>NC_056737.1:599824148-600166648 GCF_019279795.1 Protopterus annectens
ACTTAAAAGCAAACACACACACGCTATTACTATTTTACTTCAAAGGGATAGGGAAGTAATATTAAAGCAAACTTCAATTGTATAGAAAGAAAAAGTGGCCAAAGGCCTAGAGCAAGCCGCTCTGTAATCTTAATTTCAAACAAAATTAACCAAGTGAGAAAAGAAAACGGCCAAAGGCCTAGAGCCAACCGCTCCGTAAATAGCAAAATAAATCAATGAAAAATTATGCTAACTGCCTAAAACCTTATAGAAAGTTGACTAAGCTAAATATACAAGTTAAGAAAACACACTTGCAAATTTTATAACAATAATAAAGAAATAATTTCTACTGGCCCGAGCTCTCCGTAGACCTTGCGATCAGTTGCAGCAGCAAACTAGATCTGGGGTAGGACGGAGAGCATCACGGGATAGGGGGCCTGGCCTCGAGCTATTCTGAGATCTTTAGCTAGTGAAGTGGCTGACTCGGAGCCAATGGATCGGCTCCAAACCCAGGTGCAAGAACAAACTGCGAGATTTAACAACTTCACATCACTGGTTAAAAAATTAGGTTAACCTGCATCTCTTGAAATATATTTTTTCTATAAAATTTTAACAGGAAAAATATGAACACCAATAAGGACTGACAACATGGTCAGTGTCTGAGTGGTCTTGTCAGTCCCTGCAAGAAAGATGGATTTTTAGGCTTTCATAAATGCAGTAAGTGCCACTCCAGCCAGTTACTACCTAGCCAGTTAGGGAGTTCTTATTGATAAATGCCAAAAACTGTAGCAAAAATATCACCCTAGTGAAGGGTTACAATCTACTGCTTATGACTAAACTGTGAAGACAGTGTTGAAAATGTGCCAACCTTTAATATCTTTCCTGCCAATGACAATCTTTCATGTGCACATAAGCAAATCTGGTAAGCAACAAATGGCTGAACAGATTTGCGAGCAGCAGTATCCCCACATTCCTCAAAAAGTCCTGTTCAACTTGACCTTTAATTCTAAGGGAGTCCTGAATACTCAAACAGTGCTTTAAAAATACATGCAGCGCTTCACTACCTACCGGGTTCTTCTCAATGGCCTCTAAAAGTACTTTCCTTGCGTCAAGCAGATTTTTTTGTACTTTGAAAAGTAGCCGAGCCAATTTTACAGCATAAAAAGTAGATTCATTAGGTGACTTGCTGATCTTGATAGCATCCTGAAGTAAAAGCACTGCATCTTCCAAATTTCCAAGCCTGCGCTCTAGGCTTACTCTTCTTAGGCGAACCATTGGTAGCCCTGGTACAGATTCTTCAAAAGACTTCAAAATTCTTCTTGCTTCGTTTATATTGCCTAGAAAAGAAAATACCAACTCTTATCAACATCTTTAAATGACTTATATTTGAGTTGCTGCTGATCTGCCAGCACAAATTAATTTAAAGACGAGTCTCCCTTCAATTACTTTGCATGGTACCCTGACTTCCATGAAAACACAATTTCACAGGAAGCAGCATACTCATGAAAATTTCTCATTGCAAATGAAATTCTGCCTTCAGACACCTCTTGCATCATGAAAGGTCCAATTCAAAATTAAATCTTAACCACCTGAGAGTCAGCTGTGATATAAACTTACCAAAATTGTAGATGTTCAAGTAGATTCACATTTGCAATACTGACTTGCTGGATTCCTATCTAAACATGTCCAACAACCATCCCAAACTCCAGAGTTCTTCACTATTACAGCTGGAGATCCAGTGCCTCCCAAAAAGATAAAGGGCAATGGTGGTATGAACAGATATTGAACAGTGTCATATTTGAGTCTTTCTTACTCCAGCAGAAGCAGTTTTGCTTGCTGGTACCATACCATGACTCTAAGCTTAAAGTAAATTTCCAAACCAGAGGACCTCAAACTACGTTTCCAGGCTGTGGCTGAACCACAAGTAGAAGGGAGTCTGGTCATGGGGCAGACAGTGAAAGTGAGAAAGGGCTAAAGTCCAGGTAACTGCATATGCAGTTTCCCTATTCTCAAGTTTCATAAAAACCTTCTTTGCTACAAGTCCAAAGAAAAATTCCTTATCCAGTGAGGCATGCTACATTCACATGCTCTGGTAAGGACTGAATCAAGTCAAGGATTCTTAACTACTATCCACATAGCAGGTGCCTTGCTGCATAGAGTGCATGCTGGGCTTTGAGGTAACATAATTCAAGCATCTCTCTCTTCTTTCAAGTTCCCTGTCTTCTTTTCCCTCTGCCTTCTGTCCCAACTGTCCACAGAGATTTGTAGAACTTTAACATATGAGACTGGCAACTGACGGCACCAACAGCTAGGGTAGCTAAGGTGCAAGCCCTCCCCCCAACCTCCAAAAAACAACCAAGTTTTCTACTTGTCACTGGGAATAGAATTTTTGGATGCAACCACATTTAATCCCTTACTGGAATCCAAAGATACCATTTCTGGATTAGCAAATGGGTTTTTGTACAGGTTCATATCACAGACCCTAGTAAAGTGATCTTCCTCAGAAGAGATGGTTAGGAGCCAAACTGTAGAAATCCTATGTAAAATGCACTGCCCAGGACTTCGAAAACTGAAAGAATGGCCATACATTTTAGTTCTGGCAGGGCCAGAAAATTCCTATATCCAATTTGTACCAAAGAAAACTCTTGCTTTCCTATTTGAAGGTGTGATTCACCCTGTGAAGAGCAAATCCAAATGAACATAATCAGATGACACTGCTGAGGATAAGGTGTCTTCAAAGACAGAATGCATGTATGAGGCCATCTGGTTTATGCAGGACAATTCTTCCATCTATGAGTTGGAGGTATCAAGTGTCCATCTAGAAAGGGAGAGCTATTCTTTTTAGCAAAAGGTACTCCTGACACTATCTGTTCCATGTGGACCCCCCAGAGACTGGCAGTCAGGATTTTAGAAAATTCTGAGCTCTTCTAAGGAAGCCTGGTAGTGGTGTGGGCATAGCTGAATGAGGTCTATTAAAATTTAGGGGTCTTTAGCCCATACCTAGGAATGCAGCCTGGCTTTGCAGACCCATGACCTTGAGACGGTTTCTTTCAATCTCCTTCTGTCCGAATGGAGTGAGGATGATGGTCTCCCCAGGACTGACAACACAGGCATTAGATCCAAAAGCCATGGGAATATACTGGTAGCTGGCACCATGATGTCTTCCTGCGAGGACATGTTAGAAGCCTTGGCAGAACCAGATGCAAAAGCATCTCAATGACACTGGTGTCTTGGAGTGGGGCGTCAGACTGATGCAGTGCTGCCAGCCTCCTTGATTCTCTTCTCCTTCAGACTCTCTCCCAAAGACTTCTTTTTCTGTCAGAGGAATGTGGGAGGATGGAGTGGAAAATGACACAGTGGATATGGATCAGATGATTGTCCTTTTCAGTGATTAAATATTCCTGTAGATTCCACCCTGTGCTTTTTCATCCTTTGGTTAAAAGAAGCGATCTACAGACAATGGGCATGTCAGGCTACACACATAGGAAAAAAAAAGATAAACACTGAAAATCTATGTGCAATGCCAGCTTTCTGCATCTAACCATTTACCTTAGTATCAGACATCTACAATTTTGCCGGATTAAACAGCACAACAGCATCAAACAGGGATAATGATTCCTCCCCCCCAATCTGGATACTTCCTGAACTCTAGAAACAGGCTGACCAAACAGACTGGTGATGAGACTGGAAACTCAAGATGCTCATATGAATCACTGAAAGAAAATTATGAAGATTGTGCTGGCTGATGTCCCTTTATACCACTGACATCCCAACATCCATGTAGGAGGGAGTCTGTCAGGCCTGCAGTAGGAGGGTCCAGGAGTCCCTAGAGAACAGTCCTAGCAAAGCCTGTCCTAGACCTAGAGAAACAATCTAGTTTATAGTGCTTTGTAAAGGTATGCACAGAGGATCAAATTGCTACTTCGACTCCAACTCTTTTTTAAAAAAAAAAAAAAAGGGGGGGGGTATAAAGCCAAGTCTAAAACACGGCCCTGACTGAAACAGTTTTGTAGTGGTGGGTATTAAGTAATCACATGCACTAAAACAACCATCTGGAAATGGTCTGTTTTGACAACTGTCTTTTTTCTTGCCTTCATAAAAAATGAAAAGATGATCAGAAATATTGGAAGATTTTGTTCTGTTCAAGATAAGGATGGAGTATCCTTTCCCACTCAGTTTTTTCTTTTGGAAAGAAGACGGATAGATTGGGTTAAGGTAAATTAATCCTTCATGGATACCCAAAGTAACCCTACCTTTGCTGAAAATGAGACAAGGTAGATTCATCATAAGAGCATGCAACTGAGATATTCTTCTTGCAGAAATCAGAACAACAGGTAAGACGGTTTTCCATGTCAAGAACCTCAGAAGTCAGCCTAAAGAGCTGGTTCAAATGGAGGAAAAATTGGTTCTAACAAAAAATTAATATCCCAAAAAGGAGCCACATGTTTTCTAAACAGCTGCGTATGCAATCCCCTTTTCAAAAACATTTTTATGGCTCCATATTGAAATATCTGCACTCGAAATGCTGAGTGCTGATTGACACACACACACACACACACACACACACACACACACACACACACACTGAAAAAAATCTCAGAAAAGTGCATCTCTATTACTGCTCTTCTCCTTCAAACTTTTTTTGCAGGAGACAAGCCCCTCCTCCCCAATCTAACTTGTGCACTACGTCGCCTTGGGGAAAAAGGAATACTTTGAGAAATATCCACCTCAGACTTTGCATATTTAAATGTGTTTTTTCAGCCATTTAGTCTCTGTCTTTCAGGACTTGATGTAGCACATTCAGATTTTTCAAATGGCTACCTATTTTCAGATGAGACTGCACTGAAAGGGGAGGATCCATTTGTAGACATCCTGAGATGGCTGACAAATGAACCTTGGGGAGAGATAAAACAGGTCACAGGATAGTAAACTCACACTTACACTCTAGAAAAAAGCAACACTACCCTTGAATGGGAAATGGTTCTTTTCATGGCACCATCCAGAAAACATTTTTAGTCGCAGGTTTTCTCGTCTCCATTAATACACTTGCTGCACATCCTGAGAAAAAAGCTGCCTGAAAAATATTAAACCTCTATCACTCAAGAAATCAGATGAAGTAATTGAGATTGGGTTGGATCGAACATCTCTCGTCTTGAGTGAGTCAACTCAGTCTGTGAAGAAGCTTGTGGTTACTGCCCCTGGCCATTTCCAAAATAAGGGAGAACCACTGCTGCCTGGGCCAGAAGAGAGCCAGAAAAATCTTTGGGGTGTCCTTCTGAAACTCCAGAACTGCCCAGGATATTATTGGAAAGAGAACCAAAGAAAAAAAGAAGTTATGTACTCACCATAACATTCCATCTGAATAGTTCTACTTCATTTGTTTTCAACCCGTGGGACACAGATCCAAATCAGATCTGAGCCAGCAACTTTACTAGCATCTGCTCCGAGCTCCAAGCTCCACCCCTTACCCATAATACACCTCCACTACTTTCCATCCCCAGATCGAGTTTGCTGAACCTTACACTGATAATCAGACCTGAAAAAATACTTGTGACCTACAACTGCAGCCCGTAGGCTGTTCATATGCCAAGGTCCGGGGGAAGGAGGGAGGGACGGTTTTAGACAAATGAAGTACAACTACTCAAATGGAACGGTATGGTGAGTACATAACTTCTTTGAAGTAGTTTACTTCATTTGGTCTTCAACCTGTGGGACAGAGTCCCCAGCTACTAAACTCATGGGAGGCCCTCATGGAAGGATATTCTGGAGCACCATGGAACCAAAGGATGTTCTCCTTCTGGAAGTAAAATCCAATTTGTAATGAGAAATAAACGTATAAGATGTGGATCAAGTAGCTGCAGAACAAATATCATCCAAAGACACTATAGACCAAAAGGCCGCAGACGCAGCCATGGACCTAGTGGAATGAGCTTTCACCTGACCTGGAGGAGATATGCCTCTGTCCTTGTAGACCTGAAGGATGCATGAAGAAATCCATCTAGCGATAGTGACCTTGGAGATCGGTTTCCCCAAAAAGGGTTTAAAGAAAGATACAAAGAATTGATCAGATTTACGGAAATTTTTAGTCCTGTGTAAATAGAATCCTGTTTATGAACATCCAACAGGTGGAGTTTGTATTCCATCTTGTTAGAAAAAGTAGGAAAAACACAGGCAAATTGATGGCCTGATTGATACTGACTGATGATGCCACCTTGGGAAGAAAGGATGGATTGGTTTGAAGGAAAACCCTATCTTTGTGAAAAATCATGTAAGGAACTTTGATGGACAAGGCCTGTAATTCTGAAACCCTTTTGGCAGAGGTAACAGCCACCAGAAAAGCTGTTTTCCAACATAAATATTTCAGATCTGTTGCAGCAGGCTCGAAAGGCAGAGCGACCAAAGCTTGAAGAACCATAGTAAGATCGCATAGGGGAACAGGATCTTTGACCAGGGTGCATAACAAAAAGGTGCCTTTCATAAAGGCTTTACACAATCTGGAAGAGGCTGAAGAGGCAGAATTCTCACCCACATGAAAACGACAGGATGGCAGCCACCTGAACCTTGACAGTAGAAGAACGAGCTCCGTGTTGAAAAATATCAGCTAGAAAATTAAGAATGGTGGAAAAAGGAGCCATGAATGGGTCTAAACTCCTTTGAGAGGTCCAAAAGGAAAAACATTTCCACTTGCTGCAATAAACCTTCCTGGTCGAAGACTTATGAGCAGCCACCAAAACTGATCTGAGGAGGATAGTCCAGGAGTCCTAGCAATCACGGGAACTGGAGCAGTCAAGCTGTGAGCTTCAAACTGTCCAGATTCGGATGTGGCACCTCTGAAGGGTGTGAAATTAGATCCTGAATGGGATCCAGGATCCAAGGCGGAACCAGAAGGTGAGACCAAAGGAAGGGAAACCATACCTGGTGGCAAGGCCAAAACGGGCAATGAGGATCACTTTGCTTCCCAGTCGACGAGCTTTCTGTAGAAACCTCAGAATAAGAGGTACTGGCGGGTAAGCATACAGAAGACCAGGAGGCCAAGCATGAACCAGAGCATCTCTGGAGAACTCCCCAGGCAGGGGGTTCAGAGTAAAAAACTCACTGCACTTTGCGTTGGAAGGAGATGCGAAGGGATTGCAGCAAGGTTGACCCCACTGGCGGAATATCTGTTCCGCTACTGAAAGGTTAAGAGACCACTCGTAAGGCCTCAGAATGGTCCGACTTAGCATGTCCGCTACGATGTTTGACCGTCCCGGAATGTTCGTTGCGATGAGAAAAAGTGACCAGTGGAGATCACCCATTCCCACACTCTCATGGCCTCATGACAAAGGGGGCAAGATCTGGTCCCTCCCTATTTGTTGATATACCAGACCACTGACATGTTCTCTGACTGAATTGCAATTGTTCCCAGAGGAAGAAAGGAATGAAGGGCCTGCAATAAAGGGTCGTCCCTCCAAAATGACTTGAGAACATATCCACCCTATGAGGGACGACTGACAGACTCGACTGAGTTGAATTGGATATGTCAATGGCAGTTCCAACAGGGACCATTGTGCAGCTAGAGTCCACTGTAGAATTCTCATGTGTAACCGGACACATGGGAAAAGTTATGGTCGCCGCCATCGAGCCAAAGGCCCTCAACACCGATTCTGCCATTGGGAGATAAAAGTGGTAGATCAGGGAGACATGCATCCTCAGGTTTTGTACACTCTCAGAGGTCAGGAAGATTTTGCACTGAAGAGTATCTATCCTGGCACCAATGTAGTCCATCACCAGTACAGGATCTAGGAGAGATTTGGATGCATGGACTGTGATCCCCAAACACAGGGCAAGAGTCAGGAAATAATCCCTGGTTTGGGAGAGTAGACGCCTGGTGGGAACAGTAAGGAGCCTATCGTCCAGGTATGGATAGACCTGAATCCCCTGAAGCCTTGGGTGAGCCGCTACCACCACCACCACCATCACTTTGGTAAACACCCTGGGGGCCTGTGGTGAGACCAAAGGGTAGGGCTCAAAACTGGTACTGACCGACTTCTAGCCGGAAGCGGAGGAACCTCCTGGAGCTTCTGTGCATTTTTATGTGATAGTAAGCATCCTGGAGGTCTAACTGGCACATCCAGTCGCTCTCTTGCAGGTACGGCATAATGGACTGTAATGCGACCATCCGTAACTTCTCTTTGGCAACTGACAGGTTCAGGGTAGAAAGGTCTAGCATGGACTTTAAGTACCCCAATTTTCTTTGGCACCAAAAAGAACCTGGAGTAGAAGCCCGATCCAGACTGATCTGGAGGGAAGGTTTCAATGGCACGTTTTTCTAGCAGCTTGGAAATTTCCTGTGCTGCTGCCTCTCTTTGCATGGGTGGTATGTCCAGGAGGTGTCTGGGAGACTTGGGGGAACCCACAAAGGGGACAGAGTAACCTCTGGATATGATCTGAAGCACCCAGCGGTCTGATGTTATGGACTCCCATACCACTAGGTGCAAGGACAATCGTCCCCAGACTGCCTCCAGAGTAGAGCAGTCGGGCCACCCTCAGGGTTGCTGCCTAGGTCTATCAGAGAAAGGTTCTCGAGACCAAAAATTCCTCAGACCCCCGCTACCTCTGGGCCAGTGTCAATTCTGTCTCCCTCTGCCTCTAGGAGAAGAAGAGCCCAGAGTGTCTCGGGAATACTGTGACTTCCGGAACCATATCTTCTTTAGTCCTCTCTGGTTCCAGGAAAAGGACCTTTGAGGGTTTGAGAAGCGGATCCCAATGGCAAACAGCATCTTCCCATCCTTCTCACTCTGGACTAATGCCTCTGACGGTCTTACCAAAGAGAGTAGAGCTGTCATAAGAGGCAATGGCAAAGGACACCTTGAAGGGCTCCAAAAATTGACAATCTGAGCAAGGCACCTCATGGACATGCCGGACCCAGCTGCCCTAGCCGCTCCTTCCATAGCATGTGTAAGGAGTCAGATGGAAGTATTGGAGACTGCTTCTGAAGTGGCCATATTCATGGAAAACGAGGCCCTGTCCTCCCTGCGACATGGACTTAGGGGGAGACTCCTCCAGCTCCTTTACCAGGTCTCGTTGGAGTCTGGAGACATGGGCCAGGTAGTTCAGCACCCTAATGGTAGCTGAGGTGCAGACCCGCTTCCCTTGGCAGTCCATCATCTACGACTGTCGGTCAGGAGAGTGAACCGAGGAACTCCCCTGGGCAAGTTCCTTCCTTGTGACTGCTGCTACCACCACAGAGTCTACGGGAGAGCCCTTGTTCCATACTGTCTGTGGGGGGACTTAAGATTTTGTCGGGTCTTTTTGGAATTGGTTCCATGGTGTCTAGCTCCTTCCATGCCCGCAAGTTGACTGGATCCACCAAAGGATTTGCGGGAGGGGACACCAAAAGCCTCCAGGAACACAGACTCATCAGAAGAAGGTTTGGAGGCAGATCAATCCCCCTATTGGCGCAGGATTTCCATGATGTCTCCAAAGGAGACATCCTCGGGAGGTGACCTAGGTGAGTCTTCTCCATCAATCAAGTCTGTATCCTCTGTGAGGGACTCAGGGGAGGCCAAGTGCCTCCTCTTGCACGTATGCTTGCGAGGCACCTCTCCGGTGGGGCTCTCAGGGGGGAACTCGCAAGCCACTTGTTCATCAGGGGGAACAGTCTGGGGCTCCTCAAGCACGGGCTGTCCCTTTGGTAAAATGATGGGGACCACAGCAACAGCCGAGGGGGTCTGGGTGGAGTCGCGATCCAGCAGAGAGAACCCTTTCTACCACATCGAATGCCGAAGGAGAGCGAACCACCTGAGAAACCAATAACGAGGCCGGTCTCCCCGGGTCTGACGAGGGGATCGGAGCCGGGCCCTAAGTGGACGGAGCTCCAAGAGAGGGAACTTGGCCCGACAAAGATGGAGCCAATGAAAAAAGTTCCACTCCCTCGGATCCGATACCCAAGTCCCAGCTCAGAGTGACTCAGATCGGAGCTGGTTGAATCCGAAACGCTCCAAGCAGCTATCAGCGTCGAGAAGGCAGATACCGTTGATGCCGACCCCCTGACTAAAGCCATCCTCTGATCCGAATAATCTGAACCCGATGGATGGATCGGAGAAGGCGATATCGGCTGGAAAAAAGGAAGTGAGCACCCCCTCCTGAGGGAGAAGGGGCACTCAAGACTCCCATCTGGATCCGAGTACGGATGAACCTCCTCATCATTTTATCTATATCAACCTCAGACAAAGACCGGGTGGACCTCGATGAGGCCATGGACTCCGAACTTGCAGGTTGGGGCACCAAGGCTCTAGAAGTTGAGTGCGTCTCCTCCGGCTCCAGGGAAAACCTCGGAGATCGGAGCCAAGGGGAGTTGCGGATCCGTAAGGTTTTTTTTTACAGGAGAAGGGAGGTCTGGAGACCACTTGTGCTTTTCCCTCGCCTTCGACTCTCTCTCCTTATCTCTGCCCCTTTTCCGCTCCGCTTCCACAGGCTTTTGTACGGGAGGTTGAGTCCCAGCCTGGGAGGGAGGAGAAGCCAGGGGGAAAAGAAGCCGCAAAAGAAGCCGCTGTGACCGAAGCTGAAGACGAGGCAACAGTCTCTGAAAGGGGAAGAAGGCCTTTCAGGGCCAGCTTGGCCTTCCTATCTTCAATGGCGCGAGGATTGAACGCTGCACATATGGAGCAGTCTACACTCAGATGGGCCACGCCCAAGCACATAACACACACAGAGTGTGGCCATCCGCAGTAGATAATTTATGGCCACTCAGTGCACCTTTTGAAAATAGGCTTGTCAGCCATACTATCACAAGAAAGAACATTTTTAAAAGAAAATGTTACTTTCACTCTGAGAACACCCACTCACCACACACACAAACACTGGTGGTGGGGAGGGGAAGCAAAAAATCCACACAACTATTCAAACTAAGCTAATGACCCTAAGACACTATAACTCGACGTACCAAGTGAGGGGAGGAGAAGGGGGGAACCTATTCTATCACTGCCTAACGATATTTAAAGAAAAGAGATATTTTAAAAATGTTTTTTACCCACTTGAAAACTTGGAGCTCAAGAGATCACGATGCATAAGCTATTCGCGGCAAACGAGACCTGGGGATGGATGGTAGTGGAGGTGTATTATGGGTAAGGGGAGGAGCTTGGAGCTCGGAGCAGATGCTAGTAAAGTTGCCGGCTCAGATCCGATATGGATCTGTATCCTACAGGTTGAAGACCAAATGAAGTAAACTACTTCAGATCAGGAACATTCCTGTTTAAGGAAAAGAGGAAGCATCAATTTTCTAGACCTTCTTGCATGGAGTCCTGGAGCAGAATTTTGCCAATTGATTGCTTAGAGTGGAGGAAAAAATTATTTATTTGAGGTGTTCCAGAGTTACATTACATATTTCAAAACCCTCTGACTCTGTTTCCATTCATGAAGATCTGTCTTAGTTCTTCTCAGCTTGTTTGCCACATCATTTTTCACTGAAGGTATGTGACATGCCTGTAGAGTGAGACTACTAAAAAGCTGTTATCCAGGCTACCATAGAGTGTCTGCATAGAGGGTAGAACCTGGTTCCCTCCTTGCTTGTATATATGTCACATCACTATGGTGTTGTCTATAAACACACCTGCAGAGGTCCTGGGGAACACAGATGATTGACAAGAGTTAAGAGCAATTACAAGCAATAACACCTCTTATGTTTGTGTGTTTTGCTCCATCTTTCTTGGTCCAAAGACTCTGCACTTTTACTGTCATTGCTCCCCAAGCAAAGTCTAAGATATCTGTTGTGACTGACTATGCTGGAGCAAGAAGGGAGAATAAGAGGGTCTACTTCACGTTGTCGTAAGCTGACAATATCGAGTTTGATATTGTCGGCATGACAATATCGGAAGTGAAGAACATCGTGCAAGTAAATGGAAATCTCTGTAAGGGAAGATTTCCATTTACCTCAATGTAGTGCGGTCTCGGAGTTGGTATATATAAGTAGGGGGGGTGCAGGGGTGCTTGCCCCTCTGCCTACGCCATTTAGTTTTTTTTTTTACGTTATACGATGTTTTACTTAATCGATCAATAAAGTTCTACCTTTATTGATTTGATTAAGTAAACTTTCAATAACGTGATATAGACGCGAATAAAAGACCAGGATTTTGAAAATTCTGGTGTTTCCACCACAAAATCCTTTTTTTTGTTTTTTTTTTTTTGTTTGTTTGCAACACTGGAATCTGAAAAGTCAAGTGATACAGATGCTGGTATTTCAAGTACCAGTGGCTTTATCCCTGTAGAAGAAAAGCTCTTTGAACTGGGGTGGCCAGGAGACACCCCAAAAAAACAATCACGATAGGTGGAGTCAGAAAATACTTATGAATGTTCTCTTGGAATCCTAGCCTGTGTACAAGCTCCCTTACCAAAGTGAGAGATTCCTGACACTCTGAAAAAGACTCTGTAAAGATAAGGAAGTCATCTAAATTAGCAAAAAAGTGAATGCCTTGCAGTCTGTAGTAGAGTATCAAAAGTGAATGCCTTGCAGTCTGTAGTAGGGTATCAAACTTTGTGAACACCCTTGTTGCAGTAAATAACCAAATAAGTTAATGCACAGAAACAGTAATGTGATCCAGACACAAAAAACCTTTACAAATGACTGAAATCTGGATTTCTTGGAATGTGATATGTACCTTATAAATCCAAGGTTGCTACAATATTCAAATTGAGACTAAAGGGTAGTAAGGTGTGAAGTGACAATATTTTGAACTTGAGAAATATTACAAACTGGTTCAGAAAATAGTCCAGAAATAGTCTCCAGGAATGTTCTCTCTTTGGCACTAGAAGCATCCTTAAATAATACCCTTCCTTAACTGAGGAAGAGGAATATCTTCTATTACCTACCCCCAGCGAGCATCTACTGGATGACAGGGGGAAAAAGAGAGAGTTTGGTCCAGTGAGTGAGGAGGTATCTCTCGCAAAGATGGGAAGAGACTCAAGAACCTGTCTGAAATGATCTTTTGTCAGAGAGAGAAATAAAGGCTCTGACTTTCTGGAAGGATCAAGGGACTGCCAGGGTGGAAGGGGTGAGGGAAGTACCCTACATAATCAGAGTTATTATATAATGTCCTTTGTTCTGGGAGGTGGGGTGGAACCTCTGTCATTGTTTTAAAAATGTGCACTTACTAGCAGATTGCTTATTCCGTTTTTTTTTTTTTTTTTTTAAAGAAAATTGTAGAGGGAGCATCGAATCCCTTGGTAAACTTGGCCTGAGAGATCCCTTAAACCAGCTTCCGTCTCTCATACTTTTAATTGGCCTCTGAAGAAGGTGGTCCAAAAAGTAGTGTTCTATTAAAGGGGAGTAAACTTTGAACATGTTCTGGAAGGTTTTGAGAACACAGCCAGGAAAGCCTCCTAATATTCTAGGGGCAGAAGCTCTGAAGGTGGCATCAGCAGTCTAGTATGCACATTTCAAACAATGGGTAGTCACATGGATATGGAACAGACCAAGTTAAACAACGCAGATTTCGCCTCACAAGGGGAAACAGATACCAACACATTCCTCATATTCTCAAATGGCAAGCGTAAACTTCAACACATGAACTTGGCAGATGAGAATTCTAAAAACAAGTGTTGCAGAAGAATATGATGTTTCCCCCAAAAAGCTTATCAAAAGCTTTCCCGTCAAATCCTTTAAAGGATTTTATCTGGGAAGGGAAGACAGCAAGGGTCAAGTGGGATAAACTGATTCTTCCAATAGAACAAGGTGGAGTAGGATTACCCAATTTGAGAGAGTATTTTACAGCAACCCAGTTAAGGCTCTTGTACATAACCCAACCAGAAAACTATAATTCAAAGTGGAAAGGAATGATGCTAATACAGGGAGGAAGTTCAAGAAATAGAGATTGGGATTTTGGATGCAGACTCTTAAGAACAATCATAGAGTATTAAATTCATAAAATAGCAGGGAGTATTCGAAGATCCAAACCAGCACAAGAATGAAGAAAAGAGATTTTGCCGATAGGGATGACTGTGGTCAGGGATACAGATAACAGGCAAGAGGAGGCTGGGATTTATTAGAGAAAACTGGCAAAGGAACCAAGGTATTGGAAGCAAATAACTAGAAAAGGTAAGGTAATGGAATGGGAAGAGGCCAAGAATTTATTTGGAATGCAGGTTAGAGATTGCCTTCCCTATCAAGAATTGATATCGGAGTATAGACAAAGAGAAAGAAATAGGGGGCTCCTGAATGAAAGACCAGCACTGGTACAGTTTTTAATAGACTCCAGGACAGAAGCTGCAATTAAAAAAAGGAATAATAAGGAAAGCATAAAAAATACTGCACGATAATTTTATCAATCAATCAGAGGAGCTTACCAAGGACTGGGAAGAGAGACTGGATAAGCAATTCACAAAAACAGACAATGAAACGATGTAAGTACATCTCCCAAATTCAAGCACCAATGCACTGGCCCAACGCTTCCTGGAATTTATCAATCCCAATGACCTGGACCAGCTCATTCTTACCCCCACTAGAGGAAGCAACATCCTTGACCTGGGTATTACTAAAATGGGCAACCGTTGCTCTACACCAACAGTCAATTCCTCCCTGGTTAGATCCAACCACAAATCACCATGGAAATCCACATCTCACCCACACCCCCACAACAAAGGTATTCACCATGAAAAACTTCTCCAAAGCTGACTTTGGACTCCTAAAAATAGAGATGGCTAACTTCAAGGCACCCGTGCCAATGGAAAATAGATGCATGACTGCTGAATCTTACACCAATGCACTGTACAAACACGTACATAAATGCATAGAATGCAGCCATACCCAACAGAAAAAAGACGCTCTCCTTCAAAAAAAGGAAGCCAGTCTTGTGGTCCACTGCCATTAATAAACTCTAAAACAGAAGGAAGAAACTGTTGCAGGAAAAAGGTGAAGTCCCAAGACTGGAAATATTCCCTTATTAGCCTCAACAAAAAGTTGAGATCCCTCATCAAAAAGTACAGTTGTGTACACTTACCATAAATATAGATGTTAGAGTGTATTCACTGTTGCAGTCATCACATTTGGCTAATCTGCCTGCAGGTAGCACTCAAGCGGCCTGAATACCAGAGTCTTCTAATTTCTGCAGCGGATTGCTGTCGCTTCTTCCATGACGTCAGGTCATCAGGGGTATAACACATGTAACTGACAACATTACATCAGTTTTTCTTGCCCCGGATGTCAGGTGCCCCCACAATAGGAAGCAATTACATGGTCTGGTACACCCCTATCAAATAGTAAATACACATGAAAAAATATATACCAAACAAGAAGGAAAGGTAGAGCCAAGAGAAGTCAGGGGGCTGGAGGGAGGGTAAAGTACAGTTGTGTACACTTACCATAAATGTAGATGTTCGAGTGTATTCACTGTTGCAGTCATTACATTCGGGTAATCCTGCTGGCAGGTTGCCCTCAGTTGGCCTGAATTCCAAAGTCCTGGGTCCTGCGTCGGCTGCTGTCGCCCCTTCCCTGATGTCAGGGGTATAAAAACAGCAGCCAATGCGATTTTCTTTAGTTTTTCATGCCCCAGATGTCAGGTGCCCCCTAAAAGGGTAGCCAAAATTTATATATATATATATATATATATATATATATATATATATATATATATATATATAGATATAGATATATATATATATATAGATATAGATATATATATATATATATATATATATATATATATATATATACACATGCATGAATATAAACTTTACCTTCATCTACAAGCAAATACACCACATAGGTTGTATAAATCAGAGAAAGAAAAACAGGTTCCATTAAAAGAAAGGCGGGTGGGTAACCTGGACTGCAACAGTGAATATACTCGAACATCTACATTTATGGTAAGTGTACACAACTGTACTATGTTCTTCATGTTTCACTGTTGCAGTCATTACATTTGGGTAGAGTCCCAAAGCTATGGTTGGGAGGCTGGAGCTAAACAGCATTAGGAGCGGCTATGAGGTCCTGTAGAACTGCAGTGGCAAAGCCTGCCCTGGATTTAGAGTAGAGTGGCAGATGATAGTGCTTTGTAAAGGTGTGCACTGAACTCCAAGTAGCAGCCTCTAAAATATCCTTGGTTGGTACTCCCCTGAGCTGCTGAAGTGGCCGCAGCTCTGGTTGAATGTGGCCTAATGCCCTTAGGCACTGGCTTGCCCTGGTGTAAGCAGAAACTAATGCAGTGGCCTATCCACTTTGAAAAAGTCTGGTTTGAGATAGCCTTTCCTTGTGATCCTGCAGCATATGCCACTAGTAATTGCTCTGTCTTTCTGAAAACTTTGGTTCTGTCCAAGTAGAATTTAAGCTGTCTGTGTACGTCCAAAGAATGCTGAGCCCCCCCCATTCTGTGGATTTGGATAAAAAGTTGGCAGATGAATAGTTTGGTTAAGAGCCACACTGGACACCACCTTAGGCATAAATGTTGGGTTTGTCCTCAGAGAGACCCTGTCTGGATAAAAAATGATAAAAGGTTCCACAGCCATGAGTGCCTGTAGCTCTGAAACTCGTCTTGCAGACCTTATTGCCAGGAGCAGAGCTGTTTTCCAAGATAAAAACTTTATATCAGCAGTAGCAGCTGGCTCAAAGGTAGGCAGGGTGAGTTTTCCAAGCCATAGTTGAGGTCCTGCAGGCATTGGTGATCTCCTTGGAGGCCTTAAATTTCTGGCTCCTCTGAGGTACTGCTTTAATAAGGGATGAGAAACGATTGGTGGCTCTGTATTGTAATGAGCTGAAATGGCAGAGGCATGAATTTTAATAAATGAAAAAGATAGGCCTTTGTCCAGCATCTCGGTTAAGTATTGCAACATCTAAGGAATATTTGGCATAGCTGTATCAGTTCCTTGTGCCTGGTTCCAAGCACAGAATCTCTTACGATTTCCAGCATAAGATTTTCTAGTACTAGGCCTTCTGGCTTCAAAAATGACATCCATCACAGCTTTACTGAGAGGTGTGTTTTGTATGACTACATTGCCCGCCATGCTGCCAGGTTTAAAGCCCCGAGTTGGCTGTGCAGGATCGGACTGTTTTGCTGGGACAGTAGATGAGGTATTTGAGGTAAGGTCCAAGCTGGGCATTGAGACAAGTTCCTTAGGATTGGAAACCAGTTCTGGTGGGGCCAGTGTGGGGCAATCAGTATAATTTTTAGCTTCTCCTGTCTGACATTTAGGAGTACCTTGGGGAGGAGAGGCAGTGGAAGAAAGGCATATACTGATAGGTTTTTCCATCTGAAAGATAAAGCGTCCACTTTCCATGCTTGTCTATGATAAGTCCTTGTGCAGAATCTTTTTAGTTGGTAGTTGGGAGGGGAGACAAACAAACAGATCTATGTCCAGGCATCCCCATTTCCTTGTTATCATGCTGAAGACTTGTGGATCCAGGTGCCACTCGTGGGGATCCATGAGGTTTCTGCTTAGTTCGTCTGCCTGAGTATTTTCCCTTCCTGGCAGGAATTGTGCCTGCAGATGTACTTGGTAAGTTAATGCTGTGTCCCACAAAGTCATGGCTAGTCTGCAAAGGGGGGTAAGAATGTGTGCCCCACTGCTTGTTTATATACCACATGACCATGGTGTTGTCTGTCTATCAGTAGTTGTCCCGGATGAAGTAGGTCCTTGAAGGCTGTCAGGGCATTTTGAACAGCTAGCATCTCTTTTTGATTGATATGTAGATGCATTTGGGTTGAGGACCATGTGTCCTGAATGCGTCTTCGTGCCATGTGGGCCCCTCAGGCATAATCTGATGCAACCGTTGTTAGTGTCTGCCTGGCTGGGGGTAATGTGAATGGCTGTCCCTTGTTTTGGTGACGAGCCTTTGCCCATCATCGAAATTCCTGTTGTAGGCAGGGAATGAGAGTAATCATCGTTTCCAGGCTGTGGCAATGTTGAGTCCAAACACTTTTTAGGTAGCATTGAAGTTTCCTCATATGCAGTCTTGCATATGGAATTAGTAGGATGCAGGATGCCATATAGCCCAAAGCCTGCAGAATTTGTCTTGCAGATAACTGGGCCTTTGTTGCCAACATTTTGAAATAGGTAGTCAGTTGCCTTTGTTTGTCTGGCGTGAGATAAGCCATCTGGGCAGTTGTATTTAAGCTTGCACCCAGGAATATCATCTCTTGAGTGGGTACTAGTTTTGATTTATTTTCGTTGACTGTGTACCCTAGGCATGTTAGAAGTCTTTTCACAAATGCCAGATGCTGTAGAAAAATGTCCTTGTTCTCTGCTTGAATTAGACAGTCATCCAAGTAAGGATATATTTGTATTCCTCTGTCTGCAGAATGCAATTACTGGTGCCAGGCACTTTGTAAAGACCCTGGACACAGTAGATAAGCCAAAGGGCAGTGCAGAGAATTGGTAATGCATTGAGACAGCCTTGAATCTGAGGCATCTTCTGTATAATTGTCTGATTGGGACATGTAGGTATGCCTCTTTTAGGTCTAGAGTCACAAGCCAAGCGTTCTTGCCCAGCATGGGCAGAAGCTGCTGCAAAGTCAACATATTGAATTTTGGTATATCCAGGAATGTGTTCAGAATAGATAGGTCCAGTATTGGTCTCCAGGCCTTGTCCTTTCTGGGTACCAAGAACAGTCGAGTAAAATCCTTGTCCCTGCTCTTGCTCTGGTACTTGTTGAATGGCCCCCATGTCCATGAGGGATGAGACTTGTTTTTGTGCCTCTGCCCATTGATTTTTCGGCAGATCTGGCCAGCCGTTTGCCTTTGGCAGGGTATGGAAATGGAACTTGTAGCCTTGTGACATATTTAGAACCCACTTGTCCTGGGATATAATGTGCCAATTTTGAGAAAAAAGTGCTAATTTTTCCCCTAAGGGTGCTGCCAGGAGATAAGTGCTTGGTGCAGGCAGGGGGAAGTCATTGGGACTGTTTCCTGTATGGTTGTGATTTGTCTTCTCCAACACTGGAGGTAGAAGCACCCCATTGCTTTGACCTGTATGAACCTTGCGCCTAGGATCTGCCCCTTTGAGGCCTGACACAGGAAAGGACCAATTCTTTGTAGGCCAATGTCTACTGAACCTAGGTGGCTGCACTTGTAAGAAAAATCTTTGACAGTTTGCATAAATTTAGCCTCGTCTTCCATTTTCAACACCTCTTCTGCCTTAACACCAAACAAAGTATCATGCTGTAAAGGTGCATCTAATAGTTTAACTTTGACATGATCAGGCAGATTTTGTTCCTTTAACCAAGCATGCCTCCTAATTACAGAACCCGTAACTGCGGCCCTGCAGGAGGCCTCCAAAGAATCAAAACCACATTGCAAAGTATGCTTTCCAACTTGTTCAGCTGCATGCAATAAAGCCTGCATTTCCTTGTTTTCTGCACATTCAGAGTTTAATAACATTTTCTGTTTAAGCAATGCCATGACATGTTGCTGATATTTGAGCATATGAAATTGACAGTTTAAGGCCCTTAGAGACAAGGTAGCAGATGTGTAAACCTTTTTTCCCCATCTATCCAGTGCCCTAGAATCTCTGTCAGAAGGGGTAGGGTTTTTTGCAGCGGAAGCCTTAACTCCTTTGGGACCCTGTGAAATAGTTTCTGGGTCTGCAGCAGGGTTTTTAAAAAGGAATTTATGATAGTCAGGAACCCTGTAATATTTGTCAGGCTAACAGGAGCCGGAGTTAAGGAGTCAGGGGTAAGGCTAGACTCCGAAAACACATAGTCTACAATGTCTAACACAGGTGGAATGGCTAGTGGCCTGTGTTGAGGTAGTAAAAGGAAATCCCGGAGCCTCTTTTTAGATTCTGAAAAATCTTGGCTCCCCCATTGGAAATGCTCCCTCATGGTATGCAAGGTTTCCCCAAAAGAATAGTCCTCTGGAGGAGAAGCTGAAGGTAAAGATTATTCAGCATCAGAATCCTCATAGGGGGGAAGAGAATATTCCTGATCAGAAGAAATAGAAACCTGATCTGAAGATTCAGTCAGTCTCTTGCCTAGGCCTCTTTTCAGGTGGGGGATGGGGACCCCTGATCAAGGTAATCAAGTCTTCAGCCATTTTGAGCATCTGTTTTTTGGGGATAGATGCCTGTCCATGTGGCTCTTGAGTTTGTTTCTTTGCTTTAGAAGGTGCTTTAGTCTTTGCCTTTGAAGCTGAAGTTGGTTTAATGTAAAGATGTTTAGGTCTGAACATACCCCCAGAAGCCGGTGCCTGCTCAGCGGCTCCAGACCCATCTGAAGGAATCGTATCCGAGGCTCCAATACCTTGAGTTTCCAGCGGCATGGCCGACTCAACGTGGCAGTCGGTAGCGGCCTGCGACTCTAAAGCAGTGGGCGTCAGGGGCTGCGAAAGCGCCTCACTGCGAACCGGCGACTGGCTTAGGAGAAGCTTTGCTGTCGGTTTTGGGCCTCGGTTGCCTCACTCCTTTTCTTTGCGTTTTTTTGTGAACTCCGGTAGTCGGATGGCTATCCGACGACATTTCTGGATAATTAAACCGGCGTCCAAAATAGTTTAAAGCAAAACCATACCGACGCTTAATAGTGTGTTGGTTAAATCTAACACAAAACCGACAACCAGAAATGTTGTGATCAGGGCCTAGGCAAGGAATACAGTAAGAATGAAAGTCCTTATGAGGTATTTGCTTTCCACAAGAAATACAATTACTTACTTTTTCTGACATCGGTCTGGAGCAAGAAAAATGTTGCCCCAACGGGGTACTTAGCTTTACTTAAGACTTCGGATCTGATATTCAGACACGAAAATCTCAGGAGTCGGCCAACCGGCACTTGCGAACTGCTTCTGTTTCGGGCACCACGTGGTAAGAAAGACTAAAGAAAATGGTGTTGGCTGCTTCTTTTATACCCCTGACGTCAGGGAAGGGGCGACAGCAGCCGACGCAGGACCCAGGACTTTGGAAATCAGGCCGACTGAAGGTAACCTGCCAGCAGGATTACCCAAATGTAATGACTGCAACAGTGAAACACGAAGAACATCCAGGACTGAAACAGTGAATACACTCTAACATCTACAGTTATGGTAAGTATACACAAAGTACAGTTTTGTACCTACCATAAATGCAGATGTCCGACAGATATGCAACTGCAGTCCTGACATATGGGTTGTCCTGCCAAAGGCAGCCCTTCGGTTGGTTGTCCTGCCTCAAGCAGCCCTTCGGTCGGCCGGATTCCAAAGTCTGGGTCCGGCGTCGGCTGATGTCGCCTCCTCCCTGATGTCAGAGCAGCTGGGGTATAAAGGCATCCGCCGACGCCATCTTCTTCGGTGTTTCTTGCCCCAGATGCCAGGTGCCCTCCAAAGAAGGCTAAATTTGGTGAATGGATAAAAAATTCCAGACATGCACAACAGTAATAAACAGATACACCATAACAGATATCCCCAGCTAATAGAGAAAGAGGGAATGGACCCAAAAGGAAAATTGCAGAGGGGTAGGAGGGAGGGAAAACCTGACTGCAGTTGCATATCTATCGGACATCTACATTTATGGTAGGTACAAAACTGTACTATGTCCTTCAAGAAAGCAACTGCAGTCCTGACATATGGGTTGAATACCATAGCCAAGCTGGGGGTGGTAGGATCTAAGAAAGGGATGGTGTAGCTAAAATGCCCTGCAGGACTGCCGAAGCAAAGCCTGCTCGGGATCTGGAGTATAAAGGCAAGTTGTAGTGTTTGGTAAATGTATGCACGGAGCTCCATGTAGCAGCCTCTAGAAAGTCCTTTGTAGCCACTCCTCTTAGAAAGGCTGTGGATGTGGCTATAGCTCTGGTGGAGTGTGGCCTAATATTGGCTGGCACACCTTTTCCATGGAAAGAGTAACAGAATCTGATGCAGTGTCCAATCCATTTTGAAATTGTTTGTTTGGAGATTGCCTATCCTTGCACTCCAGCAGCACAGGCTACAAATAGCTGGTCAGACGTTCTGGTGGTCTTTGTTCTGTCCAAGTAGTAGCGTAATTGCCTGTTTATGTCCAAAGTGTGCAGCAGCTTTTCCCCCTTATTTTGAGGATTGGGAAACAAAGTAGGCAGGTGAATTGCTTGATTTAGAGACACCCTGGATATCACTTTTGGCATGAATGAAGGATTGGTTCTTACAGAAACTCTGTCCTGATGAAAAATGAGAAAGGGAGGTACTGCCATGAGGGCCTGTATCTCCGAGACTCTTCTTGCTGAGGTAACTGCCAACAGGAAAACCGTTTTCCAGGAGAGAAATTGCATTTCTGAAGGTGCGGCTGGTTCAAAAGGAGGAAGAGTTAATTTTTCCAAGACGAAATTGAGGTCCCATGCAGGTACTGGTGGTTTTCTGGGAGGTATGATATTCTTTACCCCTCTTAGAAACTGTCTTAGCAAGGGATGCGAAAACACAGGTGGGTCACAGTTGTATTTTGCTGAGATTGCTGAAGCGTGAATTTTTATGGAAGAATATGAGAGGCCACTATGAAACATTTCTGCCAAGTATTCTAATATCTGTGGTATGCTCATTACTGATGCATCCTGACCCTTGTTGGCATTCCAGATGATGAATCTCTTCCACTTGGCTGAATAGGTTTTTCTGGTGGAAGGTCTGCGCGCTTCCAGCAAGATTTCTTGAACTTTTTCGGAAAGAGAAATATGGTTAAAAATCATGGAACCCTCCAAGCTGTCAGCTGCAATGTTTGCAGGTTTTGATGAACAGTCCTGTAATTGTGCTGAGTTAGAAGCAGAGGCCCTTGAGGCAAGGGCCACGGTTTGGTGCGAGTTATGCTCAGTAGCAATGGATACCAGTGCTGCCTTGGCCAGTCTGGAGCTATCAAAATTCCTTTTGGTTGTTCTGCTTTGATCTTCAGTAACACCTTGGTCAGTAATGGTAGAGGAGGGAATGCATAAACTGTTAGGGAATTCCAGCTGAAGGAGAGAGCATCCGTTCTCCAGGCTAGAGGATGGTGCGTCCTTGAACAGAACTTCTCCAGGTGGTGAATGAGGTGAGAAGCAAAGAGATCTATGTCCCGTCTTCCCCATGCATTTGTTATTTGTGAGAAAATGTGTGGATGCAGCATCCATTCGTGCGGATCCAAGACATTTCTGCTTAGTCTGTCCGCCAGAACATTGTCCTTGCCTGGAACAAACTAGGATTGCAAGTGAATGTTCAGTTTCAGGGACTTTTACCAAAGAGTCATTGTTAGTCTGCAGAGGGGATAAGAATCAGTGCCTCCCTGCTTGTTTATGTACCACATGACAGTGGTGTTGTCTGTCCTTATTAGCAGATGACCTTGTTGAAAGGATTTCCCGAAGGCCTCGATTGCATGCATCACTGCCAACATCTCTTTTTGATTTATGTGCAGATGCATTTCCCTGGGAGTCCATTGCCCTTGAATGCATCTGCCCTCCATGTGCGCCCCCCCATCCATGATCTGAGGCATCTGTTGTAATGGTTTGACTTGCTAGAGGTTTGCTGAAAGACATGCCTTTGTTTAAATGACTTGCTTGAGCCCACCACAAAAATTCCCTTTGTAGGCATGGAATGAGTGGTATTACGTCTTCTAGATTGTGGCTGTGTTGAGACCATAAGCTTTTTAGGTACCATTGTAGCTTTCTCATGTGTAGTCTTGCCAGAGGGATCAGAAGAATGCAAGATGCCATGAACCCCAGGGCCTGCAGGATTTTCCTTGCGGTCAGCTGGGTGAGCTTTGCTAGGCTTTTGAAGTAATCTGGTAAATGTTCTTGTTTCTCCTCTGTGAGGAAAGCCATTTGTGATTGTGTGTCCAGTTTGGCTCCTAGAAAAATAATCTGTTGGGATGGCAGTAGTCTTGATTTTTTAATGTTGACTGTGTATCCCAAAGCCTGTAGTAATTGAATGACATAGTCCAAGTTTCTTATCAAGGTTTGTTTGCTGTCTGCTTGTATAAGGCAGTCGTCCAGGTAAGGGTATATTTGAATCCCCTGGAGCCTGCAATGTGCAACTACTGATGCCAGGCATTTCGTGAATACTCTGGGCGCAGTAGATAAGCCAAACGGCAATGCTGAGAATTGATAATGCTCTGACCCTGCAAGAAATCTGAGGTATCTTCTGCAACTGTGTCTGATTGGGACATGCAGGTATGCCTCGTTGAGGTCCAGAGTAACCAGCCAAGACCCCTTGCCCAGCAAGGGAAGGAGTTGCTGTAACGTCAGCATTTTGAATTTTGGCACAATGAGAAAAGTGTTTAGAGCGGACAAGTCCAGTATAGGTCTCCATTGCTTTTCTTTTCTTGGAACAAGGAACAGTCTTGAACAGAATCCCTGGCCTTGTTCCTGAGGAGGAACCTTTTCTATTGCTTTTATTTGTAACAGCTTTGAAACTTGTATGAGTGCCTCTGCCCTTTGATTTTGTGGCAGGTTTGGCATGCCTTGTCTCGTTGGTAAGGTATGGAAGTGGAACCTGTAACCTTTGTCTACTATGTCCAGAATCCATTTGTCCTTGGTTAAAATGTGCCAGTTCTTTGAGAATAAGGATAATTTTCCGCCTAGAGGTGCTTCTCTTTGAGCCTTGGTCGGCGGTGTGAAAGTCAAGTCATTGTGATTGTCCCTGTGGTGCAGCTGAACTCCCTGCACCACTTCTCTGATTTGGTGGTTGCCATTGGTGGCCCCTGTAGGAGCCTCGGTATTGCCCTCTACCTCGAGCATGCCTGTTTTTTCCCCTTTGAAACTTGTCAGTGTCTGGAAAGGACCAATTCTTTGAAGGCCAATTTCTGCTGAATCTGGGTGGCTGAACCTGGAGGAAATCCTTGACTGTCTGTACTGATTTAGCCTTTTCCTCAATAGCCTTCAACACATCCTGTGCATTAGCACCAAAAAGCTTCTGTTTTTGCAGAGGTGCATCTAGGAGCTTTACTTTAACATGGTCTGGCAGTGGCTGTTCTTTCAACCAAGCATGTCTACGTATAACGGCCCCTGTCATAGCTGCCCTACATGAAGCTTCCAATGCATCATAACCACACTGAAGAAAATGATTGCTAACCTGCTGAGTGTTATGAACCAAATCCTGCGATGCCTTTCTGTCTATAGGCTCAGGAGAGGCTAACTTTTTCTGCAAATCATCCATTAGGTAATCCTGGTACTGAAACATATGAAAAAGACAGTTAAGTGACCTAATGGCAAGGGTGGAAGAGGTATAAACTTTTTTGCCCCATCTCTCCAGGGACCCCCGTGGGCAAAGGGTTTTTGGCCGAGGAAGTAGCCACTCCTTTGGGCCCCTGAGAAATTGTTTCTAGATCCACAGAGTGGGCCTTAAAGAGATGCTTATGAGTTTCAGGAACCCAGTAATATCTGTCTGGCTTGACTGGAGCAGGAGGGAGAGAATCAGGGGAAGCACTGGAGTCTGAGTATACATCATCCAAGACATCCAACACTGGAGGAATAGCTAATGGTCTGTGCTGGGGTAACTTAAGGAAGGTACGTAGCCTTTTCCTGGAGTCAGAGAATTCCTGACCCTGCCACTGAAAATGTTCTCTCATGGAGTGGAGAACTTCTCCGAAAGAAATATCCTCTGGAGGAGAGGCAGAAGGAATTGATTCCTCAGCATCAGAGTCCTCGTAGGCCTGGAAGGATTCTTCCTGGGTATCTGAGTGCTCTGAATCCCTAGAGGCTTCATCTGAAGAGAGGGTATCTGTCTGCTCAGTCCTAGGCCTTTTATCTGCAGGCGGCTGAGAACCTCTGTCTGGATGCGACTGAGAACCTCTGATTAGAGAGATTAGATCTGCAGCAAGAGTCATGATCTGTTTATCAGAAGAGGGGCCCTGGGAAAAAGATTTAGGAGGAAGGGCCTTAGGCTGGCTGGCAGCCTTAGCACGTGTGTAGGCCTTGATGGACATGGAGACCGGAGGCCTAGCTGCTCCACGTGCAGGAGTAACTTTATCCACTGGTATGGTGTCCGGTAAATCTTGAGCTTCGGTTTCGGGTGGAAAATCAACAACCGGCACCGGGGAAACCTCCGGGACCGAAGTACACGGTAAAGCGGTGTCGTCGGCCTGGAGCGGTTGAATTACCTCCTCTGAAGAGACCGATGCACTCACGGAAGGGTTAGGCGTGGTATCGGTGGACAACGCGGGCCGAGGATGTCGGTTCCGGTCCTTACGTTTTTTGGAAATATGTGCTGTCAGTAGTTCCGATGGCATGGTATCAGCATAATTTTTGCCAAAAAAGTCTTCGGCAAATTCTGCCCGGCGCCTGAGTGTGCGCTTATTAAAGCAAGCACAGGCAACACAGGCCGAGACATCATGGTCTGGGCTCAGGCAGGGAAGGCAGTAAGAATGGAAGTCCTTATGAGGTATTTGTTTACCACAAGACAAACCATTATTAACCTTTTCAATTTTTTCTGACATCGGCTGAGGCAAGAAAAATGTTCCCCAACGGGGTTACTTAGCTTTTTGATGACTTCGGTAACTGAAAACACAGGAGCTGACCGAACGGCACTTGCGAACTGCTTCTGCTTCGGGCACCGCGCAGCAAGAAAGACTGAAGAAGATGGCGTCGGCGGATGCCTTTATACCCCAGCCGCTCTGACGTCAGGGAGGAGGCGACATCAGCCGACGCCGGACCCAGACTTTGGAATCTGGCCGACCGAAGGGCTGCCTGAGGCAGGGCAACCAACCGAAGGGCTGCCTGAGGCAGGACAACCCATATGTCAGGACTGCAGTTGCATTCTTGAAGGATATCTGTACTACGTTCTTCGTGTTTCACTGTTGCAGTCATCACATTTGGGTTGATTCCCAAAGCTAAGGAAGGGAGGAGGTAGTTAAAGAGCATTAGGGACAGTTATTAAGCCCAGCAAGACTGCAATGGCAAATCCAGCTCTGGATTTAGAAAAGATAGGCAGGTGGTAATGCTTAGTGAAGGCATATAAAGAGCTCCAGGTAGCAGCTTCCAGGATGTCCCTGGTAGGGGACTCCTCTTTGAAATGCCGTAGAGGTAGATGCAGCCCTGGTGCAATGTGATCTTATCCCCTGTGGGGTAGGTTTTCCATTGTGCTTGTAGCAGAAATGAATGCAATGGGCTATCCATTTGGAAATGGTTTGCTTTGAAATGGCCCTCCCCTCTGCCCCTGCAAGAAAGCCAACTAGCAGCCAGCTGCTCAGATTTTCTGAGAGGCTTAGCCCTGTCCAAATAGAATCCAAGTTGCCTGTGCACGTCCAGAGAGTGCAGTATCCATTCCCCTTTGTTTTGTGAATTAGGGAAAAAAGTAGGCAAATGAATGGACTGGTTTAGGGCCACACTAGACACCACCTTGGGCATAAAGGAAGGATTAGTCCTGAGGGAAACCCTGTCCGCATGGAAGATAATAAAGGGTTCCACTGCCATGATGGCCTGTAATTCAGACACACTTCTTGCTGAAGTGATGGCTAGAAGGAAGGCTGTTTTCCAAGAAAGGAATTTCAACTCTGCTGTTGCAGCTGGCTCAAAGGGGGGGGGGGGGGGGAGTGAGCTTTTCTAATAAAAAGTTAAGGTCCCAGGCTGGAGTGGGACCTCTCCTGGGGATCTTAAATTTTTGGCCCCTCTAAGAAAGTGTTTTAGCAAGGGGTGAGAGAAGAGGGGTGGCTCAGTATTATAATGTGCTGAAAAGGCAGAGACATGAATCTTAATTGACGAGAAGGATAGGCCATTGTGGATCACTTCTGTTAAGTACTCTAGAATATGAGGTAAGCTGGGCACAGTTATGCCTATCCCCTGAGCCTGGCTCCAGGAACAGTATCTTTTCCATTTTTCAGCATAGGCCTTTCTGGTAATAGGCCTCCTTGCCTCTAGAATGACATCCAGCACCTGCTTAATGAGGGACGCTAGAGGAGAGCTCATGGGAATTAGCCAGGCTGCAAGGTTCAGAGTTTGAAGCTGAGGGTGCAGAATCTGGCCCACCTGCTGGGAGAGCAGGGAAGGGGTCTGAGGCACGTGCCATGGCTGTAGCAGTGTCATACTGCGCTAGAGGGGGTACCAGTGCTGGCGTGGCTAGTCTGGTGCAATCAGTATTGTTCTTGGCTTGTCCTGTTTGATCTTTAGTAGAACCTTTGAGAGGAGAGGCAGAGAGGGAAAGGCATAAACCGAGGCTTTCCCAGGTAAAGGACAGGACATCCACTTTCCAAGCTTGACTAGGGAGTTCTGGTGCAGAATTTGTTCAATTGGTAGTTCTGAGGGGATGCAAACAGGTCTACCTCTGGAGGCCCCCCATTTGCTCCTCAAGAGGTTGAATATTTTGGGTTCTAGTTTCCATTCGTGTGGGTCCATGAGATTTCTGCTTAAATCGTCTGCCAGTGAACTTTGTTTGCCTGGCAGGAACTGAGCTTGTAGGTGTACTTGGTAGCTCAAAGCTGTGTTCCACAGAGCTATGGCTAGTCTGCAGAGAGGGTAGGAGTGGGTTCCCCCCTGCTTTATGTACAACATAACCATGGTGTTGTCTGTCTTTACCAATAGTTGTCCTGGAAGAATATGGTCTTTGAAGGCCATCAGAGCATTCTGTACAGCTAACATTTCTTTTTGATTGATATGCAGGTGCATCTGTCTTGGGTTCCATTTGCCCTGAATGCACTGCAATGTGAGCTCCCCATGCATAGCCTGATGCATCTGTTAGGATTTGGGCGGCAGGGGGTAGAGTGAAAGGGAGTCCCTTGCTGTGGTAGCAGGCCTCTACCCACCAAAGGAACTCGGTCCTTAGACAAGGAATAATAGGAATCATTGTTTCCAGGTCTTGAGAATGTTGACACCATAGACTTTTTAGATACTATTGGAGTTTCCATATATGCAGTCTTGCATATGGAAATAGCAGAATGCAAGAGGCAATGAACCCCAGAGCTTGCAGTATTTTCCTTGCAGATAGCTGGGCTTTTGTGGCCAATAGTTTGAAGTAGGTTGTCAAATAAACTTGTTTCTCCGGAGTGAGGAATGCCGTGTGGGAAGTTGTGTTCAAGCTTGCTCCCAGGAATACAATCTGTTGGCAGGGTACAAGGTGAGATTTCTTTTCGTTGATAGTGTACCCCAGTGAGGTTAGAAGTTTCTTTACAAATGCCAGGTGCTGTAATAGCAAGTCCTAGCTTTCTACCTGAATCAGGCAATCGTCCAAGTGTGGGTAAATTTAAATATTTCTCTGCCTGCAGAATGCAATGGCTGGAGCTAGACACTTTGTGAACACCCTGGGCGCAGTAGATAAGCCAAAGGGAAGTGCAGAGAACTGAAAGTGCATGGAGCCCACCCTGAAATATAGGTATTGTCTGTAGGATTCTCAAATTGGGATGTGCAGGTAAGCTTCCTTTAAGTCTAGGGTTGCCAGCCAGGCATCCTTGGCTAGCATAGGAAGAAGCTGTTGAACAGTTAGCATTTTGAATTTTGGAACCACCAGAAAGGTGTTGAGAATAGAGAGGTCCAAGATAGAAAGCCAGGAGTTTTCTTTTCTAGGTACCAGAAAACGTCTTGAAAAAAAACCTTGTCCCCTTTGTTCTGCTGGGACATGTTGAATAGCCCTGATACTGAGAAGAGACAGAACCTGCTGTTGGGCCTCCGCCCACTGATTTGGGGGGAGGTCTGGCCAACCATTTGGGGTTGGTAGTGTGTGGAAGTGGAATCTGTATCCTTGGGAAACTATGTTCAAACCCAATTTGTCCTGGGTAATGAGTTCCAAGCTTTTTGCATGCAGGGCGAGCTTTCCTCCTAAGGGAGCAAGTAGTTGAGCAGGGCTTGGAAGGGTTAAGGTTAAGTCATTGTGTCATTTTCCCGTGGGGGGGTGGCTTACCACTGCTTAGATCTGTGCATAGCCTGAGACTGAAGTCTTGGTGGTCTGCTGCTCCTGGGTTTGGACTGAGAAGGCCTGGAAGGGACTGGAAAGGACCAGCTCTTTGAAAGCCAATGCCTACTGAATCTGGGAGGCTGTACTTGTAGGAAATCTTTAACAGTTTGCATAGATTTAGCTTTTTCCTCCATCCTTTGGAGGATGACTTCTGCTTTGCTGCCAAAAAGGCGGTTTTGGTTTAAGGGTGCATCCAGTAATTTAACCAACATGATCTGGTAAATATTGTTCCTTAAGCCAAGCATGCCTTCTAAGTACAGACCCAGTGACAGCAGCCCTGCAAGATGCTTTTAAAATGTCAAAACCACACTGCAAAGTATGCTTACCAACTTGTTCTGCAGAATGCATTAAATCTTGCAAGTCTTTGTGTTCAGCACAGTCAGGAATCAACATAATTTTCTGTTTAAGTAGTCCCATAACATGCTGCTGATACTTTAACATATGAAACTGGCAATTTAAAGCCCTAATGGCTACCTTCTTACCCCATCTATCTAAGGCTCTAGAATCTCTATCACAAGGGGTAGGATTTTTGGCAGCAGTAGCCTTAATGCCTTTTGGTCCTTGGAAAATGGTCTCTGGATCCGCAGTAGAATTCTTGAAGAGGAACCTGTGAGAGTCAGGTACTCTGTAGTACCTGTCAGGTTTTCTGAGAGCTGGAGGTAAAGTGCCTGGGGTAAGGCTAGATTCCAAGAAAACACCATCTACTATAGCCAGAACAGGAGGGATAACTAGAGGCCTGTGTTGAGGCAGGAGTAAGAATTCCCCAAGTCTCTTTTTGGACTCAGAATAGTCCTGGCTTTCCCAGCGAAAATGCTCTCTAAGGGTATGCAAGATTTCACCAGAAGAAACATCTTCTGGAGAGGAAGAGGGAATGGAATCCTCTGCATCAGAACTCTCATAAGCAGATATGGGCAAATCCTGGAAATCAGAAGGAACAGCGATATCAGATTCCAGATCAGAAGAATCTGGAAGAAAATCGGTTCTAGGTCTCTTAGAGGGGGAAAGCTGGCTTCCCCTAATTAAGGTAATAAGGTCTTCAGCCATTCTAAGCATTTGTTTTTGAGGCATATGGGCCTGAGTCTGTGGTTTGGTCATTGGTTTTCTAGGAGTAGTGTGAGTTTTAGGCCTGAGGAAATCAGTACTTCTAGCTGGAAACGATGCAGTCGGTTTAAAGTCTGTAGGCCTGAATAAACCCTCAGAAGCCGGTGCCTGCACAGCGGCTTCGGACCCATCCAAGGTAGAGACATCCGCAGGTTCCATAATTGAAGCAGCATCTTGCGGCATACTGGACTCCAAATGGGTCTCAGTAGTGGCTTGCGAATCTGTAGTAGCGGGGTATCGGGGTTGCAAAAGCGCTTCAATGAGTGCCGGCGGACTGGCGATTAGCTGAACAGAAGTGTCGTAGGCAGTTTTGGACCTATGCAATCTGTCTCGTCTTTATCGTTACTTTTTTTGGATGATCAGTAGTCGGATGGCTTAACGAAGCCACTTCGGAGTACGGAGATCGAGAACTAAGTATATGGCTACAAAAATAGCCCGATGACGAATAGTTCGGGTGTTGAACAAGGCACAAAACCTACACCGAAGGACATCGTGGTCTGGGCCTAAACAGGTGATGCAGTAAGAATGAAAATCTCCATGAGGTATTTGCTTTCTACAGGCAAGGCAATTGTTAATTTTTTCTGACATAGGTTAGAGCAAGAAAAAAGGATCCCCAACAGGGTACTAATCTTTTCTGAAGACTTCGGGTCTGAAACTCTAAAACGAAAATTTCAGGCGACGGTCGATCAGCACTTGTGAACTGCTTCTGCTTTGGGCACCGCACGGCAAGAAAGACTGATGTAATGGCGTCGGCTGCATGTTTTATACTCCTGACGACCTGACGTTATGAAAGAAGCGACAGCATCCGATGCAAAAATCCGAAGACTCTGGTATTTAGGCCGGCTGAGGGCTACCTGCAGGCAGATAACCCAAATGTGATGACTGCAACAGTGAAACACTGAGAACATCCTCCAAAGCCAGCTATGAAGGCAGAATTGTGGCAGACATTAAAAACAACCACAAAGCCTTCTTTAGTTATATCAAGAATCTCCATGGCACTACTCAGATTTGCTCTGACTTACTGCACAATGGTACCTCCTATACTGAGCCAACAGATACTGCCAACATACTGGCCGAAAGATTCAGTGCCAACTTTACCCCTCTCTCTCCCACTAAAGGACCAATCTCAATACCGGAATAATTCCAGGCATTCAGCATTACTGCAGCACAGGTTAAAGCTGCACTGTCTAAGGCCAAGAATACAGCTTCCATCGGACACAACAATATCCCTGGCTGCATCCTACTTGAATTAAAAAGTGAACTGGTACCACATCTGTGTGCTGTATTCACTCATAGCCTCACCTCAGGGTTAGACCCTACCGAATGGCGCACTGCTACAGTTATCCCTCTCCATAAAGGAGGAGCGATTACAGACCCTGGAAATTATCGCCCCATTAGCCTGACTAGTTTGATATGCAAGGCTATGGAGCGCATCATCATGGACCTAATTAACAAGGATATAGGGAGTCTCCAAACTATAGATCCCAAGCAATTTGGTTTTGTGAAAGGAAGATCATGCCTGCTGAAGCTGGTTGACTTCTTTGAATTAGACAGCAGAGCTGTGGATGAAGGTAAGACAGTTCATGCAGCCTACCTCGATCTGGCCAAGGCCTTTGATCCCATTCCTCATTCAGGAATTATTGATAAAGTCACCAAACTAGGCATCATTAGGCGAGTTGCAGATTAGCTCACAGATCTAACACAGTGTGAAAGTAGCAGACTCCAAGTCAGAATGCCAACCAGTCACGAGTGGAATCCCACAGGGATCAGTCCTGGGTCCTCTCCTGTTTGGCATCTACTTCTCAGTTCAGGCCAACATGGAGGGACTCTGGATGACCAAATTCGCAGACGACTGCAAGCTGGGAGCCATTACTAACTCCCCAAGTGATGCAGATATCCTACAGAAAGGCCTCAATGAGACCAATGACTGGTGTTGAAACCATGCCCTTAAGCTTAATGACAAAAAATGAGTCATCATCTCTTTTGGGAAAAACTCAGTTCCCACTAATTACCACATCAATGGGAGCCCACTTAACACTGACTGCGTTATAAGATATCTGGGGGCACAGGTTGCAACCTCTCCTTCGACCACCACATTGCCACTGTGGTCAGAAAGTCCTTCTATGTGGCACTTCTTACTACCAAGGGTTTTTCGTCCAGGAAGAAAGAGGTAATTTCTCTCTACTCTTCCCTCATTAGACCAATCATAGAGTACAATGCCCCATTTGGCATGTACCCCACTAGACACCTGCAACAGCTGGAGAGGCCACAAAAGTACCTCATGAAGAGGATCCTAGGCCTTAAACACGTCCTACATGGACAGACTCAAAAAACTCCAGCTACTCTGTCTCATATCGTCTATTAAGAGGCGATCTCTGCTTGACTTACAAAGCCATGTCTGACCCAGCTCTGTCAGAAATGCTACATCTAAAGAAATCCCAATCCCTCCACACCACATACTCCAGAGATCTCAACCTCATTACCACAATCAACAGAACATGCTGGCGGGATAGGTTCACAACCCAGAGACTGCCCATGCTCTGGAATAGACTTCCCATACATGTCAAGCAGAGCACCTTACTAGCCCTCTTCAAGAGGGATCTTGAGTGGATGGGAAACAAAGTTCACCCTGGGGATCACTCCAGTGGCTCTACTTGATAGAGGCACTGGGAACTAACGACGGGCAGCACAATGACAGGGCACTTTTATGGGCTAGGCTTGTAAAGGCCCCAGGGCCATTAGCCTAGTACACACCTATGAACCTATGAAATATGCAGCAAAGTCTAGAAGATTTAGGATCTTTGCCTGGAAGTGTTTACACAGGTATTTTTATACTGAAGTAGACTCCAAAGAAATTTTCCTCGGGTGGATAGCAAGTATTGGAAGTGTGACGGGCAAGAATACAGTGGCTGGGAACATATTTTTAGGAGTGTAATGAGCTGGCAGACTTCAGGAATTCCCTGCAGACCGCTCTGTCAGAGATGCTGGGTGAGCAGACTGGACTGACATGGGAGATAATTTTTTTGAGTTATGATAATTGCCTAGACATAAAGCCTTGCTGAGTCTAATTATGGTGGCTGCCAAAAAAGCAATTACTAGAAAATGGAAATCAAAGTCTAGACCAACTTTACTAGAAGTAGTGAATATAGTAACACAGAAAAAACAACTGGAATTGGGATCTTTAGATAAGGGAGGGGGCAAACTACATAAGAAAAAAATGGGAATTGTGGGAACAATATATGAACAGCAGGAAGGAGGTTTAGGAGGCAGGATCTGAATGAGCCATATAATGCTTAACTGAATAGATTATAAGTGATGTATAATGTTTGCAACTACAATTGTTTCAATGTTGTCTGTGACGTATATTGTTTGCAACTAAAGTGGTGTCATGTTGTTTTTCATCTGTATAAATGCAAGATTGCCTATGTCATGTGTAAAAAGTTATGAAAGATGTTTGTTGGGGAAAAAAAGTTATGTACTCACCATAACGTTCCATCTGAGTAAGTAACTTCATTTGTCAGCAACTTGTGGGTATCGGATCCGAGCCGGCAGCTTTATTCAGCTAAGATCTGAGCTCCAGGCACCTCCCCCTTACCCATAACCCCCCTGCCATCCCTCTCTGTCCTCAGATCGAGTTTGCTATAGTATCATAGAATACTACAAAATAAGAAGTTATGAACTCACCATAACGTTCCATCTGAGTGGGTAAACTTCATTTGTCTGCAGCCTGTGGGATATGGATCCGATCTCGGATCCGAGCTGGCAACTTTACAAGCTTAGATCCGAGCTCCTAGCTCCTCCCCTTACCCATAATCCCCTGCCAACCCTGACTGACCTCAGATCAAGTTTGCCCGCAACCACAATAGCAGATAAGCAACTACCTTCTCGGAAAGGTACACCACTATAGAACATAAAACACCTCTGAAGGTCAGGGGGATGGAGGGGGGAACGGTTGCAGACAAATGAAGTTTACCCACTCAGATGGAACGTTATGGTGAGTACATAACTTCTTAATCTGAAGTGGTTAACTTCATTTGGTCTGCAACATGTGGGACAGAGTCCCCAGCTACCTAAACCTTGGGCGGCCTTCATGGAAGGATATTCCGGAGCACTGTGGAGCCAAAAGAAGTTCTCCCTCTGGAGATAATGTCCAGCTTATAATGATTGATAAAGGTATGAGATGAGGACCAAGTGGCTGCTGAACAGATATCATCCAAGGAAACTCTGGAATTGAAGGCGGCAGATGTAGCCATGGACCGAGTTGAGTGGGCACGAACTCCCTGAGGTGCAGGCCTGCCGGAATTTTGATAAGACGTGATGATACACTGTGAAATCCATTTCGATAAGGTAACTTTCGAAACTGGTTTTACCTGGATTAAATTTGGCAAAGGAGACGAAAAACTAGTCAGATTGCCTATGACCAGATATTCTATGAATGTAAAACCTAAGTTGTCTATGCACGTCCAAAGAATGCAATTTGTACTCTCCCTTGTTCTGGTAGTTAGGAAAGAAGACCGGCAAATTGATAAATTGGTTAATATTAGTCTCAGAAACTACCTTCGGAAGGAATGAGGGATTGGTTCTGAGGTAAACCCTATCCTTGTGAAAGGCTAATTATGGGGGTTTGACAGAGAGCGTGCAATTCAGATACCCTCCTAGCTGAAGTAATAGCCACTAGGAAGGCTGTTTTCCATGACAAGTATTTGAGGTCTACAGACGCCGCCGGTTCGAAGGGCGGAGCTGTCGAGGCTTGTAATACCAAGGTCAAATCCCATGGAGGAACTGGTTCCTTTACTGTAGGTCTAAGTAGAAAAGTGCCCTTTAGAAATGTTTTGCACAATTTTGTAGTAATCAAAGGGCCCATTTCACTACCTACGTGATAATGAGAGACAGCTGCCAATTGCACCTTCACCATAGAACAGCTAGCTCCCTCATTAAAAAGTCCTGAAAGAAAATCCAGCACCGCAGGCAAGGGGGCTGTAAAGGGATCCAAATTATGGTGTTTTGCCCAGATAGAGAAACGCTTCCATTTACTACCGTAGACCTTCCTAGTAGAGGGCTTGTGCGCTGCTACTAGGATAGTTTTAACCGGAGATGAGATACCGAGAGTCCTAGCTACGAGTGGAACTGAAGCAGCCAAGCCGTAAGCTTGAGGCTGACCAGGTCGGGGCCTGGGAGCCCCAGGGGGTGGGAAATCAGATCCGCGAGGGGATCTAGAATCCAGGGAGGATTCACTCGAAACCAGAGATAAGGGAACCAAGCTTGGCGAGGCCAGACTGGGGCAATGAGGATCATCCTTGTTCCCCAACCGACTGGCTTTCTGAATGAGTTTCAGCATCAGGGGAAGAGGAGGGTAGGCATAGAGAAGACCGGGTGGCCAAGCATGCACCAAAGCGTCCCTCGGGGCTTCCCTGGCAGGGGGAATGAGAGCGAAGTAATTGTTGTATTTCGTGTTTGAGGGTGATGCGAAGAGATCGCAACAGGGCTGCCCCCAGACGGCAAAAATTTGACTCACTACTTGGGGATTGAGGGACCACTCGTAAGGCAAAAGGATGGTGCAACTCAGTCTGTCCATCAGGATGTTGGTCCGTCCTGGAATGTGCGTTGCAATGAGAAAGCGGTTAGTGGAGATCGCCCATTCCCACACTCTCACGGCTTCTCGACAGAGTGGGTAAAGACCTGGTTCCCCTTGTTTGTTGACATACCATACCACACCACAGACATACTGTCTGATGGGATCGCAATTGTTCCTGCCGGTAGAAGGCTTTGAAGTGCTTGCAACGACAACAGCACTGTCCTCATCTCTAGAACATTTATGTGCAATAAGGTCTCTGAATTGTTCCACGTGCCTTGGACCGTCCTGTCTGAATAATGCCCCCCCCCATCCAAGACGAGAGGCATTCGTGGTCACAGTGGTGAGAGGGGGGGTCGTGGCAAAGGGGCGTCCTGCCTGGAGGTCCGGCGATTGAAGCCACCAAACGAGAGCCCTCCTGCAGGCCCTGCTGAGGGGAACGGGGTGATTCAAGGGGTACTGATGAAGGGGCCATTGAACTTGTAGAGTCCACTGTAATATCCTCATGTTCAGACGCGTCATGGGAAGAAGATTGATTGCAGCTGCCATGGAGCCTAGGGCCCTCAGGACCAATCCCGCTGGTGGTCTCAAAGATTGGAAGATGGCCCGCACATGTGCCCTCAGGGTGTGCAACCGGTCAGGAGTTAGGAAGACTAGCTCTCTGCGGGTGTCCAGTCTGGCCCCGATAAAATCTATCACCTGAGTCGGGGTAAGAGAGGACTTGTCCGAGTTTATAGTGTTTATAGTTTATAGTGATCCCTAGTTGTGAAGCAAGGTCGAGGAAGTAGTCCCCGGCTAAGCACAGTAGATGCCTTGTCACGGCGGTGAGGAGCCAGTCGTCCAGGTACGGAAAACCCTGCATTCCCTGGAGTCTCAGGTGGGCTGCTATCACTGCTAATACCTTGGTGAACACCCTGGGGGCTGAGGTGAGACCAAAGGGGAGGACCCTGAATTGGTAATGACTAGCTCCCAGCCGGAAGCAGAGAAACCTCCTGGATCGTTCGTCCATCAATATGTGGTAGTACGCATCCTTGAGGTCTATCGAGCACATCCAGTCGTTCTCCCGCAAGAGGGGGAGAATAGATTGAAGAGTGACCATCCAGAACTTTTCTTTGGTTACTGACAGGTTTAGTAGGGAAAGATCGAGGATGGATGTAACAACCAGGAAAAGATCGAGGATGGGCCTTAGGTCCCCTGTTTTTTTTGGCACCAAAAAGAACCTGGAGTAGTAACCCGATCCGGACTGGCCTGGGGGGACGCGCTGGATAGCTCCTTTTTCTAAAAGCTGACGAATTTCCGCAGCTGCTGCCTCCCTCTGGCTGGGTGGAACATCGGGGAGGTGTTTGGGGGTGTAGGGCGTGTAAGAAAAAGGAATTTTGTATCCTCTGGATATAATACTAAGCACCAAGCGGTCTTCTGTAATGGACTGCCAAGCTGCCATGTGCCTCGAGAAATGCCCCCCGACTGCCTCTAGAGTGGAGCAGTCGGGCAACCCCTCAGGGCTGCTGCGTGGGCCGATCAGAGAAGTTTTCCCTGGACCCAAAGTTCTTCGGGCCCCCTCTGCCTCTAAGGCGGCGTCCACCCTGTCCTCCCTTTTGGTTCTTGGAGAAGGACCTCTGCGGAGCAGAGAAGCGAACTCTGACGGCAGACAATGTCTTCCCGTCCTTTTCTCTCTGGACCAAAGTCTCACGAACTGTCTTGCCAAATAGGGCAGAAGCATCAAAGGGGGCATTCTCAAAGGACGCCTTGAAGGGTTCCGCGAAATCACAATATCAGAGCCAGGCCTGGCCCCTCATAACTAGGCCTGCTCCGCTAGCTCTAGCGGCTCCCCCTGTAGCATGTGATAAAAGCCGCATAGAGGTGTTGGATATAGACCTAAGAGTGGCCATGTGAGTGGAGTACAACTGTTTGTCCTCCCCCGACATGGACTCCGGGGGCGATGCAGCATACTCTTTAATAAGGTCTCACTGCAGCCGAATCACATGTGCCATGTCGTTCAGGGACCTTACAGTGAAGGTCGCTGAACTGAAGACCCACTTCCCGAAACGGTCCATCGAACGAGACTCCTTGCTCGGGGGATGGACCGAGGGACTCTCTTGGGCTAACTCCCTCTTGGTGGCTGCCGCCACCAACATGGCATCTACGGGGGGTCCCTTGCTCCAATGGGATTTCTCTGCCGGGGGGCTCAGGATCTTATCAGGACGTTTGGGGACTGGCTCCTTCCACACCCTAGTGGTGATGAGATCCATTAAGGTGTCGGCCGGAGGGGACACCCAAGAGGTAGATGGGCCTGCTTCGAATGCCTCCAGGAACACGGATTCGTCCGAGGAAGCCTTGGGAGCAGATCCCCCCCTTATCCTAAGCATTTCCATGTCTCCAAAAGAGACATCCTCGGAGGGTGACCATGGGAAGCCTTTCCCCTCATCCAAATCCGTGTCTTCTGTCAAGGACTCGGGGGAGTCAACGTGCCTCCTCTTACACTTCCGCTTGTGAGGAACATCCTCGGGGGGATTGTCCGAGGACAACTCACCAGCAACATCTTGTTCCAGAGGAACGACCTGAGACGTCAAAGCAGGCTGTCCCTGGGGCCGGGCGATAGAAGCCCTACCCAAACGAGAGTGCGGGATGGAACCGTAGCAGGGAGAGGAGGCCTGGATGCACTCAACAGAGCCCTCTCCACCACATCAAAGGCCGAGGGAGAACCACTCTCTCTGCGATCCGAGAGCCGACCCTCACTCGGACCTGACGGATGGATCGGAGCCGGCGCTGAGACCATCGGATCCGAAGGGCCAGTGTGCTCAGACCTCAACTGAGCCGAAGAAACACTAAACCCCTAGGATCCGAAGCTCAAAGCACGGCTCAGAGAGCTCGGATCCAGTATGCTCAAAGGAAGAGTCGGAGCCGAAGTACCAGAAACTGTCGGTGCCGACCCACCCCCGGCTCCAACACTGCCCGGCTCAGAGCGCGCCGAACCCCAGGAAGCGGGGCTATCGGGGCAAAGAAGGGTGTTGAGCCCCCCCCCCCGGAGGGGGGAGAGGCAGGAGCACTCCCATCTGCATTTGGGCCTGGATGAACCTTCGCATCACCCGGTCCAAATCAGCTTCAGAAAGGCTACGCATTGATCTCGACAAGGCCACAGAGGCTGGCTGGGAGTGTCACCTCGATGACCTCGACAGAGATTGGGTCTCCTCCTCCTCTGGTCCAGGTGAGAAGCATGGAGACCGGAGCCGAGAAGGAGGAGACCTGGAAGCCGTGGAGGGAGAAGCCCGCTTAGCCGGGGGGGCCGAAGCGGAGGCCTCGGCCCGCCGCTTGTGGTGCTTCTCCCTCAGTTTTTCTTTCCTGGCCTCCCTCTCCTCCGGCGCCGAAGCGGGAGATTGAGTCCCGGCCAGGGGGAGGGAGGCAGGAGTGGCCGCCACCAAAGCCTGGGAGGAGGCCACAGAAGCACCGGAGGCCGAAGCCAAATCCGGGGGCAAAAGTCCCGCCAGGATCAGCTTAGACCTCTGGTCCTTCAGTACACTGGGGTTGAACGCCGCACAGATAGTGCATCCAGAGAAAAGGTGTTTAACCCCAAGGCACCGGACGCACCGAGTGTGGCCATCCGCCGGGGAGAGCTTATGGCCACACTCGATGCACTTAGAAAAGATTGGTTTTGGGGCCTCAGACATTCTAAAGAAAACACACTAGTTAGGCCCCAAACACACCACACACAGAACTACGTGCCAGCGAAGGGGAGGGAGGGTAAATTTAACTAAAAGGATTTAACTACAAGGATTTAACCAAAGGGAAACCTAACCACAACACACTCATACACTTAAAGGTAATAGAAAAAAAAGTTTTAAATTTCTCACAAACTCTACAAAGACCCTACGAACCAGGAGCTCAAAACCTAGCTGCTGACCAGAAGCGCGGCAAACTAGATCTGAGGTCAGTCAGGGTTGGCAGGGGATTATGGGTAAGGGAAGGAGCTAGGAGCTCGGATCTAAGCTTGTAAAGTTGCCGGCTCGGATCAGAGATCGGATCCATATCCCACAGGTTGCAGACCAAATGAAGTTAACCACTTCAGATCAAAGGATCAGCTAAACATCCTACCCTAATGTCATCTGGAAAAGGAAGCACAAAGATCCTAAAAGGACAAACTACAGGTTAGGGGGAAGAAGGAGGGGGTACATAACTTCTTTATCTGAAGTAGTCAACTTCATTTGTTCATCAACCTGTGGGACAGAGTCCCCAGCTACCAAAAACTTGGGAGGTCCTCATGGAAGAATATTCTGGAGCACTGCAAAGCCAAAGGACGTCCTCCCTCTGGAAATTATATCCAACTTGTAATGGGTAATAAAAGTATGGGATGAAGCCCAAGTGGCTGCTGAACAAATGTCATCCAAGGACACTCTGGACCAAAAAGCAGCAGAAGCAGAAATCGATAGAGTAGAATGGGCATGCACTTCGACAGGTTCAGGTCGCCAGAACTCTTACACGCGAGAAGTATATATTGGGAAATCCATCTGGACAATGTAGCTTTTGACACAGGTTTACCCAAAAAGGGTTTAGCAAAGAATACAGGGAGTTGCTCAGATTTCCTATGTTCAGCAGTCCTGTGTAAGTAGATCCTCAATTGTCTATGCACGTCCAAAGAATGTAATTTGTATTCACCTTTGTTATGATAATTTGGGAAAAAAAACGGTAAATTAATAGATTGATTAATGTTGGACTCAGAGGCAACTTTAGGCAAAAAGGAGGGATTGGTCCTGAGGGAAACTCTGTCTTTATGAAAGACAAGGTATGGAGGTTTGGCACAAAGGGCTTGAAGCTCCGAAACCCTTCTAGCCGAAGTGATAGCAATGAGAAAGGCCGTCTTCCAAGATAAATATTTTAGATCCACCGAAGCTGCAGGTTCAAAGGGAGGGCCAGTAAAAGCCTGGAGAACAAGGGTTAAATCCCACGGAGGGACTGCATTCTTAACAGGAGGCCTTAACAAGAAAGTACCTTTTAAGAAAGTCTTGCATATCTTAGAAGAAGCTAAAGGACCGAGATCACTTCCCACATGAAAGTGGGAAATCGCTGCTAATTGGACTTTGACCGTAGAGGAGCTGGCACCTTGGTCAAATAAATATGACAAAAAATCTAATACAGCTGGTATCGGGGCTGTAAAGGGATCCAAATTTCTATGTTCCGCCCAGATCGAAAAACGTTTCCATTTGCTCTTATAGACCTTTCTAGTAGAAGGCTTATGAGCGGCTACTAAAATAGCCTTAACAGAAGAGGAGATGCCTGGAGTCCTAGCTATTATTGGAACTGGAACAACCAAGCTGTGAGCTTGAGACTGTCCAGGTTTGGGGTTGTCAACCCTAGGGGGTGAGATATCAGATCAGGAGTGGGATCCAAAATCCATCGAGGATTCACTAGATGAGACCATAGGCAAGGGAACCAAGTTTGACGAGGCCAGAATGGGGCTATGAGGATCACTCTGCTCCCCAACCGACGAGCTTTCTGCAAGAATTTTACCATCAGAGGAAGAGGCGGATAAGCATCAAGTAGACCGGATGGCCAAACATACACTAGAGCGTCTCTGGGGGAGTCCCCTGGTGGGGGAAATAGAGTGAAGTACTCACCGCACTTTGCGTTCGAAGGTGACGCGAAGAGATCACAGCAAGGTTGACCCCAGTTGAGGAAGATTTGCTTTGCTACTCTCGGGTTCAGAGACCACTCATATGGTGAGAGGATGGTTCGACTCAGCCTGTCTGCCAAAATGTTCGACCGACCCGGGATGTGCGTTGCTATGAGAAAGTGGTTGGTGGAGATCGCCCATTCCCAAACTCTCATGGCCTCTCGACAAAGCAGATAGGATCTGGTCCACCCTGTTTGTTGATATACCAGGCTACAGACATGTTGTCTGTTTGAATTGCAATTGTCCCTAAGGGAAGAAGGGCCTGGAGTGCTTGCAACGCTAAAAGCACCGCCCTCATCTCTAGGACATGTATGTGCAACAAGGGCTCCGAGTGGGTCCACGTGCCTTGGACGGTTCTGCCCATGCAGTGCCCCCCCCCCACCCGAGGCAAAAAGCATCCGTGGTCACCATGGCTTGGGGTGGGGACATTGAGAAGGGGCGCCCTTCCCGGAGATCCGAGGACTGGATCCACCAGAGTAGGGATTTCCTGCAAACCCTGCTGAGGGGGATAGATGCACTTAGCAGATTATGCAGGATGGACCATTGAACCTGCAAGGTCCATTGTAGGACTCTCATGTTTAGATGAGCTAGAAGTGACAGATTGATGGCCGCAGCCATGGAACCTAGTGCCCTCAGGACCGATTCTGCTGGAGGAGCCGGGGATTGTAGGAGTGCCAGCACGTGGAGTGTCAAAGTTCGAAGCCTGTCTGGAGTTAGGAAGACCCACAACAGGTTTGTGTCTAGCCTGGCCCCTATGAAATTCAAGATTTGAGTTGGTTGAAGGGGGATTTCTTGAAATTGATTGAGATTCCCACATGAGAGGCCAAGTGAAGGAAGCAATTCCTGGCTGAACTTAGTAGATGCCTGGTGGGGGCGGTCAGGAGCCAGTCGTCTAGGTATGGAAAGACCTGTATTCCCTGAAGCCTCAGGTGGGCCGCTACAACTGCCATGACATTGGTGAACACCCTGGGGGCTGTGGTGAGACCAAAGGGGAGGACCCTGAACTGATAGTGGCTGGCTCCCAGCCGGAAGCGGAGAAACCTTCTGGATCTTCTGTCCATCAAAATGTGGTAGTACGCATCCTTGAGGTCTATAGAGCACATCCAGTTGATCTCCTGCAGGAGTGGGAGAAGGGATTGAATGGTGACCATCCGGAACTTTTCTTTGGCAACAGACAGGTTTAGAGTGAACAGGTCGAGGACTGGTCTCAAGTCTCAAGACGGGGGGTCTTTTTTGGCACCAGAAAGAACCTGGAGTAAAAGCCTGATCTGGATTGATCTTGGGAGACGGGCTGGATTGCTCTTTTTTCTAGCAGCTGCTTTATTTCTGTGGCTGCTGCCTCCCTTTAATTGGGTGGGACATCGGGGAGGCTCCTGGGTCTGAGAGGGAGATTCAAAAAGGGGATAGTGTAACCTCTGGATTTGATACAAAGCACCCAGCGATCCGTTGTAATGGACTCCCAAACTGCTAGGTGCCTCGAGAAACACCCCCCCCCGACTGCCTCCAGAGTGGAGCAGTCGGGTAACCCCTCAGGGCTGCTGCGCGGGCCGATCCGAAAAGGGTTCTCTCGACCAGACATTCTTCGGTCCCCCTCTGCCTCTGGGCCGTGTCCACCCTGTCCTCCTCTGCCTCTGAAGGACGAGGGGTCTGGAGCGAAACTGGACTGTTGAGATTTCCGGAACCACATCTTCTTTTGTCCCCTTTGATCCTGGAGAAGGACCTCTGGGGAGCCGAGAAGCGGAACCAGACGGCAGACGTCTTCCCGTCTTTCTTGCTCTGGACCAGCATGTAGCGGACGGTCTTGCCAAACAGCGAAGAGCCGTCAAAAGGGGCATTTGCGAAGGATGCCTTGAAGGGTTCCGCAAAGTCGCAGAGACTGAGCCAAGCATGCCACATTAAGACAATGCCCGCTCTGCTAGCTCTACCAGCTCCTTTAGTTGCATGGGAAAGAAGCCGCATAGAAGTGTTCGAAATGGACTTGAGTGGTCATTCGAGCTGAGAATGTTTTCTTATCCTCGGCCGACATGGACTCTGGGGGCGAACCGGCGTATTCCTTGATGAGATCCCGCTCGAGTCATATCACATGTGCCATATAGTTCAGCGACCTTACGGAGAAGGTAGCTGAAGCGAACATCCGCTTCCCTTGGCGGTCCATCGTCCGAGACTCCTTGGGAGGGTGGACTGAGGAACTCTCCTGGGCTAGTTCCTTCTTGGTGGTAGCCGCCACCAACATGGCATCTACTGGAGCACCCTTGCTCCAAACCGTTCTATCTGTGGGTGGACTGAGGATTTTGTCTGGTCTCTTTGGTATGGGCTCCACAGTGTCTGGTTCCTTCCATGCCCTGGTAGTGATCAGATCTACCAGGGGATCGGCGGGAGGGGACACCCAAGAGGTAGATGGGCCTGCGTCAAACACCTCCAGAAACACAGACTCATCGGAGGAAGGTTTTTGGTCTGACCACCACCCTCTAATACGAAGCATTTCCATAATGTCTCCAAAGGAGACGTCCTCGGGGGGTGACCTTGGGGAACCTTCCTCTAAGTCTGTGTCCTCTGTCAGGGACTCGGGTGAGTCCAAGTGCCGAGTCTTGCACTTATGTTTGTGAGGAACCTCCTCGGGGGTGGGGTGGGGTGGGGCTGTCCGAAGATGCCTCACCAACCACATCCTGTTCCTCTAAGGGAACCATCTGGGACGTAGGCGCAGGCTGTCCCTGGGGCCGGGTGATAGAAGGTAGGCCCGTCTGAGAGGGAGTGGAGGGTGGAACCGTAGCAGGAACCTGGGGTCTCGAATCCCACGACAAGACACAACATTGAACGCCTAAGGGGAACTGCTCTCTCTAGGACCCGAGAGCAGTCCGCTTGGATCCGAGGCATGGACCGGAGCTGGCGCCGATGCAATCGGATCCGAAGGGCCAGCATGCTCCGACCGAGACGGAGCCGAAGACACACCGATACCTCCGGATCTGAAGCTCAGCTCACGGCTCCTAGAGCTTGGATCCAAAAAGGGACCGACAAACTCGAGTGTGCGGTCAGAGCCGAAGTAGGGTGTACTATCGACGCCGAGCCTCCCCGGGCTCTGAACCCCGGAAGTGGGTCGGAGAAGGAGCAATCAGGGCGAAAAATGGGGGCAGGAGCATTCTCATCTGCAGTTGGGCCTGGAGAAACCTATGCATCATCCGGTCCATATCTGCATTGGACAAACTTCGAATAGATCTAGACGAGGCCACTGAGGCTGGCCTGGAGTGCCGCCTCGATGGCGACCGGGTCTCCTCCTCCGGCTCAACGGGAAAACGAGGTGAATGGAGCCAGGAAGGAGAAGACCCGGACGTCCTAGGAGAGGCTGTTAAGCCGGCGGAGCAGAGGAGGAAGATTCGGCCCGCTGCTTGCGGTGTTTCTCTCTCCTTTCCTCCCTCCTAGATTCCCTCTCCTCCTGAGCCAAGGTGGGAGGGTGAGTCCTGGCCAGGGGAGCAGGGATGGAATGCGGGACCGCCGCGGTCGCAGCCGGTGCCGCCGAGGGAAAAGAGGACGAAGCAGAGTCCCGGGGGGGGGGCAGAAGTCCCGTCAGAATCGGCTTCGACCTCCTGTCCCTCAAAGCCCTGGGGTTGAAGGCTGCACAAATTGTGCAGCTCGAGGAGAGATGATCAACCCCAAGGCAGATAACACACCGAGTGTGGCCATCCACTGGGGATAGCTTATGGCCACACTCAGTGCATTTGGAAAAAATTGCGTTCGGGGCCTCAGACATGGTAACAAAAGATAGGCCCAACCCGCACACACACCTTCACACACACGGGGGGGGGACTAAACTAACTAAAAGTTAGAAAAATTACTAACAAGTTTAGCAATTTAACAGAAAAGGGGAAACACTCACTCGTCTATGGATTAAACTAAAAACTAGGTCAAAAAAGGAAAATTTTTTATATAAACTCACGAAACCCTACACTTGGAAACTCGTTCTAGATGCTTGAATAAGCCGAGGCAAACGAGATCTGAGGACAGAGAGGGATGGCAGGGGATTATGGGTAAGGGGGAGGAGCTTGGAGCTCGGATCTTAGCTGAATAAAGCTGCCGGCTCGGATCCGATATTCACAGGTTGATGAACAAATGAAGTTAACTACTTCAGATAAAAGCTTTCCTGTCCTTATCAGAAGGAGAATGATCAGTATTAACCAAAAGTTAAGCAGCAAATGGATTCACTAAAGCAATAGCTGCTAGGTCAGACTTGGTACGAGTATAAAGAATCTTAAAATTGAGGCACTTTATTATAGTCCATCTACTTTTTCTTGGGGGCGGTAGGCTGACTGTCAAGGAAATTATGCCTTGTGACAAAAATGTAATCCAAAGCAGACAGAACACAGGAGAAACAGTAGCAGTTTCCAGTCGTAACAAATCATAAGAGAATCCTTCAAAAGGACTGGTCAATGTTACATTCACCTCAGAATCTGAATTGGAAATCTGTGGAGACAACACAATCTGTCCTTTCACACAACCATTTGGAGGTTTAACTTCTTGAATCTCTTCAAAAAAAATAAACAGCCCCTTTTTCTTTTCCAAGAAACTACCATACAAGAAGAGTCAAGAAACTGCACTAAACCCTGAGCCAAGATCAATAAACTGCTCCTGTCCAGAATCACTGAGACAGCAGAAGACAAGTGTTTTAGTTTTGCTTCTTTCTGACAAGAATTTCTGAAAAAAGAAACTCAGAAATGCCAGCAATAGCCTTACTAGGGATAGGCATGACCTTCTGGCTAGACAGAAACAAACATTCGCTCCCCCTTCTTCCAGGACCGAAAACAGTGGCTTTCGATTGCTGTCTAACAACACTCTAACTACTGCAGAGGAAGTGTCCAATAACCCAGTCCAAGGTGGCTGTAGGGACTATACCAGAATGACCCAAGGAAAAAGATGAGTGGTTCCAGGAATAAGCTCTGGCCATAACAGTCAGTCACCTGTGACTCAGGCAAAGTCTGTTTTTAACCAATTTTATTCATTTTGTGGCTGGAAGGAAGAAAATCAGGATCCAGCAGATTGTTTAAGGTTGAGCCAAAAAGAGGTCCAATTCCCAGGGGAGCCTAGCAGCAATAAGTTGGTAAAATAAGTAAGCTTTAATAAAAGGAACTTCAGCCCAAATAAAACACAGTAAAAAGCACATTAAACACCTCAGCACCCTAAAGTAAATTAGCAGAAATTTCATCAGAGAAAAACTAGTTTATACGAAGTTTTAACAACTGTTTGACCAAAAAAAAAAGTAATGCTCTAGTTTAAAAGCGTATAAAAGACACTACAGTCCATAAAAACAACATAGTAAAAAAAAAAAAAAATAATAATAATTTCTGTCATGCAAAAGTAAAGTGGAGGATTTTTCCCCCTGTAGGGAACTCATCTTCCCAGCACCGTAACAGTAAGCAGACCATAGATACTTGAAAGCCTGCAGAGATGCAAACTCTTTAGAGGTAGAGAAAGCTCAAACTAATGGTTTTCGCACATGGAAGGTGCCCTGAAGCACTGGAAGCTGGTCATTTGTTACATCCCTTGGCAGGACGTAACTCATACACAGCTTAGGCTACTGCAGCAGTGTTCCGATTCTGAGGAAGTCAAACTACTTGATGAAAGCGCTTAACCATTGTGGATGTTAACAATTCTGGATTTTAACTACGTTTTACTTCGTTTGTGGATGTGTTTTTTTACAATAAATTATCCGTGGACCCGCAACATTGTGCTCAATTTTCTGATACTGCAGCAGTGTTCCTTATGAAGAACATTATGCATCTTCCCATACACATTTAGAATTCTGCGTTTTTTTGTCAATGGGAAGATTGCTTTTAACAGGCAACAGTTTGAATCTGCTGGCTGTATCTAGTGAAATAACTGATGGTACTGCAACAGGGTGCTTGTAAAGGTACTTGAATTTTCCTCCAACTAGTAAAATCTATCAAGTTTTGCAAGGCCTTCTACTGTAAACCAAGCTCTAAAAAAGCACCTTCAAATGCTGTTGTCTCGTTCGGCTTTTTCCAGGTTAGGGGTCGCCACAGCGGAACTCCGGTCCGCTAATGATTGGCAGTTGAATTTTACATGCCGAGTTGCCAGCCCTGACGCACAACCTTCAACAAAGGTACACCCATTCAAGCATGTCTCCACCCAGAAGACGCTCTAGCTGAGAATCGAACCGGACAGCGTCTTACTGTGAGGCAACGCTACTGCAGCACCACCACCGCAGTCCAAAGAAGCACCATCAAATACATATTAAAAACTTGAACATTGGAGAGATGACAATGGTTTTGGATTTCTTGCGGTTCACAGTTCTAGGTACCTTTAATGGGTTTCAGATAACTTAGCTGACCTTCCCATTTTAAAATGTTCTCAAATCAGTCTCCCTCTGAAAGAGTAATCCTAAGAAAGACAGCCAGAAGGATGCGATTCCTCTTCAACAGTATTACAGCTTGTGGCAGACTAAAGCTGGATGGTGTATGCAAAATCCTGCACTTTCACCAACTTTTGAGATTAGTGATAACTCAGCAGACAGCCTTCTTTTCCTTTTGACAGGAAGGTTGTGGATTCTTTTTGTTGGGGGGGGGGTCTGGCAGTAGGACATGAATTATGAATACAATCAAAAATAGCTGCAGCAGCTGATGGGGGAGGGGGATGATGCTGGATGCAAAAGATAAGAAAATCCAAAAGAAGGGGAGCCTTTTCTAGTGGCGATCGTCTTTGGCTGGCCCTCTGTGGATACCTGGGAAAGGTATCTGACAGTAATATCAAGGCCCAATGTGCTTTTGAGGCGGCTATCCCACTGCTGGTCTCAAAAGCTGCACTGAAAACTGGGCAAGCATGAAAAAAGTACAGTTGTGTACACTTACCATAAATGTAGATGTTAGAGTGTATTCACTGTTGCAATCATTACATTTGGGTAATCTGACGGCAGGTTGCCCTCAGTCGGCCTGAATTCCAAAGTCTTGGGTCCTGCGTCAGTTGCTGTCTTCTCTTCCATGACTTCAGGTCGTCAGGGGTATAAAACATGCAGCCGACGCCATTTTCTTTAGTTTTTCTTGCCCCCGATGTCAGGTGCCACCAAAAAGGTAGCACTATTATATATATAGATAGATAGATATATATATATATATATATATATATATATATATATATATATATATATATATATATAGATATATATAGATATATATAGATATAAATAGATATAAATACATATAGATATATATATAGATATATATAGATATAAATAGATATAAATATAAACATAGATATAAATATAGATATATATAGATATAAATATATATATATATATATATATATATATATATATAGATATATATATAGATATATATATATATATATATATATACACACACACACACACACACACACACACACACACACACACACACACACATCCATCCATCCATATAAACTTTACCTTCATCTACAATCAAATACACCTCATAGGTTGTAGAAGATAGAGGAGGAAAGATAAACTGTAGAATGACAGGGGGATGACAGGAGGGTAACCTGGACTGCAACAGTGAATACACTCGGACATTTACATTTATGGTAAGTGTACACAACTGTACTATGTTCTTCATGTTTCACTGTTGCAGTCCTTACATTTGGGTAGAATACCAAAGCTAAGGTTGGGAGACTGGAGCTAAACAGCATTAGGTGCGGTTATAAGGCCCTGCAGCACTGCAGTGGCAAAGCCTGCCCTGGACTTAAAGTAGAGAGGCAAATGGTAATGCTTTGTAAAGGTGTGAACAGAACTCCAAGTAGCAGCCTCTAGAAGGTCTTTGGTTGGTACTCCTCTGAGAAAGGCTGATGGAATGAGACCTAATGCCCTTGGACACAGGTTTACTATGGTGTGAGTAGCAGAAACGGATGCAGTGGCTTATCCACTTTGAAACTGTCTGCTTTGAGATAGCCTTTCCTTCTGATCCTGCAGCATATGACACTAGTAATTGCTCAGGTTTCTTAGAGCTTTAGTCCTGCTCAAGTAGAATCTTAGCTGTCTGTGTACGTCCAAGGAATGCAGAATTCTCTCCCCTTTGTTCTGCGGATTTGGATAAAAAGTTGGCAGATGAATTGTTTCGTTAAGAGCCACGCTGGAAACCACCTTAGGCATAAAAGTAGGGTTTGTCCTCAGAGACACCCTGTCTGGGTTCTGGGTAAAACAGGACAAAAGGCTCTACAGCTATGAGGGCCTGTAACTCAGAAACCCTTCTTGCTGAAGTAATTGCTAAAAGCAGGGCTGTCTTCCATGATACGAACTTTATATCAGCGGTACCGGCTGGTTCAAATGGAGGCAGGGTGAGCTTTTCCAACACAATTGAGGTCCCATGCAGGTAATGGTGATCTCCTAGGAGGGTCTTAGGTTTTTGGCTCCTCTAAGATACTGCTTTAGTAAGGGATGAGAAAAGATTGGTGGCTCTGTATTGTAATGAGCCGAAATGGCAGAGGCATGGATTTTGATTGATGAGAAAGATAGGCCTTTGTCAAGCATCTCAGTTAAGTATTGTAATATCTGAGGAATATGTGGTTCCGCTGTATCAGTTCTTTGTGCTTGATTCCAAGCACAAAATCTCTTCCATTTGTCAGCATAAGATTTTCTAGTACTAGCCCTTCTGGCTTCCAAAATGACATCCATCACAGCTTTACTGAGAGGTGTCGTTGGTATGATTACATGATTAGCCATGCTGCCAGGTTCAGAGTCTGTAGCTTATTGTGTAGGATATGGTTGTTTTGCTGGGACAGTAATTGTGGTCTCTGAGGCAAGGTCCAAGCTGGGTATTGAGACAAGTTCCTTAGTATTGGGCACCAGTATTGGCGGGGCCAGTCTGGGACAATTAATATCCTCTTTGGCTTCTCTTGTCTGACTTTTAGGAGGACCTTGGGTAGAAGAGGCAGAGGAGGAAAGGCGTAAACTGACAGTTTTTTCCAGCTGAAAGATAGAGCTTCCACTTTCCATGCTTGTCTGTGATAAGTCCTTGTGCAGAATCTTTTCAGCTGATAATTTTGAGGAGAGGCAAATAGATCTATGTCTGGGCTCCCCCATTTCTCTGTTATGCTGAATATTTGTGGATTTAGTTTCCACTCATCAGGATCCATAAGGTTTCTGCTTAAATCGTATGCCAGAGTGTTCTGTTTTCCTGGCAGGAATTGAGCTTGAAGATTTATCTGGTGGGTCAAAGCTGTGTCCCACTGTGCCATGGCTAATCTGCCAAGGGGGTAGGAGTGTGTGCCCCCTTGCTTGTTTATATACCACATGACTGTGGTGTTATCCGTCTTTATCAGTAGTTCTCCAGGATGAAGCAAGTCCTTGAATGCTGTTGGGGCATTTTTAACAGATAGCATCTTTTTCTGGTTGATATGTAGATGCATTTGATTTGGTGCCCATATGCCCTGAATGCATCTTCCTGCCATGTGGGCCCCCCGGCATAATCTGATACATCTGTTAAAGTTTGGCTGGCAGGGGGTAGAGTAAAGGGCCTTCCCATGTTTTGGTGACAGGCCTTTGCCCACCACAGAAACTCCTGTTGCAGGCAGGGGATGAGAGGAATCATTGTTTCCAGACTGCGTGAATGCTAACTCCATAAACTTTTTAGGTACCATTGAAGTTTCCTCATATGCAGTCTTGCATATTAAATTAGTAGGATGCAAGATGCCATGAAGCCCAGAGCCTGCAGAATTTGTCTTGCAGAAGACTGGGTTTTTGTTGTCATCAGTTTGAAGTAAGCAGTCAGTTGCCTTTGTTTGTCTGGCGTGAGGTAATCCATTTGGGCAGTTGTATGCAAGCTTGCACCCAGGAAGGTTATCTTTTGAGAGGGTAATAGTTGCGATTTCTTTTCGTTTATTGTGTACCCTAGGCATGCTAGAAGCCTTTGCACAAACGCCAGGTGTCATAGAAGAGTGTCCTTGTTCTCTGCTTGAAGTTACTCTCATCAATTGTGGCATTATTCATACATTATTAAGGGAGTTTTGAACTAATATATATTGTTTTAAGTTCAGGCTGGGTTTTGTCTCAGCTTCATTCTGTGTAGAGAGAAAAAAGTTTTTAATTAGATAATTAAGTAATTTAGTTTTTTATACTTAAGGGATGATGGTTTGCTTATTTTTTGTACTCTGATGATGCCCTAGGACGAAAGGGTGAAAGCGCTTAGTGCCTGATTTCAAGGATTGTACTTCTTACTTGTTTTGGTCCCGTTTTAAAATAAAATACGTGTTTTATGTGAATACCAGGATTCAAGGTTTACTGACTTTGGTTACAAGTGACTGTTCGTGTTTGGTACTACTTTCCTGTGGTTTTTCAGTGGCCTGTTTGATCCTGGATGTTTTATGTGTGGTGGACCTACAAGAAATGCTTATTACTTGATTTGTTGAAAATCGTTGTCGCTCAGTCAGTTTCATCTTATCTTGTCAAGGTATTTTATTTCCAAGCTCCTGTTTACCGAAGTATGTAATACGGACACTACCAGACTGTGTTCCTTGTGATATGGTCGCTGCGACAACTACGTGAATTATATGCAATATTGGTTGTCTTATCAATAATTTGGTTTTCTACAACTGGGTAGTTTTTTTCAACAAACATTCATCATCCCACTATATTTTGGATCGTATTGACTTGAATTTTGTAGCGTAATTGAGTTCACCTGCTACAGTAAACTCACGCTAGTAGAAGGACGGTATTAACTGAGCATTTTTTTGCATTTTTCTGCATTTTTTTCACTTTGCTTATTCAGCGTGCTTATTAACAAATATTTATTATTCCACTATACCTTGGAAAGTATTGACTTGGATTTTGTAGCGTATTTGAGTTTACCAGCCACAGTAAACTTACGCTAGCAGAAGGACGGTATTAACTGAGCATTTTTTTCACTTGCTTATTCAGCGTTTTTATTCAGTTGATATAGTGTCTTTACTTATTCATCCATAACCATGCAGCGACTTCTACAAGAGCACTTGAAAATCATTAACAAGTTAATAAAAGCGCTGCATGAACAACAGCTTAATGCAGGGATGGAGGGTGAAATTTTCATAACGGAATTCCAGGAACAATTACTCACCCTGCAATCAACGCCGAATACTAGCATACAGAGGCCAGTTGCTAGGCAACGTTCCAAGAGTCCCCAGTGACAGGCGGTGACGTCAGGGGGTGGAGGTGTGGCTGAACAGCCTTTTAACGTGGAACTTAGAAGCAGCAATGATCGTAATCAGACTGTCCGTCGAATTAACATGAACAACTACACCACTACTGACAGGAATATGGACTTGAATTACTTTCTTTCAGCCCCTTCTTTAAACAAAGACAGTCACACAGCCTCTAGGGATATGGGTACTCTGAATGCCCAACTAAATGAATTTGAAAAGACATTAAAGACATACAAGTCTTTGCAGATGGACAATGCGTTTTTAGAACGCTCTTTGGAATTAAAACAGGTCCCTAAGGGACTTCGTATTTTTAAATTACCTCATGGTTTTATAGAAAGTACATCAATTTTTTCAGAACTGTTGCTTTTATTTGATAAAACAGGATTAGAACTTTTAAAGTTGATTATTCGTAACAATACAGAAAAATTAAATGTATTGAAGGAAATGTTATGTATTCTAGACAATAGTATTAAGGCAGACCTTTTATTTGAACACAACAAGTTCAGAATGGAAAACATTTTTAAAGATATTGACAGGTATATCCACAAAGGTTTAGATATTAAGAACATCAAAATAGAGAGGGATAGTAATGATTACAGGAACAACAGAGTATACGCTCATTTTAAGGAGTTCAAAAATATGAAGCGTAACAGCCAGAACTATGTTAATACAAATACAAATACAGACAGACAACAATTCAATTCCAGCTTCAATCTAGAAAATATTCACAGAAGTATTGCCAACAGTAATGAGGAGTTACAAACAGTTTTTTTAGATCAGCCAACACTGAGAAGATCAGAGAGAATAAGAGGGTGACAGGGAAGTTACAATCAACACATACAAAGGAACTACAACAATGGAGGCCACAGAACCTCCCAGTGGCAAAGATAATTTATGATAATATTCACAATTACCATTGTGAAATACAAGTTAGTAACAACACAATTTCTGAAGTTAGACTAGAAGAGAGTCAGATTCCACTTGTTTTAGTTCCGAAAGATGTTATCCAGCCCCTTGATGAGAATACGAATAATTTTAGGACTGAATGTTGCATAACAACTTACTCAGGATTCAATTTGTATAATTTCACTGAACACAAATTTGATAAGGATTATTTAGAATTGTTCAGTAAAGGTTATACTTTTGTTCCTATGTTTAAGTTGGACATTGGAAACGTTTTGATTAATCTTAAAACATATACAAGGCTTTTAAATTTGAAAATATTTTTTCACAATACTAATGTGTTTCCTCAGGATTCTAGAATTTTTACACTCAAGCGTCACAGTACTTTTATACCTCCCCAGAATTTCATGATACATGTATTTGAAAAACTTTGTGAAACACAAATTAGAAGAATTATTAGTGACAATACATTTACTAAATATAATACGACATCTGCAGAAAAAATTTGTCTTAAAGAGTTGACGAGTTCTGACAAATACAGGATCATGAAACCAGACAAAGGTGGTGGGGTAGTTATTATGTTAAGTGAAGATTATGTCAATAGGATGCTTACACTTTTGGAAGACAGTGAGACCTATGAAAAAGTTAGTAGGCATGAGGTCAATAAAGCCTACACTAAAATAGATTAGTTGATGTATGAATATCTTATGGATGGCAGAATTGATTCAAACACTTACAACTATATTTCTGTGGAATTCCCAACTATACCATCTATTTTTGGGATTCCCAAAATTCATAAACATACAAACAACCCCCCATTTAGACCCACTGTTTCAGCCACAGGCTCCAAGACTGAAGCATTAGCGGCATATACTGATTTTAAGTGTAAAAATATTTTAATGAGCTTACCATATATTTTGAGAGATTCATGGCACTGCTTAGATTCTCTAAGACAATTTGTAAATAGTTTTGATTTCAAAGTTGATTTCCTTATGATTACAGTGGATGTAATTAATTTATTCACAGTGGATTCCCCACCAAGAAGGCCTTGAAATGTTTGAAGCTTGTCTCAACCAACACAATCAACATCAAAGTTCTGAAAATATGCTGTTAACAGAAATGTTAGAATTAGTGCTAGAAAACAATTTTTTATATTTTAATGATGGTTATTATAGACAAAAAAATGGTGTAGCTATGGGGGCAAGATGTGCCCCCATTTATGCCAATTTAGTTCTAGCCTATTGGGAAAAAGAACGTGTTTACCAGTATTTATTGGAACAAGGTTTTACTGTACCTACGTTACTTGGACGATATTTTAATTTTGTGGAGAGGAACTGAAGTTGAATTCAATTAATTTATTAATTATATTGAACAAACAACAGGCTTTCTCAAGTTTACAAGACATATTTCACCCAACAAGATTGATTTTTTAGACATTACATTATCTACTCACGACAAGATTATTGAGTGCAACATTCACAGGAAGAATACTTACTCCAATTCATTTTTACACTTTGACAGTTGCCATCCTGTCCATCAGAAGAAAAACTTAAAGGACAGATGGTAAGACTGTCTAGAATTGTGAGCAATGATGAAACCTTTAAATGTGAGCTTGATAAATTACAAAACATGTTTCTGGCTAGAGCTTATCCTGCAGAGTTTGTATATGAAATTAGTCGAGGCGTTTCAAACAGAATGACACTTTACAAACCCATTATATGTCATGGTCTAACACCTAAAGAGATATCAAATTCAAGAATAGTTGGACAAGACACTTTTGTTATTCCTTTTAATGAAAAATCTCAACAAATTGTAAAAGTGTTATTCGAATTTTGGAGCACAGTTATAGAACCCGATACAGAATTAGTGAAAATTTTAGGTAATAAACCAAAGGTCACTTACAGCAGAGGTAGGAATTTAAAAAACATGTTTGAAAAATGTGTTAATAATGATTTGATAAGGAAATCTAAGATGAATAGATGTGGTGCTTGTCATATATGTAGATTTATCAATAATGGACCTTATCTTTCAATTTTCAATTATGAGAAGACCATTAGATGTCCTGGAGTTTGCGACTGCAATACGGTCATGGTAGTATATGCAGCCTCATGTACAGCGTGTCAAGCATACTATATTGGCAAAACTAACAGGAAATTGAAAATAAGAATTACTGAACATTTGAGTGATATTAGGAACCAAAGACAAACTAGTGCTTTATACTATCACAGTACTAGTTGTGTCAATTTCAAAAAATGTTTATTTTCTGTGATTGACAGAATATCTCACAACCACACACACAGAGGTGGTGACGTCAAAACCTTATTAGAAGCAAAAGAATGTCTTTGGCAACTTAGGTTAAATACCAGTAAATGGCCGGGCATTAATGATCAAATATCTATTGCCAGTATTCTTAAGCTTAAATCATATTTTATTTAGGCTTTAAATATACAATATTTTATTTAGGTTTTAAAACATACAATATATAATAAGTAATTCCTGTGTTTTTTTGACAACACTGTTTGACAACACTGTTTTTGCCAATATAGTTTTTTTGCAAATATATATATATTTTTTAAGTTATATATATATATTTTTTTTCAAGTTATAATTGTTAGATACATTTTTAATGCACACAATAATACTTGCACAATTCATAATAGTACAGTACAGTTTTAACAATAACAATATTTTTAATATATATGTTTTTCAACATATATATATATATTTTTATATATATTACAATATAAAATAAATTTTAAGGTTATTTAATTGTACTATATTTAATTTTGATATATTTAATGTATTTAATATTATTAATTTATATATTTCATATATTAAGTTCATCAATATTCATGTATATTTATTCATTACACGTTCATATTATATTTATTATATTTATATATATACATTTCAAATATTAAAATATCCATTAATTCAAATAAGATATTTATTTTACAATATTTAATCAAAAATTTTAGTTCATAGGTTCATAGATTAGTACTAAGCTAACTGCCCTTGCGAGCCATTTTAAGCCTAGCCAATTATTCCTTGTGAGACTCAAACCCTGCACCTTGTGTTTGTTTGTAAGACAAACACCTTAACCATTAGGCCACCCACCCAGTTAAGTTATAACTGATTGTATATTTGCACATTTACATATATATTTGCAAGGCTTGACATTAACACATTCAGTTCCACGGAACAGTGGTTGATTCATAGGTATTATGAAATTATTTGCTATTTTTTCTATTTTTAATTTCTACAAATTATTTTTATTCATATTTTTGATTCTTATCATATACAAGTTGTTACTCTCATCAATTGTGGCATTATTCATACATTATTAAGGGAGTTTTGAACTAATATATATTTTTTTAAGTTCAGGCTGGGTTTTGTCTCAGCTTCATTCTGTGTATAGAGAAAAAAGTTTTTAATTAGATAATTAAATAATTAAGGAATTTAGTTTTTTATACTTAAAGGATGATGGTTTGCTTATTTTTTGTACTCTGATGATGCCCTAGGACAAAAGGGTGAAAGCGCTTAGTGCCTGATTTCAAGGATTGTACTTCTTACTTGTTTTGGTCCAGTTTTAAAATAAAATACGTGTTTTATGTGAATACCAGGATTCAAGGTTTACTGACTTTGGTTACAAGTGACTGTTCGTGTTTGGTACTACTTTCCTGTAGAGCAAAGGGCCTTCCCATGTTTTGGTGACAGGCCTTTGCCCACCACAGAAACTCCTGTTGCAGGCAGGGGATGAGAGGAATCATTGTTTCCAGACTGTGTGAATGCTAACTCCATAAACTTTTTAGGTACCATTGAAGTTTCCTCATATGCAGTCTTGCATATGAAATTAGAAGGATGCAAGATGCCATGAAGCCCAGAGCCTGCAGAATTTGTCTTGCAGAAGACTGGGTTTTTGTTGCCATCAGTTTGAAGTAAGCAGTCAGTTGCCTTTGTTTGTCTGGCGTGAGGTAAGCCATTTGGGCAGTTGTATGCAAGCTTGCACCCAGGAAGGTTATCTTTTGAGAGGGTAACAGTTGCGATTTCTTTTCGTTTATTGTGTACCCTAGGCATGCTAGAAGCCTTTGCACAAATGCCAGGTGTCGTAGAAGAGTGTCCTTGTTCTCTGCTTGAAGACAGTCGTCCAAGTAAGGATATATTTGAATACTTCTTTGTCTGCAAAATGCAATTCCTGGTGCCAGGCAATTTGTAAGACCCTGGGCGCAGTAGAGAAGCCAAAGGACAGTGCAGAGAATTGATAATGCATTAAGCCAGCCTTGAATCTGAGGTATCTTCTGCACGACTGTCTTACTGGGACATGCAGGTATGCTTCTTTTAAGTCTAAAGTTACCAGCCAAGCATTCTTGCCCAGCATGGGCAGAAGCTGTTGCAAAGTGAGCATTTTAAATTTTGGAATTTCCAGGTATGTGTTCAAAATCGATAAATCCAGTATTGGCCGCCAGGCTTTGTCCTTTCGGGGTACCAAGAACAGTAGAGTAAAAACCTGTCCTTTTTCCTGTTCTGGTACTATCTGAATGGCCCCCATATCCATGAGGGACGTAACCTGTTTCTGTGCCTCTGCCCATTGTTTTTTTTTGGCAGGTCTGGCCAACCATTTGTCATTGGCAGAGTGTGGAAATGGAATCTGTATCCCTGTGATACGATGTTCAGTACCCATTTGTCCTGGGTTATTAACTGCCAATTTTGAGCAAAAAGTGCTAATTTTCCCCCTATAGGTGATGCCAAAAGATAAGTGCTTGGTGTAGGCAGAGGGAAGTCATTGGGATTGCTTTCTGTAGGTTTGTGCTTTATCTCCTCCAGATTTGGAGGTGGATGCGCCCCATTGCTTTGACCTGTATGAGTCTTGAGCCTGGTACCTGGAACCCTTAGGGCGTCTGGATTTGCCCCTTTGAGCTCTGTCTGACACAGGAAAGGACCAATTTTTTGTAGACCAGTGTCTACTGAATCTAGGTGGCTGCACTTGTAAGAAATCTTTAACAGTTTGCATAGACTTAGCTTTGTCTTCCATTTTCTTTAAAACCTCTTCTGCCTTACTACCAAACAGAGAATCATGCTGTAAAGGTGCATCTAGTAATTTAGCTTTACCATGATCAGGCAAATTTTGTTCCTTTAACCAGGCATGCCTCCTAATCACAGATCCAGTTACTGCGGCCCTGCAGGAGGCCTCTAAAGAATCAGTATCACATTGCAAAGCATGCTTTTCCAACTTGCTCAGCTGCATGCAATAATTCCTGCAATTCCTTATTTTCTGCACATTCTGAAATCATCATTTTCTGTTTCAGCAATCCCATAACATGCTGTTGGTACTTAAGCATATGAAATTGACAGTTTAAGGCCCTGACTGCCAAGGTTGCAGATGTATTCCCCATCTGTCCAACGCCCTGGAATCTCTGTCGGAGGGGGTAGGGTTTTTTGCTGTTGAGGCCTTAACTCCCTTAGGACCCTGTGAAATAGTTTCAGGATCAGCAGCAGGGTATCTAAATAAAAATGTATGAGAGTCAGGGAACCTGTAATACCTTGTCAGGCTTACTGGGAGCCGGAGGTAGAGAGTCAGGGGTCAGGTTTGACTCCGAAAATACATCATCTACAATGTCTAACACAGGAGGAATGGCTAAAGACTTGTGCTGAAGGAGAAGGATGAAATCCCTGAGCCTCTTTTTTGATTCTGAGAAGTCTCGACTCTCCCAGTGAAAATGCTCCCTCAAAGTATGCAAGGTTTCTCTAAATGAATAATCCTCAGGAGGAGATGCAGATGGAATAGACTCCTCAGTATAGAATCCTCATAGGGAGGTAAAGATAATTCCTGATCAGACGAGGAATCAGAGGAAACAGAAACCTGATCTGAAGATTCATAGTCAGTGTCTTGCCTAGGCCTCTTATCTGGAGGGGGATGGGTACCCCTGATCAAGGCAAGAAGGTCTTCAGCCATTTTGATCATCTGTTTTTTAGGCATAGAGGCCTGTGCACGTGGCTCAGGCATAGTTTTTTTTTGGTTTTGAAGGTGTATTTGCCTTTGGTTTTGCAGCTTTCGTCGGTTTGATGTAAAAATGTTAAGGTCTGAATACACCCTCAGAAGCCGGTGCCTGCTCAGCGGCTCCGGACCCATCTGAGGGAGATACATCCATCGGTCCAATACCATGAGTATCTTGCGGCATGCCAGACTCCACAGGGGTGTCGGTAGAGGTCTGCGACTTGAAGGTAGCGAGTATCAGGGGCCGCAAAAGCACCTCACTGAGTACTGGCGACTGGCTTAGGAGTCAGTTTTGGATCTCGACTGCCTTTCTCTGTCCTTTTCTTTGCGTTTTTTATGTACTCCGGTAGTCGGATTGCTATCCGACGACATCTCTGGGTAGTTAAATCTGTTTCCAAAATACTTTGATGCAAAAATATACAGACGTTTAATAGTGCGTTGGTTAAATCTAGTACAAAACCGTCAGCCAGGCACGTTGTGATTAGGGCCTAGGCAAGGAATGCAGTATAAATGGAAATCCTTATGAGATATTTGCTTCCCACAAGTAATACAATTATTAACTTTTTCTGACATTGGTAAAAAGCAAGAAAAAAAGTTTCCCCAATGGGGTACTTAGCTTTATTGAAGACTTTGGTTCTGAAACTCAAAAGCGAATATTTCAGTAGTCTGCCGACCGGCACTTGTGAAATGCTTCTGCTTTGGGCACCGCACGGCAAGAAAAATGAAAGAAAATGGCGTTGGCTGCATGTTTTATACCCCCTGACGTCATGGAAGAGAAAACAGCAACCGATGCAAGACCCAAGAGTTTGGAATTCAGGCCGACTGAGGGCAACCTGCCAGCAGATTACCCAAATGTAATGACTGCAACAGTGAAACACGAAAAACATCAAATGCTAGTGGTGAGGACAGACCAGCCTACACTTCATCACTACATGCCTTCACAGAACTCAGGGGGATGCTAAGGCCTCACACCCTCAGGCCCAGAGAATCCTTCACAGTTACATTTTCCCATTTTATAACAAAATGTACTCTCTTCCTTTTAAGAACCACTATAGGAGGGGCTTGCCTAGCAAATTGAGGACAGACATGCTTTGTGTTAAGCCTAGAAGCTTTCTCGAAGCTGATGAAGGAAGGTCCTTATGTTCTGGTCCCTGCAAAGTAAAGCTTTCTTTCCCGAAGTGTGTAGAGTGTTCACAAGACATCCAAGAAAAAAGAATGTGGAAATCCTCTAGTGGAACCTATTTATGACTGCCACACCTGTTTGTAATCTTTTTCAGGGATGTTACTAGTCTAGAAAATAACCCAAAAAATCACAATTAAAAATAGCACCCTCAGAGTTACATAACACCACATGTATTTAACAGCAGATGCTGTTCTGGCTGAGGCCAAGTCAACCATATATGCCATACACAAACAATAAGGAGAAAACAGAAGTACATATGAAAGAAGAATGCAAGGGCCAAGTATGAGATTCCGTCAGCAGCTGAACACCTCAGTAGGATTTGAGGGCATTGGTCCGGCTTGAAACTTTTTCAGCCCCATGATCCTGACATCCATAGAAAAGACTGAGGCCATACACCTGAACCGTACATCCTCCAGAACCAAAATCCTCCAGTCTTCAGTCAATCTGGGAGACCCTCTGCAATCACCGATTCTGAAGCCTGAATCTTGACTTCTGAGGGTGAAAGTGGTATCCTCTCAGGGGATGGTTCACGAGTGCATCCTTGTTGTAAAAAATGAGGTCACTGGAATCTGTCTGCATATGGTGACCTTGAAGACAGCTGCTCCCAGATGTACCTAAAGGCATCCGGTCAATGGATATCCATTTTTCCTCGGCATTAGCTGGGTGGGCATTCATCCCTTTCTGCTACCCATGCTCTCAATCAAGACATCATAAACGTATGCAGGCTTCAAGAATCCTTCCTCAAGCAGCTATCATCCCAACACACTCGGCATATGGGCAACTCCCACATCCTACAGGGCAGAATTTATTTGCAGTAGCACATCCCCATAACATCATAAGAACAATGTCAGCAGTGCAACAAGGTAGCACACTAACCTTTAGTTCAGAATGTTCTATCCCCACACCAGGTAGTTGGACTACTGGCATTGCAGTTAACAAAATGGGGTTGTTGCACTGCTGAGTGTGTCGTCCTTTGGATGAGATATTAAACTGAGGTCCTATATGCTTGAGTTGGTGGCAGCTCAAGTGGATATAAAAGATCTCGCAGCACCTGACGAAAAGAGTAGGGGAAAGTTCCTTAGTGTCCCAGCCAAATGTCTCCAAGTAGTATAAAATACCACCTCTGATTTCCCCTGAAGACAGGTCACTACCTTAGTAGGACTAACCCAGTCCAAGGATAAATAAAATAAAAAAAAATCCACTGCACGTAGGGAAAAAATAGTTTCCAAACACTATAGATTAGACCTTGACTAGTTGCAAAGGCTATTCTGCAGGGCTTACTGCAGCCAAACCCTATCAATCTATACATTTCACTAGTCTCAAACTATGGGAAATGTCCCAGCAGTAAGGAGTACTGCAAAAGTGATCTACATGAAAGAAATACGACAAATTAGCTTAAAATAGTTATGTGAAAAGTACAGTTTTGTACCTACCATACATGTAGATGTCCGATAGACATGCAACTGCAGTCATAACATGTGGGTTGTCCTGCCTCAGGCAGCCCTCGGTCGGCCGGATTCCAAAGTCTGGGTCCGACGTCGGCTGATGTCGCATTTCTCTCCGACGTCAGAGCAGCTGGAGTATATAAGCATCAGCCGACGCCATTTTCTTCAGTGTTTCTTGCCCCAGATGCCAGGTGCCCTCCAAGGAAGGCTGTAATCAAATTGGAAGACAAAAACAGGATTCCAAACAAATAAATGAGCAATAAAACAAATACACCATAACAGATATCCCCAGCTAAGAGAAACAGGGATATGAGTGGACCCTAGGCATAGAGGGGTATGGAGGGTGGGAAAATCCGACTGCAGTTGCATGTCTATCGGACATCTACATTTATGGTAGGTACAAAACTGTACTATGTCCTTCAAGAATGCAACTGCAGTCATAACATGTGGGTAGAATACCATAGCTTAGCTGGGGGAGGAGGAATGCTCTAGGAAAAAGATGGTGTGGCAATCAAGTCCTGCAGGACTGCCGAAGCAAAGCCTGCTCTGGATCTGGAGTATAGAGGGAGATTGTAGTGTTTGGAGAATGTATGCACGGAGCTCCATGTAGCAGCTTCTAGAATGTCCTTAGTAGGCACCCCTCTTAAGAATGCTGTAGAGGTGGCTGTAGCTCTGGTGGAATGTGGTCTGACATTGGCTGGAACAGTCTTTCCATGAAAGGAATAACAGAATCTGATGCAATGTCCAATCCATTTTGAAATAGTCTGTTTTGAAATTGCTTTTCCTTGGACTGCAGGGGCGTAAGCTACAAAAAGTTGTTCAGACTTCCTACTGGCCTTGGTTCTGTCCAGGTAGTAACGAAGTTGTCTGTGAATGTTCAAGGTATGCAACAGTCTTTCCCCCTTGTTCTCAGGATTGGGGAAGAAAGCAGGCAGATGAACTGCTTGATTTAAAGAAACCCTAGATACCACCTTTGGCATGAAAGTAGGGTTGGTCCTTAATGAAACACTGTCTCTGTGAAAAATAATAAAGGGTGGTATTGCCATTAGGGCCTGTAGCTCCGCAACCCTTCTTGCTGATGTAATTGCCAACAGGAAAGCTGTCTTCCAAGAGAGAAATTGCAAGTCAACTGAAGCTGCTGGCTCAAATGGAGGTAGAGTCAGTTTTTCTAGGACAAAATTGAGGTCCCAGGCTGGCACTGGGGCCTTTCTTGGTGGCTTAATGTTCTTGATTCCCCTGAGGAATTGCCTTAGTAAAGGGTGAGAAAAAACAGGAGGATCAGTGTTGTATCTAGCTGAAATAGCAGATGCATGTATCTTTATGGAAGAGTATGAGAGGCCGTTCAACATATCTGCCAAATATTCCAAGATGAGTGGGATGTTCAACAATGATGCATCATGTCCCTTGCTGGTATTCCAATTGCTGAATCTTTTCCACTTAGCTAAGTAAACCTTTCTGGTGGATGGTCTTCGAGCCTCTGTTAGTATCCGCTGAACTTCCTTGGGGAGAGATAAGCTGAATTTATTTATGGGATCTCCCAGGCTGTTAGCTGCAGTGTCTGAAGATTTGGATGCAGTGTTTCAAAATTGTCTTGAGTCAAAAGTAGAGGCCACTGGGGAAGGGCCCACCTCCTGGTGTGACATATGCTCCGTAGTAGTGGGTACCAGTGCTGTCTTGGCCAGTCCGGAGCTATTATGATTCCCTTGGGTTTCTCTGCTTTGATCTTTAGTAATACTGAGGTCATCAGAGGCAGAGGTGGGAATGCATAGATTGCTAGGGAGTTCCATTTGAATGAGAGGGCATCTATTTTCCAAGCTTTTGGATGGTATGTCCTTGTGCAGAATTTTGGTAGAAGATGGTTGAGGTGAGAGGCAAATAGGTCCACTTCTGGCTTGCCCCATGTCAAGTGAGTTGTCTGAAGGCCTTTGGATGTAACCTCCACTCGTGTGGATCTGTGAAATTCCTGCTTAGGCTGTCCGCCAACACATTGTCTTTTCCTGGAACAAACTGGGATTGTAACTGGATGTTTAGGCTCAGTGATTTCTCCCAAAGCTGCATTGTCAGTCTGCAAAGGGGGTAAGAGTGGGTGCCCCCTTGCTTGTTTATGTACCACATCACAGTGGTGCTGTCTGTCCGTATCAGTAAATGGCCTTGCTGGAGTTGGTGTTGAAAGGCCTCGATGGCATGCATTACTGCCAGCATTTCCTTTTGGTTTATATGCAGATGTGTTTCCTGTGGAGCCCATTGTCCTTGTATACACCTGCCTTCCATGTGCGCCCCCCATCCAAGGTCTGAGGTGTCTGTAGTCATGGTCTGTGTTATCTGTGGTTTTTTGAATGACATACCTGTGTTTGCCTGGCTCACCGAGGCCCACCATAGGAATTCCTTTTGTAGGCATGGAATGAGTGGTATGATTGTCTCCAAGTTGTTGCTGTGTTGAGACCAAATGCTTTTTAGGTACCACTGAAGCTTTCTCATGTGTAGTCTTGCTAATGGAACCAGGAGAATGCAGGATGCCATGTAACCCAGGGCCTGCAGGAATCTCCTTGCAGTCATCTGGGTGAGATTTGCTAAACCTTTGAAATAATGAGTTAACTTCTCTTGTTTGTCTTCTGTCAGGTAAGCCATCTGAGAGGCTGTGTCTAGTTTGGCTCCTAAGAAGATTATTTGCTGGGATGGCTGCAGTCTTGACTTTTGGAAGTTGACTGTGTATCCCAGAGCTTGAAGTAATCGTATGACATAATCCAGGTTTTTTGTCAACATCAATTTGTCGTCCGCTTGTATGAGGCAGTCGTCCAGGTACGGGTAAATTTGTATCCCTTGGAGCCTGCAATGAGCAATTACTGAAGCCAGGCATTTCGTGAATACTCTGGGCACAGTAGATAAGCCAAATGGCAATGCTGAGAATTGATAATGCTCTGGCCCTGCAAGAAATCTGAGGTATCTTCTGCAACTGTGTCTGATAGGGACATGCAGGTATGCCTCCTTGAGGTCCAGAGTAATCAGCCACGACCCCTTGCCCAGCATGGGAAGGAGTTGCTGTAAGGTCAGCATTTTGAACTTTGGTACTATGAGAAAGGTGTTTAATGCGGACAAGTCCAGAATTGGTCTCCATTGAGATTCTTTTCTTGGAACAAGGAACAGTCTTGAGTAAAACCCCTGGTCTTGTTCTTGTTGTGGAACTCTTTCTATTGCTTTCATCTGAGTCAGCAGAGTGATTTGCTTGATAGCCTCTGCCCTCTGATTTTGTGGTAGGTTTGGCATGCCGTGTTTTCTTGGTAAGGTATGAAAATGAAACCTGTACCCTCGGTCTATAATGTCCAAAATCCATTTGTCCATTGTCAGTCTGTGCCAGTTTTCTGCAAACAGAGATAAAGTACAGTTTTGTACCTACCATAAATGTAGATGTCCGAACTGGATAGCATCTGCAGTCATAACAAATGGGTTGTCCTGTCGTCAGGCAGCCCTTCGGTCGGCCGGATTCCAAAGTCTGGGTCCGGCTTCGGCTGATGTCGCACTTCACCCGACGTCATCTCTGCTGGTCTTCGGGTATAAAGGCATCAGCCGACGCCATTTTCCTCAGTGTTTCTTGCCCCAGATGCCAGTTGCCCTCTTGGAAGGCTAAATTTTGGATAAATGCCAATGTTTCCAAAAGTAGAAGGCAAACACAAAAATAAGCATGTATGTACATATATACAAACAAATACACCATAAGAGACCCCCCCCCCAGCTAGCTATTAGGAGGGTAAATACCCTAGGAGTAACACAGAGGGGAAGGAGGGAGGGTAATCCTGACTGCAGATGCTATCCAGTTCGGACATCTACATTTATGGTAGGTACAAAACTATACCATGTCCTTCATGGATGCATCTGCAGTCATAACAAATGGGTAGAATACCATAGCCAAACTAGGGGAGGAGGAAGAAAAATTATGGTGTAGTTAGGATCCCTTGCAGTACAGCAGTGGCAAACCCTGCTCGGGATCTAGAGTATAGAGGTAAATTATAATGCTTGGCAAATGTATGCACGGAGGTCCAAGTAGCCGCCTCAATAATGTCCTTGGTTGCCACTCCTCGTAAGAAAGCTGTGGTAGTGGCTGTAGCCCTTGTAGAATGAGGTCGTATGTTCTGTGGAATTGGTTTTCCATGGTAGGAGTAACAGAATCTTATGCAATTTCCTATCCATTTGGAGATTGTCTGTTTGGAAATTGCTTTTCCTTCCCTTCCTGTTGCATAGGCTACAAAAAGCTGGTCAGTTTTTCTGTTACTTTTGGTTCTGTCCAGGTAGTAGCGTAACTGTCTATGTACATCCAAGGTATGCAGCATTCTTTCCCCTCTGTTTTGTGGATTGGGAAAGAAGGTAGGTAGGTGGATTGCCTGGTTTAAAGACACTCTGGATACCACCTTAGGCATAAATGTAGGATTAGTTCTCATGGACACCCTATCTTGATGGAAGATTAGGAAGGGTTGCACTGCCATTAAGGCCTGTAGTTCCGAAACCCTCCTTGCTGAGGTGATTGCCAGTAGGAAAGCAGTTTTCCATGACAGGTGTTGTAGATCTGCTGTTGCTGCTGGTTCAAACGGAGGGAGTGTCAACTTTTCTAGCACAAAGTTCAAGTCCCATGCTGGTAATGGTGGTTTCCTAGGAGGTTTTACATTCTTGATCCCTCTGAGGAGCTGCCTGAGTAGAGGATGTGAAAAGACAGGTGGATCAAAGCTGTATTCTGCTGAAACAGCTGATGCATGTATCTTGGAGGAATAGGACAGGCCTGTATGTAGAAGCTCTGCCAAGTACTCCAGAATGTTAGCAATATCTATGTTCGACACATCTTTTCCTCTTTCAGTACTCCAAATGACAAACCTTTTCCATTTTTCTGCATAGTTCCTTCTTGTTGAAGGTCTGTGGGCTTCAAGGATAATGTCTTTAACCCTTTGGGAAAGGTCTGGGTTAGTTGCTGCCATGTGATGTTCCAGGCAGTCAGTTGCAAGGTTTTTAGGTTTGGATGCATGATGTTGTAGTTGTTCTGAGTTAACATCAAAGGCATCAGGGGTATTGACCACATTTTCTCCCGAGACATGCTCCTCAGCAATGGGTACCAGTGCTGTCTTGGCCAGTTCGGAGCTATCAGGATTATCCTTGGATGTTCCTCTGATTTTCAGTAGTACCTTGTGCATCAAGGGAAGATGTGGAAATGCATATGCTGTCAGGCCTTTCCAGCTGAAGGATAGAGAGTCCACCCTTCCATGCAAGTGGGTGGAATGTCCTTGTGCAGAATTTTTTGAGCTGGTGATTGAGTGGGGAAGCGAATAGATCTATTTGTGGCATTCCCCATTTCTTTGTGATGGCCTTGAAGATGTCCGGGTGTAGCATCCATTCGTGAGCATCCGAGGTGGTTCTGCTTAACATGTCTGCTAGGGTGTTCTCTTTTCCCGGCACAAATATTGCCTGTAACTGGATGTTGTAGCTGAGAGCCAGATTCCAAAGGTCCAAAGTCATTCTGCATAGGGGGTATGAATGAGTGCCTCCCTGTTTGTTGATGTACCACATGACTGTGGTGTTGTCTATCCTTATCATCAAATGGCCTTCTTTGAGGAATGGTCTGAATTTTTGGATTGCCAGTTTTACTGCCAGCATTTCTTTTTGGTTTATGTGCAGGTGCAGCTGGTCCTGAGTCCACAATCCTTGTATGCATTTGTCCAGCATGTGCACCCCCCATCCTAGGTCTGAGGCGTCCGTTGTGATGGTTTGGCTTGCTCGAAAGTTGTGGAAGGGTAAGCCTGGGTTTGACTGGCATGCTTGAGCCCACCATAGGAACTCCTGTTTTAGGCATGGGATTAGTGGTATTTCTGTTTCTAAGCTGTGCCTGTGCTGAGACCATAAATTCTTTAGGTACCACTGTAGCTTTCTCATATGCAGTCTGGCATGTGGGACCAAGATTATGCATGATGCCATGAAGCCCAAGGCCTGCAGAACTTTTCTTGCTGTTAGTTTGTTCTGCTTTGTTAATGCCAAGAAGTAAAGAGGGAGCTCTTTTTGTTTTTCTGCAGTCAGGAATGCCATTTGTTTTACTGTGTCCAATTCCGCCCAAGAATGTTCTTGTTTGGGATGGTATCAGCCTTGACTTTTGTAAATTGACTGTGTATCCCAGGGCTTGTAGCAAGTAAATGACCCTTTGTAAATCTGTTGTCAGTTTGCTTTTGTTGTCCGCTTGTAACAGGCAGTCGTCCAGGTATGGATAAATTTGGACTCCCTGTACTCTGCAGTGAGCGATTACTGATGCCAGGCATTTTGTGAATACTCTGGGCGCAGTAGATAAGCCAAAGGGCAATGCTGAGAATTGATAATGCTCTGATCCTGCAAGAAATCTGAGGTATCTTCTGCAATTTGGTCGAATGGGGAAGTGCAGGTATGCCTCCTTGAGATCTAGAGTTACCAGCCAACACTCCTTGCCCAGCATGGGAAGAAGTTGCTGTAGGGTCAGCATTTTGAATTTTGGGACAATGATGTATGTGTTTAAGATGGACAGGTCGAGAATAGGTCTCCAACTTTTCTCTTTTCTTGGCACTAGGAAGAGTCTGGAGTAGAATCCTTTGCCCTGTTCTGTTATTGGTACTCTTTCCACAGCTCTCATCTTTGTTAATTCCGCTATCTGCTGCAGAGCTTCTATTTTTTGATTTGGAGGCAGGTTTGGCATTCCTCTTTTACTGGTAAGGTGTGGAAGTGGAACCGTAGCCTTGGTCTATGGTTTGCAAAATCCACTTGTCTTTTGTGATATAGTGCCAATTCTTGAAAATAAGGCTAACTTTCCGCCTAATGGTGCTGCTATTTGCTCCCTGGTAGGCGGAGTCAGAGCCAAGTCACTGTGATTGTCCTGTTGCAGTGGCAGTGGTTGTGTCTGTGCCTCGGTTATTGCCTTGCCACTGTCGTCCTCTGTAGGCACCTCCTCTGGATTGATTTCTGCCTCTAGAGCGTCTATTCCTGCCCCTTTGGGATCTTGTGGAGTCAGGAAAGGACCAATTTTTGGCAGGCCAGTTCCTGCTAAACCTTGGGGGCTGAACCTGTAAGAAATCTTTAACTGTTTGTACAGATTTTGCCTTTTCTTCCATTTTCTTCATTACCTGCTGGGCAGGTGTACCAAATAGACTGGCCTTATCCATAGGAGCATCTAATAGCTTTGCTTTAACATGATCCGGTAAGACCTGTTCTTTCAACCATGCATGCCTTCTTATCACTGTGCCAGTCATGGCTGATCTAAATGAAGCCTCCAGTGCATCATAGCCACATTTTAAGGAATGGTTACTAACCAGTTGGATGTTAGTCACCATTTCTAATACATATTTCTTATCTAAAGATTCATCAGAAGACAGTTTTTTAGTTAACTGATCAAGCATATACTCTTGGTATTGGATCATGTGAAACTGACAGTTTAAAGCTCTAGCTGAGAGAGTAGCAGAGGTGTAAACTTTTTTCCCCCATCTCTCTAAGGACCTGGATTCCCTTTCAGAAGGAATAGGGTTTTTTGCTGTGGTCGAGGCTACTGCCTTAGGCCCCTGGGATATAGTTTCGGGGTCTGCAAGTGGGGCCTTGTATAGGTGGTGATGAGTGTCTGGCACCCTGTAAAATCTATCTGGTTTGGCAGGGGCTGGAGGTAATGAATCGGGAGCAGTGCAGACATCATTAAATGCATCATCCACAACAGGCAGTACAGGAGGTATAGCTAAGGGCCTATGTTGTGGTAAGTGCAGAAAAGTCCTAAGCCTTTTTCTTGAATCTGAGAAATCTTGTCCCTGCCATTGGAATTGTTCTCTCATGGCATGTAAGGTTTCCCCAAAGGAAAATTCCTCTGGTGGAGAGGCAGCTGGAATGGATTCTTCAGCATCGGAATCTTCATAAGTAGAAAAAGGGGCCTCTGGCTGGTCTGTAATGTCTGAGTCATCCGCAGAATCATCAGAGGACACTGGCTCGGGGGGCTCTGCTCTAGGTCTCTTTTCTGGGGGCTGAGAGGCCCTATCTGGGTGAGATTGGGATCCCCTAATTAAGGATATTAAATCTTCTGCCAGAGTAAGCATTTGTGAACTAGAAGTGGGCCTGTGTGAGGGGGGCTTAACAGGCACTGATTTAGCAGATTTGGCTGCTTTAGCCCTGGCAAAGGCCTTAATAGACATGGCTGCAGGAGGCCTAGCAGCACCACGTGCTGGGGTAGAGACATCCAAAGGGATGGTGTCTGATAAATCACCAGGAACCACAGTTGTAGGCAAAATTTCTGAGGCCGTTTCAGGTAAGGTAGCAGGAGCCTCAGTAGTAGTCATGGATTCGGCTGAAGATTGACCAGTTTTCTCGGTTTCGGCCGAAACCGAGACACTCGCGCTTGCTTAACCGTGGTTTCGCCGAAACCGCGGACCGCGAGTGTCGGTCTTTTCTTTGCTTTTAACAATTTGGGTAGTCGGAGGATCCACGGCATAATGTACGCAAAATCTGAGCTGAAAACTGTTCAGCAAACTCCGACCGACGCCTAAGCGCTCGGCCGGTTGAAGGAAGCACAGGCCGAACAGGCTGCTACGTCGTGGTCTGGGCCTAAGCAAGGCAGACAGTAAGAGTGGAAATCTTTATGAGGTATTTGTTTCCCCACAAGTTAAACAGTTATTGACTTTTTCTGACATTGGCTGAGGCAAGAAAGAGTCCCAACGGGTACTTAGTTTTAAGAAGTCTTAGAAGTAGTATGCAGTAGTAGTAATCTCTGGATCTGACCGACCGGCACTTGCGAACAGCTTCTGCTTGGCCACGCGGCAAGAAAGACTGAGGAAAATGGCGTCGGCTGATGCCTTTATACCCGAAGACCAGCAGAGATGACGTCGGGTGAAGTGCGACATCAGCCGAAGCCGGACCCAGACTTTGGAATCCGGCCGACCGAAGGGCTGCCTGACGACAGGACAACCCATTTGTTATGACTGCAGATGCATCCATGAAGGACATCTTCCCGCCCAAGGGAGCTTCTAGTTGTTCCCTGGTAGGCGGTAGTAGAGGAAAGTCATTGAGATTGTGGTTGTGGGGCAGGTGAAACCCCTGCGTCACTTCTTTGGTTTCCTGGTTGCCATTGTCGTCCCCTGTAAGGGCCTCTGTATTGGCCTCTTCCTCGGCCACGTCTGTTCTTACCCCTTTGAAACTTTTCTGGATTAGGAAAGGACCAGTTTTTTGATGGCCAATACTGAATCTGGGGGGTTGAACCTGGAGGAAATCTTTCACTGTCTGAACTGATTTTGCTTTTTCTTCGATGGTCTTTAACACATCCTTAGCATGCGCACCAAAAAGCTTGTTCTTTTCCAAAGGTGCATCCAGAAGTTTTGCTTTTACATGATCTGGTAGAGGTTGATCTTTTAACCAAGCATGTCTGCGAATGACTGCCCCTGTCATAGCTGCCCTACATGAAGCTTCCAGTGCATCATATCCACACTGCAGGAAGTGATTGCTTACTTGCTGAGTGTTATGTACAGCTTCCTGCAAAGTCTTCCTGTCTAAAGGATCAGTAGAGGCTAATGTTTTTTGTAAGTCTTCTAACAGATAATCCTGATATTGTAACATATGAAAAAGGCAATTTAAAGCTCTCATAGATAAGGTAGTGGATGTGTAAACCTTTTTGCCCCATCTGTCTAATGACCTAGCTTCCCTGTTGGAGGGCAAAGGATTTTTTGAAGTGGAGGCTGAAACTCCTTTAGGCCCCTGTGAAATAGTTTCTAAGTCAGCAGTATGGGCCCTGAATAAATGGGAATGAGTTTCTGGGACCCTGTAATACCTGTCTGGCTTGGCTGGAGCAGGAGGAAGAGAATCAGGGGTAGCACTAGAGTCAGAATACAAATCATCCAGAACATCAAGTACAGGAGGAATAGCTAAGGGCCTTTGCTGAGGCTTCTTAAGGAAAGTCCTAAGCTTTCCTAGAATCAGAATATTCCTGACCTTGCCACTTGAAATGTTCCCTCATGGTGTGCAGAACTTCCTCAAAAGAAATATCCTCAGGAGGGGAGGCCGAGGGGATGGAATCTTCTGCATCAGAGTCCTCATAGGTCTGAAAGAGCTCTTCCTGGCTATCAGAGTGGACAGAGCCCTCAGAATCTTCATCTGAAGGAGTAGGGTCAGAGGGTTCCACCCGGGGCCTTTTATCAGGAGGGGGCTGGGATCCTCTCTCAGGATGGGCCTGTGAACCTCTAATCATGGAAATTAAATCAGCAGCCATGGACATAATTTGTGTCTCAGGAGTCGGCTGAGGTAAGGATTTAGAAGTAATATGCTTTGTTTTGCTGGCTGCCTTAGCCCTAGTGTAGGCCTTAATAGACATGGCCATAGGGGGCCTGGCAGCTCCACGTGCAGGAGTGACCTTGTCTACAGCAATGGTCTCGGGCATTTCCTCGGTTTCGGTATCCGGAGGAAAATCAATAACTGGCATCGGAGTTATGTCTGGAATCGGAGTCGTCGGTAATGCGGTGTCTTCGGTTCGGAGCGGTGTTGAGACCGTCTCAGAGGGAACCGGAGCACTCGCGCTAGGTTTTGGCGTGGAGTCGGTAGTAGACGCGGGCCGAGGATGTCGGTCCCGGTCTTTTCACTTTTTGGGAGTTTGCGATGTCGGAAGATCCGACGGCATGGTGTAAGCAAAATTATCGCCGAAAAAATCTTCAGCGAACTCCGCCCGGCGCCTGAGAGTGCGCTTGTTGAAGCGAGCACAGGCTACACAGGCTGAGACGTCGTGGTCTGGGCCCAGGCAAGGGAGACAGTAAGAGTGGAAATCCTTATGAGGTATTTGTTTACCACAAGAAAGACAATTGTCAACTTTTTCAGTAATTTCTGACATCGGCTGAGGCAAGAAAAGGTCCCCAACGGGGTACTTAGCTTTTTTGATGACTTCAGTATCGTAGAATACAGGAGCTGACCGACCGGCACTTGCGAACTGCTTCTGCTTCGGGCACCGCGCGGCAAGAAAGACTGAAGAAAATGGCGTTGGCTGATGCTTATATACTCCAGCCGCTCTGACGTCGGAGAGAAATGCGACATCAGCCGACGTCGGACCCAGACTTTGGAATCCGGCCGACCGAGGGCTGCCTGAGGCAGGACAACCCACATGTTATGACTGCAGTTGCATTCTTGAAGGACATCAAGGTTCTGTCAAGAAATCAAGAGCTTTGCTAAGAAAAATGAAAACAAATCTGGATAAAGAAAGTACAGTTTTGTACCTACCATAAATGTAGATGTCCGATAGATATGCAACTGCAGTCATAACACATATGGGTTGTCCTGCCTCAGGCAGCCCTCGGTCGGCCGGATTCCAAAGTCTGGGTCCGGCGTTGGCTGGTGTCGCCTCCTCTCCGACGTCAGAGTGGCTGGAGTATAAAGGCATCGGCAGACGCCATCTTCTTCAGTGTTTCTTGCCCCAGGTGCCCTCCTAGGAAGGCTAAATTTAGTGAATGGATAAACAATTCCAGACATGCACAACAGTAATAGATAGATACACCATAGGAGGTACCCCCAGCTAATAGGAAGGGGTAGCGGACCCATAAAGAAGGTTGCAGAGGGGTAGGAGGGTGGGAAAATCTGACTGCAGCTGCATATCTATCGGACATGTACATTTATGGTAGGTACAAAACTGTACTATGTCCTTCAAGAATGCAACTGCAGTCATAACATATGGGTTGAATACCATAGCCAAGCTGGGGGTGGATGGAACTAAGAAAGGGATGGTGTAGCTAAAATGCCCTGCAGGACTGCCGAAGCAAAGCCTGCTCGGGAGCTGGAGTATAAGGGCAGGTTGTAGTGCTTGGTAAATGTATGCACGGAGCTCCATGTAGCAGCCTCTAGAATGTCCTTTGTAGCCACTCTAGGAAAGCTGTGGATGTGGCTATAGCTCTGGTGGAATGTGGCCTAATATTGGCTGGCACACCTTTTCCATGGAAAGAATAGCAAAATCTGATGCAGTGTCCAATCCATTTTGAAATTGTTTGTTTGGAGATTGCTTTTCCTTGTACTCCAGCAGCATAGGCTACAAACAGTTGGTCAGACTTTCTGGTGGCCTTAGTTCTGTCCAAATAGTAACGCAGTTGCCTGTGTATGTCCAAAGTATGCAGCAGTTTTTCCCCCCTGTTTTGCGGATTGGGGAAGAAAGTAGGCAGGTGAATAGCTTGATTTAGAGATACCCTGGAAATTACTTTTGGCATGAATGTAGGATTGGTTCTTAGAGAAACTCTGTCCTGATGAAAAATGAGGAAGGGAGGTACTGCCATGAGTGCCTGTATCTCCGAGACTCTTCTTGCAGATGTGACTGCCAATAGAAAAACCGTTTTCCATGATAAAAATTGCATTTCTGAAGTTGCTGCTGGCTCAAAAGGTGGAAGAGTTAATTTTTCCAAAACGAAATTGAGGTCCCATGCAGGTACTGGCTGTTTTCATGGAGGTTTGATATTCTTCATCCCTCTTAGGAACGGTCTTAGCAAAGGATGTGAAAACACTGGTGGATCACAATTGTATTTTTCTGGGATTGCTGAGGCATGTATCTTTATAGAAGAATATGAGAGTCCAGTATGAAACATTTCTGCCAAGTAATCCAATATCTGAGGTATACTCAGTAATGTTGTATCCTGACCCCTATTGGCATTCCAGATGCTGAATCTCTTCCACTTGGCTGAATAGGTTTTTCTGGTGGAAGGTCTGCGTGCTTCCAGTAAGATCTCTTGAACTTGTTTGGAAAGTGAGATAGCGGAAGGAGTCATGGTAACCTCCAGGCTGTCAGATGCAATGTTTTCAGGTTTTGATGGACAGTCCTGTAAATGTGTTGGGCAGAGGCCACGGTTTGGTCCGAGTTATGCTCAACAGCAATGGGTACCAGTGCTGCCTTGGCCAGTCTGGAGCTATCAGAATGCCTGTTGGTTGTTCTGCTTTGATCTTCAGTATCACCTTGGTCAGCAGAGGTAGAGGAGGAATGCATACATTTTTAGGGAATTCCAACTGAAGGAGAGAGCATCCGTTTTCCAGGCTAGAGGATGGTGGGTCCTTGTGCAAAACTTTTCCAGGTGATGATTCATGTGAGAAGCAAAGAGATCTACGTCCGGTCTTCCCCATGCCTTTGTTATTTGTGAGAAAATGTGAGGATGCAGCATCCATTCGTGTGGATCCAAGAAATTTCTGCTCAGCTTGTCCGCCAGTACATTGTCCTTGCCTGGCACAAACTGGGATTGCAGATGTATCTTCAGACTCGGATTTTTCCCAGAGAATCATTGTTAGTCTGCAGAGGGGATAAGAATGAGTGCCTCCCTGCTTGTTTATATACCACATGACAGTGGTGTTGTCTGTCCTTATTAGCAAATGTCCTTGTTGTAGTGATTTTTCGAAAGTCTCGATTGCATGCATCACTGCCAACATCTCTTTTTGGTTTATGTGCAGATGTCTTTCCCTTGGTGTCCATAGACCTTGAATGCATCTGCCCTCCATGTGCGCCCCCCATCCATGATCTGAGGCGTCTGTTGTAATCATTTGACCTGCTTGAGGTTTGTTGAAGGACATGCCTTTGTTTAAATGACTTGCTTGAGCCCACCACAAAAATTCTTTTTGCAGACATGGAAGGAGTGGGATTACGTCCTCTAGGCTTTGGCTGTGTTGGGACCATAAGCTTTTTAAGTACCATTGCAGCTTTCTCATATGAAGTCTTGCCAAAGGTATCAGAAGAATGCAAGATGCCATGAACCCCAGGGCCTGCAGGATTTTCCTTGCAGTCAGCTGGGAGAGCTTTGCTAGGCCTTTGAAGTACTCTGGTAACTGCTGTTGTTTCTCCTCTGTGATGTAGGCCATTTGAGTTTGTGTCCAGTTTGGCTCCTAGGAAAATAATCTGTTGGGATGGCAGTAGTCTTGACTTTTGAATGCTGACTGTGTATCCCAAGGCCTGCAGTAGTTGAATGACATAGTCCAAGTTTGCTATTAAGGTTTGTTTGTTGTCTGCTTGTATGAGGCAGTCGTCCAGGTAGGGGTATATTTGAATCCCCTGAAGTCTGCAGTGTGCCACTACTGATGCCAGGCATTTTGTGAATACTCTGGGCGCAGTAGATAAGCCAAACGGCAATGCTGAGAATTGATAATGCTCTGTCCCTGCAAGAAATCTGAGGTATCTTCTGCAGCTTTGTCTGATTGGGATATGCAGGTATGCCTCCTTGAGGTCCAGAGTGACCAGCCAAGACCCCTTGCCCAGCATGGGAAGGAGTTGCTGCAACGTCAGCATTTTGAACTTTGGCACAATGAGAAAAGTATTTAGAGTAGACAAGTCCAGTATAAGCCTCCATTTGTTTTCTTTTCTTGGAACAAGAACAGTCTTGAATAAAATCCCTGGCCTTGTTCTTGAGGAGGAACCCTTTCTATTGCTTTTATACTTAACAGCTTTGAAACTTGAGTGAGTGCCTCTGCCCTTTGATGATGTGGCAGGTTTGGCATGCCTTGTCTTATTGGTAAAGTATGGAAGTGGAATCTGTAACCCTTGTCTATTAAATCCAGTATCCAGTTGTCCTTGGTTAAGATATGCCAGTTTTTTGAGAATAAGGATAATTTTCCGCCCAAAGGTGCTTCTCTTTGAGCCTTTGTAGGCGGTATGAAAGTCAAGTCATTGTGATTGTCCTTGTGGTGCAGCTGGGCTGCCTGCACCACTTCTTTGATTTGGAGGTTGCCATTGGCGGCCCCTGTAGGATCCTCGGTATTGCCCTCTACCTCGGGCATGCCTGTTTTTTCCCCTTTGAAACTTGTCAGAGTCTGGGAAGGACCAATTCTTTGAAGGCCAGTTTCTGCTGAACCTGGGTGGTTGAACCTGGAGGAAATCCTTGACTGTCTGTACTGACTTAGCTTTTTCCTCAATGGATTTCAACACATCTTGTGCATTAGCACCAAAAAGCTTCTGTTTTTCCAGAGGTGCATCAAGTAACTTTACTTTAACATGGTCTGGCAATGGCTGATCTTTTAACCAAGCATGTCTACGTATCACAGCCCCAGGCATAGCTGCCCTACATGAAGCCTTCTATGCATCATAACCACACTGAAGAAAATGATTGTTAACCTGTTGAGTGTTATGTATATGATCCTGCAATGCTTTTCTATCAATAGGCTCAGGAAAGGCTAGCTTTTTCTGTAAATCATCCAGTAAAAAATCCTGGTACTGAAACATATGAAAAAGGCAGTTAAGTGACCTCATGGCTAGGGTGGTAGAGGTATAAACTTTTTTACCCCATCTCTCCAGGGACCTAGCTTCCCTATCCGCTGGCAGTGGATTCTTGGCAGTGGAAGTAGCCACTCCCTTAGGGCCCTGTGAAATAGTTTCTAGATCCACAGAGTGGGCCTTAAAGAGATGTTTGTGAGCGTCAGGGACCCTATAATATCTGTCTGGCTTGACAGAAGCAGGGGGGAGAGAATCAGGGTTAGCACTGGAGTCAGAGAAAACATCATCCAAAACATCCATAACTGGAGGAATAGCTAAAGGTCTGTGCTGGGGAAGCTTGAGGAAGGTACGTAGCCTTTTCCTGGAATCAGAGAATTCCTGACCCTGCCATTTAAAATGTTCCCTCAGAGTGCAGGACTTCACCAAACGAGAAATTCTCTGGAGGGGAGGCAGAGGGAATTGATTTCTCAGCATCAGAGTCCTCATAGGCCTGGAAGGATTCTTCTTGGGTATCTGAATGCTCAGAATCCCCAGAGGCTTCATCTGTAGAGAGGTTGTCAGCCTGCTCAGTTCTGGGCCTTTTCTCTGCAGGTGGCTGAGAACCTCTGTCTGGGGGAGGCTGAGACCCCCTGATAAGAGAAATAAGATCTGCAGCAAGAGACATGATCTGTTTATCAGAAAAAGGGGCCTGAGCAGTAGGTTTAGGATGGGCCTTGGCCTGGCTGGTGGCCTTAGCACGTGCAAAGGCCTTGATGGACATGGATACAGGAGGCCTTGCAGCCCCACGTGCAGGAGTAACCTTGTCTACGGGAATGGTGTCGGGTAGATCCAGAAGCTCGACTATCGGAGGAAAATCAACAACCGGCACCGGAGAGGTCTCCGAGACCGAAGGACGTGTTAACGCTGTGTCGTCGGCCTGGAGCGGTTGAATTACCACTTCCGAAGGGACTGAAGCACTAGCGGAGGATTTAGGAGTCGCATCGGTGGTGGATGCGGGCCGAGGATGTCGGTCCCGGTCCTTTAGTTTTTTGGTAGATTGAGTTGTCGGTTGATCCGACGGCAAAATATGCGCGAAAGATTCACCGAAAAAGTCTTCAGCAAATTCTGCCCTGCGCCTGAGAGTGCGCTTATTAAAGCAAGCACAGGCAGCACAGGCCGAGACGTCGTGGTCTGGGCCCAGGCAAGGAAGGCAGTAAGAATGGAAGTCCTTATGAGGTATTTGTTTACCACAAGACAAACAATTAAACTTTCTCAATTTGTTCTGACATCGGCTGAGGCAAGAAAAAATGTTCCCCAATGGGGTACTTGGCTTTTAGATGACTTCGGTACTGAAAACACAGGAGCTGACCGACCGGCACTTGTGAACTGCTTCTGGCACCGTGCAGCAAGAAAGACTGAAGATGATGGCGTCGGCCGATGCCTTTATACTCCAGCCGCTCTGACGTCGGAGAGGAGGCGACACCAGCCGACACCGGACCCAGACTTTGGAATCCGGCCGACCGAGGGCTGCCTGAGGCAGGACAACCCATATGTTATGACTGCAGTTGCATTCTTGAAGGACATCAATAAAACAAAATGTGAAGACAGTACAGTTGTGTACACTTACCACAGATGTCAGGTGCCCCTCCAAATGGGAAGCCAAATATTTAAACACACAAAAATATACCTCCAAACAGTGTTTGTTGCGGTCATTACACTTGGGTAATCTGCTGGCAGGTTGCCCTCAGTCAGCCTGATTAACAAAGTCTTGGGTCCTGCGTTGGTTGCCGTCCCTTCTTCCATGACGTCAGGTCGTCAGGGGTATAAAACATGCAGCAGTGAACACACTCGAACATCTACATTTATGGTAAGTGTACACAACTGTACTATGTTCTTCGTGTTTCACTGTTGCAGTCATTACAATTGGGTAGAATCCCAAAGCTATGGTTGGGAGGATGGATTTATACAGCATTAGGAGCAGCTGTAAGGCCCTGCAGGACAGCAGTGGCAAAGCCAGCTCTGGATTTAGAGAAGAGAGGTAAATGGTAATGTTTGGTGAACGTATGAACTGAGCTCCAGGTAGCAGCTTCTAGAAAGTCTCTGGTAGGAACCCCTCTGAGAAAGGCTGCAGAAGTAGATGCAGCCCTGGTGGAATGAGATCTGATCCCCTTGGAAAATACAATGGCATATCCATTTGGAAATGGTCTGCTTTGAAATAGCCTTTCCCTCTATTCCTGCAGCAAATGCCAACAGTTGCTCAGATTTTCTTAGAGATTTTGACCAGTTTAAGTAGAATCTAAGTTGTCTGTGATACATCCAATGAATGCAGAATCCGCTCACCCTTATTCTGTGGATTGGGAAAAAAGGATGGCAGATGAATGGTCTGATTAAGAGACGCACTGGATACCACCTTAGGCATGAAAGATGGATTGTTCCTGACAGCCACCCTGTCCGGATGAAAAATAATGAAAGGCTACACTGCCATAACCGCCTGTAATTCTGAAATCCTTCTAGCTGAAGTGACTGCTGAAAGGAAAGCTGTTTTCCTGGAGAAAAATTTTAGGTCTGCAGTAGCAGCTGGCTCAAAAGGAGGGAGAGTGACTTTTTCCAAAACAAAATTGAGGTCCCATGCAGGAGTTGGCGCTCTCCTGGGAGGTCTTAAATTTTTGGCCCCTCTGAGATGCTGCTTTAGCAGAGGATGAGAGAAGAGGGGAGGTTCTGTGTTGTAATGAGCTGAAGTGGCTGAGGCATGGATTTTTATGGAAGAAAAAGATAGGCCCTTGTGAAGCATCTCCGTTAAATATTGCAGAATCTGAGGAATATTGGGCATTGCTGTGCTTATTCCTTGTGACTGGTTCCAGAATCTTTTCCATTTGTCAGAATAAGATTTTCTAGTACCAGGCCTTCTAGACTCCAAAATGACATCCATCACAGGTTTGCTGAGGGATGACAAGGGTGAAATTAGTTGATTAGCCACGCTGCAAGATTCAAACTTTGGAGCCAAGTGTGCAGAATTTGGTAGTTCTGCTGAGACAGTAGGTAGGGTGTCTGAGGCAGGTGCCAAGGAGGAAGGTGTGACACATTGCGCAGGAGTGGGTACCAGTGTTGGCGAGGCCAGTCTGCAGCAATCAGAATCATTTTTGGTTTGGCCTGTCGGACTTTTAGCAGAACTTTGGAGAGCAGAGGCAGAGGGGGAAAAGCATAGACTGATAGCTTTATCCAGCTGAATGATATAGCATCCACTTTCCAAGCTTTTTTGTGACGAATTCTTGTGCAGAATTTGTCCAACTGATAGTTCTGAGGTGAGCCAAAAAGATCTATGTCTGGACTCCCCCATTTGCGAGTCAACATGCTGAAAACTTGTGGTTCCAGTTTCCATTTGTGTGGGTCCATAAGATTTCTGCCTAGTTTGTCTGCCAGAGTATTTAGCGTTCCTGGCAGGAATTGAGCTTGTAGTTGTATTTGGTAGGTCAAGGCCATGTTCCACAATGCCATGGTTAGTCTGCAAAGGGGGTAAGAATGTGTACCCCCCTGCTTGCTTATGTACCACATAACTGAGGTGTTGTCTGTCTTTATTATTAGTTGTCCTGGATGAAGGTAGTCCTTGAAGGCTGTCAGTGCATTCTGTACCGCGAGCATCTCTTTCTGACTGATATGTAGGTGCATTTGATTTGGGCTCCATTTGCCCTGAATGCACTTTCCTGCCAGATGAGCCCCCCAAGCATAGTCTGATGCATCTGTAGTAAGGGTTTGAGCGGCAGGGGGTGGAGTGAATGGAAGTCTCTTGTTTTGGTGGCAGGTCTCTGCCCACCATAGGAACTCTAGTTGCAGGCAAGGTATGATATGAATAATTCTTTCTAGGCTGTGACAATGTTGACTCCATAAACCTTTTAAGTACCACTGATGTTTCCTCATAAGCAGTCTTGCATATGGAATTAAAAGAATGCAGGAGGCCATGAACCCCAAGGCTTGCAGAATTTGTCTTGCAGATAGCAGGATTTTTGTGGCCACCTGTCTGAAGTAAGTCACCAATTGAATTTGCTTTTCTGGCGTTAAGGTACATCATCTGGGCAGTTGTAGTCAAGCTTGCACCCAGGAATGTAATTTTTTGAGAGGGTACCAGTTGTGATTTCTTTTCATTTATGGTGTACACTAAACAAGTTAGAACCCTTTTTACAAACGCCAGATGCTTTAGTAGAATGTCCTTGTTTTCTGCCTGAATTAGACAATCGTCCAGGTATGAATATATTTGAATATTTCTTTGCCTGTAAAATGCAATTACTGGAGCCAAGCACTTTGTGAAGACCCTGGGCGCAATAGATAAGCCAAAGGGCAGTGCAGAGAACTGGTAATGCAAGAAGCCTGCTTTGAAAAGGAGGTATCTTCTGCAAGATTCCCCGATTGGGATATGCAGGTAAGCCTCTTAAGTCTAGAGTTAGCAACCAAGCATCTATGCCTAGCACAGGTAGTAACTGTTGAAGAGTCAGCATCTTGAATTCTGGAATGTCCAGAAATGGGTTTAGAGTAGACAAGTCCAGAATTGGACGCCATAATTTGTATTTTCTGGGTACCAGGATAAGTCTTGAATAGAAACCCTGTCCCTTTTCCTATTCTGGTTCTGGTTGAATAGCCCCATATTCATAAGGGACAGAACTTGTTTCTGGGCCTCTGCCTACTGATTTGGGGGCAGATCTGGCCATCCGTTTGGGATTGGCAACGTGTGGAAATGAAATCTGTATCCCTGGGATACTATATTTAAAACCCATTTGTTCTGGGTAATAAGTTGCCAGTTTCGTGCATGGTGCCAGTTTTCCCCCCAAAGGGGCGGCTAAAAGGTAACTGCTTGGTGATTGTAGAGGGAAGTCATTGAGACTGCTTACCATAGGGAGGTGCCTTGTTGTTTCCAGATTTGGAGGTGGAGGCACCCCATTGTTTTGTTCTAAAAGTTCCTTGTGACTGAAACCTGGAACCTTTGGAATGTCTGAATTTGACTTGAGCGGCTCTCAAAGGGACTGGAAAGGACCAGTTCTTAGTAGGTCAGTGCCTACTAAATCTTGGAGGTTGGACTTGTAAGAAATCTTTCACAGTTTGCATAGATTTAGCTTTATCGTCCATCTTTAACACTTCTTCAGCCTTATGACCAAAGAGACGGTCCTGTTGTAAAGGAGCATCCAACAATTTTGCTTTAACATGGCCAGGCAGAGTTTGCTCTTTGAGCCAAGCATGCCTTCTTAGCACAGATCCAGTTACAGCAGCCCCACAAGAGGCCTCCAAGGAATCAAAACCACATTGCACAGTATATTTTCCAACTTGCTCAGCTGAATGTAATAAATCCTGCAAATCTTTATTTTCCACACAGTCAGAGATTAACATTTTCTGCTTAAGTACTCCTATGATATGCTGTTGATATTTAAGCATATGAAATTGACAGTTTAAAGCCCCGATTGCCAAGGTTGCAGACGTGTAAACCTTCTTACCCCATCTATCCAGCGCCCTGGAATCTCTATCAGAAGGGGTAGGATTTTTAGCAGTAGAGGCCTTAATGCCCTTGGGACCCTGAGAAATGGTTTCAGGATCAGCAGTAGGATTTTTGAAAAGGAATTTGTGGGAGTCAGGAACCCTGTAGTATCTGTCTGGCTTACTAAGAGCCAGAAGCAGAGAATCAGGAGCCATACTAGATTCTGAAAAAACATAATCAACAATGTCTAGAACAGGCAGTATAGCCAAAGGCCTATGTTGAGGAAGAAGAAGAAAGTCCCCAAGTCTCTTTTTAGATTCAGAGAAATCCTGCCTTTCCCAGTGGAAATGTTCCCTTAAGGTATGTAAAGTTTCTCCAAAAGAGAAATCCCCAGGGGGAGAAGGAGAAGGAATGGAATATTCTGCGCCAGAGTCCTCATAAGTAGGTATAGATAAATCCTGTTCAGTAGAAGAATCAGAAGAAACAGAATCCTGATCAGAAGATTCATAATCAATGTCTTGCCTAAGCCTCTTAGCAGGAGGGGGTTGGCTACCCGTGATCAAGGTAATTAAAACTTCAGCCATTTTGATCATTTGCTTTTTAGGCACAGGGGCCTGCATACATGGCCCAAGCATCGTTTTTTTAGACAAAGTAGTAGATTTTGGTCTTAGTTTTGAAGATGGCGTCGGTTTAATATACACATCTTTAGGCCTGAAAACACCCTCAGAAGATGGTAACTGCACAGCCGCTCTGGACCAATCTAAGGTAGAGACATCCGCGGGTTCAATACTTAAATTATCTCGCGGCATACCGGACTCTGAATGGGTCTCAGTAGAGGCCTGCGAAAGTGCCTCACTGAGTACCGGCGAACTAGCGACTGGCTTAGGAGAAGCGTTTTTGTCAGTTTTGGACCTCGATGGCCTGTCTCTGTCTTTTTCTTTGCGTTTTTTAGGTATTCCGGTAGTCCGATAGCTAACAGATGTCATTTCTGGACAGTTAAATCGTGAGCCAAAATATTTAGAAGCAAAAACATACTGACGTTTAATAGTGTGTTGATTAAATCTAGCACAAAACCGACAAGATACGTTATGATCAGGGCCTAGGCAAGGAATACAGAACAAATGAAAATCCTTATGAGGTACTCGTTTTCCACAAGTAATGCAGTTATTAACTTTTACTGACATCGGTAAGGAGCAAGAAAAAGTTTCCCCAACGGGGTACTTAGCTTATAGTTGAAGACTTCGGTTCTGAAACTCGAAAACGAAAATTTCAGGTGTCAGCCGACCGGCACTTGCGAACTGCTTCTGCTGCGGGCACCGCGCGGCAAGAAAGACTGATGTAATGGCGTCGGCTGCATGTTTTATACCTCTGACGACCTGACGTCATGGAAGATGGGACAGAAACCAACGCAGGACCCAAGACTGTTAATCAGGCCGACTGAGGGCAACCTGCCAGCAGATTACCCAAATGTAATGACTGCAACAGTGAAACACAGAGAACATCCAGGACTGCAACAGTGAATACACTCAAACATCTACATTTATGGTAAGTGTACACAACTGTACTATGTTCTTTGTGTTTCACTGTTGCAGTCATTACATTTGGGTAGATTCCCAAAGCTATGGTTGGGAGGATGGATTTACACAGCATTAGGACCAGCTATAAGGCCCTGCAGGACAGCAGAGGCAAAACCAGCTCTGGATTTAGAGAAGAAAGGTAAACGGCAATGTTTGGTGAACATATGAACTGAGCTCCAGCTAGCAGCTTCTAGAATGTCTCTGGTAGGAACACCTCTGAGAAAGGCTGTAGAGGTAGATGCAGCTCTGGTGGAATGAGATCTGATCCCCTGGGGGATAGATTTACCATGGTGCATATAGCAGAAATGAATATAATGGCTTATCCATTTGGAAATTGGATGCTTTGAAATAGCCTTTCCCTCTGCCCATGCAGCAAATGCCACCAGTAGTTGTTCAGATTTTCTTTGAGATTTTGCCCTATTTAAGTATAATCTAAGCTGTCTGTGTACATCAAATGAATGCTTAATCCGTTCCCTCTTGTTCTGTGGATTGGGAAAGAAAGTTGGCAAATGAATGGTCTGATTAAGAGCCACACTGGATATCACCTTAGGCATGAATAATGGATTGGTCCTGAGAGACACCCTATCCACATGAAAAATAATGAAAGGCTCCACTGCCAGAAGAGCCTGTAAATCGGAAATCCTTCTAGCTGAAGTGACTGCTAAAAGGAAAGCTGTTTTCCAGGAGAGAAATTTTAAGTCTGCAATAGTAGCTGGCTCGAAAGGAGGGACGGTGAATTTTTCCAATACAAAATTGAGGTCCCAGGCAGGGGTTGGAGCTCTCCTGGGTGGTCTTAAGGTTTTGGCCCCTCTAAGATACTGCTTTAGCAGAGGATGAGAGAAGAGGGGAGGTTCTGTGTTGTAATGAGCTGAAATGGCAGAGGCATGGATTTTTATGGAAGAAAAGGACAGGCCCTTGTGAAGCATCTCAGTTAAATATTGTAAAATCTGAGGAATATTGGGGTACTGTTGTGCTTATCCCTTGCGATTGATTCCAGGCACAAAATCTTCTCCATTTGTCAGCATAAGATTTTCTAGTACTAGGCCTTCTTGCCTCCAAAATGACATCCATCACAGGTTTGCTGAGGGATGCCAAGGGTGAATTTAGGTGATTAGCCACGCTGCAAGATTCAGTGTGGAGCTGAGTGTGCAGAATTTGGTTGTTCTGCTGAGACCGTAAGTAAGGTGTCTGATGCAGGTGCCACGGTGGAAGGTGCGACACATTGCGCAGGAGTGGTACCAGTGCTGGTGCGGCCAGTCTGGTGCAATCAAAATCATTTTTGGTTTGTCCTGTTTGACCTTTAGCAGAACTTTGGAGAGCAGAGGCAGAGGAGGAAAGGCATAGACTGATAGAGCATCCACTTTCCAGGCTTTTTCGTGATGCGTTCTTGTGCAAAACTTGTCCAACTGATGGTTCTGGGGTGAGGCAAAAAGATCTATGTCTGGACTCTCCCATCTGCGTGCAAACATGTTGAAAATCCATGGCTCCAGTTTCTATTTGCGTGGGTCCATGAGATTTCTGCTTAGTCCGTCTGCCAGAGTATTCAGCTTTCCTGGCAGGAATTGAGCTTGTAGTTGAATTTGATAGGTCAAGGCCGTGTTCCACAATGCCATGGCTAGTCTGCAAAGGGGGTAGGAGTGTGTACCCCCCTGCTTATTTATGTACCACATCTGTGGTGTTGTCTGTCTATCATTAATTGTTCTGGATGAAGGTAGTCCTTGAAGGCGGTCAGTGCATTCTGTACAGCTAGCATCTCTTTTTGATTGATATGAAGGTGCATTTGATTTGGGCTCCATTTGCCCAGAATGCACTTCCATCCCAGATGAGCCCCCCCAAGCATAGTCTGATGCGTCTGTAGTTAGGGTTTGGGCAGCAGGGGGTGGAGTGAATGGCAGTCCCTTGTTTTGATGGCAGGCCTCGGCCCACAATAGGAACTCTAGTTGCAGGCAAGGTATGATATGAATAATTCTTTCTAGGCTGTGACAATGCTGATTCCATAAATCTTTTAAGTACCACTGAAGTTTCCTCATAAGCAGTCTTGCATATGGAATTAAAAGAATGCAGGAGGCCATGAATCCCAAGGCTTGCAGAATTTGTCTTGCAGATAGCAGTATTTTTGTGGCCACCTGTCTGAAGTAAGTCACCAAATTAATTTGCTTTTCTGGCGTAAGGTAAGCCATCTGGGCAGCTGTATTCAAGCTTGCACCCAGGAATGTAATTTTTTGAGAGGGTACCAGTTGTGATTTCTTTTCATTTATGGTGTACCCTAGACAGGTTAGAATCCTTTTTACAAACGCCAGATGTTTTTGAAGAATGTCCCTGTTTTCTGCCTGAATTAGACAATCGTCCAGGTATGGATATATTTGAATATTTCTTTGCCTGCAAAATGCAATTACTGGAGCCAGGCACTTTGTGAAGACCCTAGGCGCAGTAGATAAACCAAAGGGCAGTGCAGAGAACTGGTAATGCAAATAGCCTGCTTTGAAGCAGAGGTATCTTCTGCAAGATTCCCTGATTGGGATATGCAGGTAAGCCTCTTAAGTCTAGAGTTACCAATCAGACATCTTTGCCTAGCATAGTAAGTAACTGTTGAAGAGTCAGCATCTTGAATTTTGGAATGTCCAGAAATGTGTTTAGAGAAGATAAGTCCAGAATTGGACGCCATGATTTGTCTTTTCTGGGTACCAGGAAAAGTCTTGAATACAAACCTTGTCCCTTTCCTCTTCTGGGACTGGTTGAATAGCTCCCATGTTCATGAGAGAGAGTACTTGTTTCTGGGCCTCTGCCCACTGATTTCGGGGCAGGTCTGGCCAACCGTTTGTGATTGGCAATGTGTGGAAATGAAATCTGTATCCCTGGGATACTATATTTAAAACTCATTTGTCTTGGGTTGTAAGCTGCCAGTTTCTTACATGAAGTGCCAGTTTTCCACCCAAAGGGGCGGCTGAAAGGTAAGTGCTTAGGTGTAGAGGGAAAGTCTTTGAGACCGCTTACCATAGGGAGGTGCCTTGTTGCTTCCAGATTTGGAGGACGAGGCACCCCATTGTTTTGTTCTAAAAGTCCCTTGCGACTGAAACCTGGAGCCTTTGAAATGTCTGGGTTTGACTTGAGTGGCTCTCAAAGGAACTGGAAAGGACCAGTTCTTAGCAAGCCAGTGCCTACTAAATCTTGGAGGTTGCACTTGTAAGAAATCTTTCACAGTTTGCATAGATTTAGCTTCATCTTCCATCTTTTTTAAAACTTCTTCACCCTTATTACCAAAGAGACAGTCCTGTTGTAAAGGAGCATCCAACAATTTTGCTTTAACATGATCAGGCAGAGTTTGCTCTTTGAGCCAAGCATGCCTTCTTAGCAGAGCCAGTTACAGCAGCCGTGCACGAGGCCTCCAAAGAATCAAAACCACATTGCAAAGTATGTTTTCCAACTTGTTCAGCTGAATGCAATAAATCCTGTAAATCTTTATTTTCCACACAGTCAGAAATTAACAATTTTCTGTTTAAGCAGTCCCATGATATGCTGCTGGTATTTAAGCATAGGAAATTGACAGTTTAAAGCCCAGATTGCCAAGGTTGTAGAAGTGTAAACCTTCTTACCCCATCTATCCAGCGCCCTGGAATCCTTATCAGAAGGGGTAGGATTTTTAGCAGTAGAGGCCTTAATGCCCTTGGGACCCTGAGAAATGCTTTCAGGATCTGCAATAGGATTTTTGAAAAGGAATTTGTGGGAGTCAGGAACCCTGTAGTATCTGTCTGGCTTACAAGGAGCCAGAGGCAGAGAATCAGGAGCCATACTAAATTCTGTAAAAACATCAACAATGTCTAAGACAGGAGGTATAGCCAAAGGCCTATGTTGAAGAAGAAGAAGAAAATCCCAAAGTCTATTTTTAGATTCAGAGAAATCCTGGCTTTCCCTAGTGGAAATATTCCCGTAAGGTATGTAAAGTTTCCCCAAAAAAAAAAAAAAATCCTCAGGGGGAGAAGCAGAAGGAATGGAATCTACTGCATCAGAGTCCTCATCAGAGTAATTAAATCTTCGGCCATTTTGATCATTTGTTTTTTAGGCATAGGAGCCTGCACATGTGGCCCAGGCGTTGTTTTTTTAGATTTAGATTATGGCCTTAGTTTTGAAGATGGCGTCTGTCTAATATACAAATCTGTAAGCCTGAGCAGCGGCTCCGGAGCCATCCAAGGTAAAGACATCTGCAGGTTCCATAATTGAAGCATCTTGCGGCATACCTGACTCCGAATGGGTCTCAGTAGAGGCCTGCAATTCAGAAGTAGTGGGTATCAGGGGCTGCAAAAGTGCCTCACTGAGTACTGGCGACTGGCATAGGAGAAGCGTTGTCGTCAGTTTTGGACCTAGACGGCCTGTCTCTGTCTTTTTCTTTGCATTTTTTAGGTATTCCAGTAGTCAGATTGCTAACAGACGACATTTCTGGATAATTAAAGCTTGAACCAAAATATTTAGAAGCAAAAATATACCGACGTTTAATAGTGCGTTGATTAAATTTAGCACAAAACCGATAGCAAGGCACGTTGCGATCAGGGCCAAGGCAAGGAATACAGTACAAATGAAAATCTTTATAAGGTATTTGCTTCCCACAAGTAATGCAATCACTAACTTTTACTGACATCGGTAAAGAGCAAGAAAAAGTTTCCCCAACGGGGTACTTAGCTTTTTAATTGAAGACTTCAGTTCTGAAACTCACAAACGAAAATTCCAGGAGCCGGCCGACCAGCACTTGCTAACTGCTTCTGCTTCGGGCACCGCGCGGCAAGAAAGACTGGTGTAATGGCGTCGGCTGCATGTTTTATACCCCTGACGACCTGACGTCATGGAAGAAGGGACAGCAACTGACGCAGGACCCAAGACATTGTTAATCAGGCCGACTGAGGGCAACCTGCCAGCAGATTACCCAAATGTAATGACAGCAACAATGAAACATGAAGAAAGTACAGTTGTGCACACTTAACATAAATGTAGATGTTCGAGTGTATTCACTGTTGCAGTCATTACATTTGGGTAATCTGCTGGCAGGTTGCCCTCAGTCGGCCTGAATAACAAAGTCTTGGGTCCTGCATCATTTGCTCTCTCTTCTTCCATGATGTCAGGGGTATAAAACATACAGCAGACACCATTTTAATCAGTTTTTCTTGCCCCAGATGTCAGGTGCCCCCCAAATGTGGAGCAAAACACACACATATATAGATATATATAGATATATATATATATATATATATGCATGCAATTTAGAACACAAAAAATATACCTCCAACTAAAAGCAAATACACCAAAAAGGCTTTTGAGCACAGTAAAAGAAAAAGGAGGTATAATAAGAGAGAAATAGGGGGCTGGTGGGTGGGTAACCCAGACTGCAACAGTGAATACACTAGAACATCTACATTTATGATAAGTGTACACAACTGTACTATGTTCTTCATGTTTCACTGTTGCAGTCCTTGCATTTGGGTATAATCCCAAAGCTATGGTTGGGAGGATGGAATTATACAGCATTAGGAGCAGCTATAAGGCCCTGCAGGACAGCAGTGGCAAATCCTGCTCTGGATTTAGAGAAGAGAGGTAAATGGTAACGTTTGGTGAACGTATGAACTGAGCTCCACGTAGCAGCTTCTAGAATGTCTCTGGTCGGAACTCCTCTGAGAAAGGCTGCAGATGTTGATGCAGCCCTGGTGGAATGTGATCTGATCCCCTTGGGGACAGGTTTACCATGCTGCATGTAGCAGAAATGAATACAATGGCTTATCCATTTTGAAATAGCCTTTCCCTCTGCCCCTGCAGCAAATGCCACTAGTAATTGCTAAGATTTTCTTTAGAGAGTTTGTCCTGTTTAAGTAGAATCTTAGTTGTCTGTGTACATCCAATGAATGCAGAATCCACTCCCCCTTGTTCTGTGGATTTGGGAAAAAAGTTGGCAGATGAATGGTTTGATTAAGAGCCACACTGGATACCACCTTAGGCACAAAAGAATGGATTGGTCCTGAGACACACCCTGTCCGGATAAAAGATAATGAAAGGTTCCACTGCCATGAGGGCCTGTAGTTCTGAAATCCTTCTAGCTGAAGTGACTGCTAAAAGAAAAGCTGTCTTCCAAGAGAGAAATTTTATGTCTGCAGTAGCAGCTGGTTCAAAAGGAGGTAGGGTGAGTTTTTCCAGCACAAAGTTGAGGTCTCATGCAGGAGTTGGTGCTCTCCTGGGAGGTCTCAAATTGTTGCCCCCTCTGAGGTACAGCTTTAGCAGGGGATGAGAAAAGAGGGGAGGCTCTGTGTTGCAATGAGCCGAAATGACAGAGGCATGGATTTTTATAGAAGAAAAGGATAGGCCCTTATGAAGCATCTCATATTGGGCATTGCTGTGTTTATTCCTTGTGCTTGGTTCCAGGCACAGAATCTTTTCCATTTATCAGCATAAGATCTTCTAGTACAAGGCCTTTTTGCCTCCAAAATGACATCCATCACAGGTTTACTGAGAGATGTGACTGGTGAAATTAGTTGATTAGCCATGCTGCAAGATTCAGAGACTGGACTGAGTGTGCAGAATTTGATAGTTCTGCTGAGACAGTAGGTAAGGTGTCTGAGGCAGGTACCACGGAGGAAGGTGTGACATATTGCGTAGAAGCGGGTACCAGTGTTGGCGAGGCCAGTCTGGAACAATCAGAATAATTTTCAGTTTTTCCTGTCTGACTTTTAGTAAAACCTTGGAGAGCAGAGACAGAGGGGGAAAGGCACAGACTGATAGGTTTTTCCACCTGAAGGAGAGCATCAACTTTCCAAGCTTTTTTGTGATGAATTCTTGTGCAGAATTTGTCCAACTGATAGTTTTGGGGAGAGGCAAAAAGATCTATGTCTGGGATCCTCCATTTTTGTCAGCATGCTGAAGATTTGTGGATCCAGTCTCCATTTATGTGGGTCCATAGGATTTCTGCTTAGTTCGTCTGCCAGAGTATTTTGCTTTCCTGGCAGGAATTGAGCTTGTAGATGTATTTGTAAGTCAAGGCTGTGCTCCACAAGGCCATGGCTAGTCTGCAAAGGGGGTAGGAGTGGGTACCCCCCCTGCTTGTTTATGTACCACATAACTGTGGTGTTGTCCGTCTTTATCAGCAGTTGTCCTGGATGAAGAAAGTCCTTGAAGGCTGTCATAGCATTCTGCACAGCTAGCATTTCCTTCTGGTTGAAATGTAGGTGCATATGATTTGTGCTCCATTTGCCCTGAATGCATCTCCCTTCCAGATGGGCCCCCCAAGCATAATCTGATGCATCTGTAGTCAGGGTTTGGGTGGCAGGGGGTGGAATGAATGACAGTCCGTTGTTTTGGTGACAGGCCTCTGCCAACCATAGGAACTCCTGTTGCAGGCAAGGAATGATAGGAATCATTGTTTCCAGGCTGTGACAATGTTGACTCCATAAGTTTTTTAGGTACCATTGAAGTTTCCTCATATGCAGTCTTGCATATGGAATTAGTAGAATGCAGGAAGCCATGAACCCAAAGGCCTGTAGAATTTGTCTTGCAGATAGCTGGGTTTTTGTGGCCACTTGTTTGAAGTATGTCAGCAACTGAATTTGTTTGTCTGGCGTGAGGTAAGCCATCTGGGCAGTAGTATTCAAGCTTGCACCCAGGAATGTAATTATTTGAGAGGGTACCAGTTGTGATTTCTTTTCGTTTATGGTGTACCCTAGGCATGTTAGAAGCCTTTTTACAAATGCCAGATGCTGTAGAAGAGTGTCCTTGTTTTCTGCCTGAATCAGACAATCGTCCAGATAAGGATAAATTTGAATGTCTCCTTGTCTGCAAAATGCAATAACTGGTGCCAGGCACTTTGTGAAGACCCTGGGTGCAGTAGATAAGCCAAAGGACAGTACAGAGAACTGGTAATGCAAATAGCCTGCTTTGAAGCGGAGGTATCTTCTGCAAGATTCCCTGATTGGGATATGCAGGTAAGCGTCTTTTAAGGCATCCTTGCCCAGCTTAGGCAGTAACTATTGTAGAGTCAGCATCATGAATTTTGGAATATCCAGAAAAGTATTTAGAATGGATAAGTCCAGAATTGGACACCATGATTTGTCTTTTCTGGGTACCAGGAAAAGTCTTGAATAAAAACCTTGACCTTTTTCCTTTTTTAGTACTGGTTGAACAGCCCCCATAAGCCATGAGGGACATTACTTGATTCTGGGCCTCTGCCCACTGATTTGGAGGCAGATCTGGGCATCCGTTTGGAATTGGCAACGCATGGAAATGAAATCTGTACCCCTGGGATAGTATATTTAAAACCCACTTGTCCTGCATAATTAGATGCCAATTTTGTGCATGAAGTGCTCGCCCCCCCCCCCCTCAAAGGGGCTGCCAAAAGATAAGTGCTTGGAAATGGAAGAGGAAAGTCATTCAGACTGTCTACCATAGGAGGGTGCCTTGCTACTTCCAGATTTGGAGGCAGAGGCACCCCATTGTTTTGTTCTGTAAGTTCCTTGCGACTGGAACCTGGAGCCTTTGGAGTGTCTGGGTTTGACCTGAGTGGCTCTGTTGGGTACTGGAAAGAACCAATTCTTAGTAGGCCAGTGCCTACTGAACCTGGGTGGCTGCACTTGTAGGAAATCTTTTACAGTTTGCATAGATTTAGCTTTGTCTTCCATCTTTTTCAAAACTTCCTCTGCCTTATTACCAAACAGACTGTCCTGTTGTAAAGGAGCATCCAACAATTTTGCTTTAACATGATCAGGCAGATTTTGATCCTTGAGCCAAGCATGCCGTATTCACAGATCCAGTTACGGCTGCCCTGCAAGAGGCCTCCAAGGAATCAAAACCACATTGCAAAGTATGCTTTCCAACTTGTTCATCTGAATGCAATAAATCCTGTAACTCTTTATTTTCCACACAGTTAGAAATCAGCATCATTTTCTGTTTCAGTAAGGCCATGACATGCTGTTGATACTTAAGCATGTGAAACTGACAGTTTAAAGCCCCGATTGCCAGGGTTGCAGATGTGTAAACCTTTTTACCCCATCAATCCAGCGCCCTGGAGTCTCTATCAGAAGGGGTAGGATTTTGAGCAGTAGAAGCCTTAACACCCTTGGGACCCTGAGAAATTGTTTCAGGGTCAGCAGCAGGGTTTTTAAAAAGAAACTTGCGGGAGTCAGGAACCCTGTAATATCGGTCTGGCTTACTAGGAGCCGGAGGCAGGGAATCAGGAGCCATGCTGGATTTTGAGAAAACATCAACAATGTCTAAAACAGGAGGTATAGCCAAAGGCCTATGCTGAGGAAGAAGGAGGAAATACCCAAGTCTCTTTCTGGATTCTGAGAAATCCTGACTCTCCCAATTCTGAGAAATCCTGACTCTCCCAATGAAAATGTTTCCTTAAGGTATGCAAAGTTTCTTCAAAAGAAAAATCCTCTAGAGGAGAAGCAGAAGGGATGGATTCTTCTGCATCAGCGTCCTATTACGGTGAAACAGAAAATTCCTGATCAGAAGAGGAATCAGAAGAAATGGAAACCTGATCTGAAGATTCATAATCAGTGCCTTGCCTAGGCCTCTTAGCAGGATGGGGTTGGGAACCCCTGATCAAGGTAATTAAATCTGCAGCCATTTTGATCATTTGTTTTTTGGCACAGGGGCCTGAACACGTGGCCCATGCATCTTTTTTTTAGACATAGAAGTTGGTTTTGGCCTTGTTTCTGATGACGGCGTCAGTTTAATATACAAAACTTTAGGCCTGAAAACACCCTCAGAAGCCAGTGCCTGCTCAACAGCTCTGGACCCATCTAAGGGAGAGACATCTGCGGGTTCAATACTTGGTGTCACGCGGCATACCAGACTCCGAATGGGTCTCGGCAGAGGCCTCCGAATCAAAAGTAGCGGGCATCAGGGGCTGCGAAAGCGCCTCACTGAGTACCGGCGAACCGGTGACTGGCTTAAGAGAAGCTTCATTGTCGGTTTTGGACTGGGGACAGTGTCTGTCTCTTTCTTTGCGTTTTTTTGTGGATTCCGGTAGTCGGATTGCTAACAGACGACATTTCTGGATAGTTAGATCTTGAGCCAAAATATTTAGAAGCAAAAATATACAGACGCTTAATAGTGCGTTGGTTAAATTTAGCACAAAACCGACAGCAAGGCATGTTGTGTTCAGGGCCTAGGCAAAGAATACAGTACAAATGAAAATCCTTTTGAGTTAATTTGCTTCCCACAAGTAATACAATTATTAACTTTTACTGACATCGGTAAGGAGCAAGAAAAAGTTTCCCCAATGGGGTACTTGGCTTTAAGTTGATGACTTCAGTTCTGAAACTCGAAAACGAAAATTTCAGGAGTCGGCTGACCGGCAATTGCGAACTGCTTCTGGCACCGTGCGGCAAGAAAGACTGATTAAAATGGCGTTGGCTGCATGTTTTATACCCCTAACGACCTGACGTCACGGAAGAAGAGACAGCAATCGACGCAGGACCCAAGACTTTGTTATTCAGGCCGACTGAGGGCAACCTGCCAGCAGATTACCCAAATGTAATGACTGCAACAGTGAAACACAAAGAACATCATCTGCCTTTCTAAAAATATTTCAAAAGAAAAATTAAAATACAGTGACTGCACAGTAGTGTGCACTGGGGACACAGTTTTTTTCAGAAATGCATACTGCTTCTTTCAAACAGTGCCATTCTTGCTTTGAGTTATTTTAGTTAACAGTTTTCTAGGGGATGCAACTTTACTGACATGATCTAACACAAAAGACAAAATGAATGACAAGCAACATAAATTAAATTAATCCATGGCGCTATACAAAGCCAGGTGAAAATAAGACTAAGCCCAGCAGTGGGTAAATAAAAAAAAAAAAAACAGTACTATACAGCACTAATTTGTTAGGGCTACTTACCTTGCTGCTCCTCAAATGCTGACCAAAGCAAATGAACCAGTGGTTTCTTCTGAAGGTGAATTACACAGGCTCTGCTGTACACATGCCGCACTCCTTCAATGCTGTGACTCTCTAAATACTTGGCATACTAAATTTAGAATAAAACATATGGTAAATACTTCCAGTTTACATGCGGTATGGCAAATACATGACAACCATATTTTCTTTAACCCATCAGCACCTTTATTGAACCACTAGACTAGACTCTGCAATGTACGGCGGAGAGGCAACGAAGTTGGCATATGCAGCAGTCAAATCAGGTTGCAAGCAGACCATCCCCTAATGCAACAAATATAGTTATATATAAACATCTCAAAAACTACAGAATGGTTAGTCACTTGAACAATGATTGCAATTGTACAAGAATGCACTCAGCACAGTATCTCTTACCTTAATCCAAAACTCCTCATACAGAGCACATGCAATGAGACATCTCTCAAAAAGGACAACTACACGTTCATTGGTCCCATTTTCTATCTCAAAATCTAGGTACTCATTCCAGTTTTTTAGCTGTGCTTTTTCCAAAGGTTTAACATGAAAGTAAGGACGTTTTATCTAAAATAAAAAAAAAATATACCAATGTAAATGTACAAAAAAGGTATCCAGCAGACATCAAAATGATCAACAATTTCAGTGCTGTAATCTTGTGATCACTGAAGCCAAGAGATGAATGGTTATTAAAGCCCAATAAGCTGTCATATACAACCCAAAGATTCGGCAAAAATCACCAAATAAAGGACCCTATTACCCAGTACTGACATCTGCGTCACACAGCAAAAAAAAAGAAGCAACACTAGCAAAAATGAGTGAATGAGAAAAACTACAAACCAGGCAAAAACAAAACGAGCCAGCATACAGTGACCTGAAAACACTTTAATGGTAATAAACCATAAAAAACAACAAAAGACACAGACCGGTTTCGGCCAGATCAAATCATAGCCTTCATCAGTGTAAAAAACAGAACATCAATTGTTGAAACTTAAATAAGCCCATCTACAATCTCATTGGTTGTGTCAAAAATATTCATTCAGACCAGGTGGAAATAATCCACCCAGTTTCACAATCCATTTTTTCTTTTTGGTATTTAAAATAGAGTGCCACCCTGACTTGTTAGATCTGTTACCTTGTATAATGTCAATAATCATAAAAGTAAACTTGGCAGATTTGTGAACCAAATAATGTTTGTAGAGTGCGTTATTAGCCCTTTTGTTTTTAATATTGCTGATGTGCTCAGAAATTCTAATTCTAAATGGTCTGGAGGTTTGACCAACATAGAATGAACCACACTGACATGTGGCCAGATAAACCACCCAGTCACTGCTACAGTTAGCAAAAAAGTTGAGATCATAAACCAATGAACAATTTCTGATAGAAAACTGTTTAGATTTGTTCACCTTATCACAAGTTAGTACAGTGGCCACATGGGAAACAACCTATCAATGGGTCACCTGTCAGTGTTGTCTGCAAAAATTGTGAATGTCCATCCATAGTACCATGTTTATAGTGGTTAAAGAAAGAACCAAGGTTTTTCCCTTTCCGAAATGAAAATAGACATCTATCAGGTATTATCTTTGCTACTTCATGGTCACACTGCAAAATGTTCCAGTGCCTATGTACACTCTGTACTAATTGATCAGAATTTCTGGCATAGGCTGTAGTAAACCTAAGGGGTACAGAGTTTGTTTTGGCATGTTCCTTATAGTCCAATAAGTTTTGCCTATCTAAGGAATTGACCATATTACTGGCACTTGTAACATAACCCATGCCATAACCCCTGGATCTAAATCCGTCAGTAAGATCCTTCCGCTGTGATTGAAATGAAGAATCATGAGAACAGATATGTTTTATCCGAATAAATTGTGATTTAGGGATATTACGTACAACATGTGGTGGATGGAAACTCGAGGCATGAAGAATGGTATTGTACTCAGGATGTTTCCTAAATACTTCTGTACCTAATGTATGGTCAGGTAATCTGCTGATGGAAACATCTAAAAAAGTAATAATGTTCCTATCATAATGACCAGTAAATTGTAGGCCCCAGATGTTATTGTTGAGATAAGATATAAACTCGTGTAAGCCATGTATATCATCTTTCCATACCATCCAACAATCGTCCAAGTAACGTCTCCAAATGTCAATATATTCCAAAAAAGAATTGTTTTGGCAATCATAAATAATTTGTTGTTGTACAAAAGCCATAAATAAGTCCGCATAAATGGGGGCAAACGAAGCTCCCATAGCGGTGCCCTTCATTTGCCAATAACAATTATTCTGATAGAAGACGACGTTACTTGTAAGGACAAATTTGGCTAATTCAACCAAAAAAGAATTGAAAGTATGTTGGTATAAATCCGCCTTATCCAACCAACAGGACAGAGCTTCCAAACCAGCCTGATGTGGAATGTTAGTATATAAAGAACTAACATCAAGGGTACACATCAACCAATCTTGCTCCAACTGACTATCTGAAATTATTTGTAGAAAGCTGGTGGTGTCATGTAGTCTTGACCGTATCAGACCAAGTAAAGGCTTTAAATGTTTGGTGAGAAATAATGACAAAGGTTCCGTAATATACCCTCTACCTGAAACAATAGGTCTGCCAGGGGGATTAATGGGGTCCTTATGAACTTTGGGTAGAAAATAGACATATTGGGTTGCTGGATCATGAACCATAAGCTGTTGTACAGTATCATTGGTAATGATAAATTCATCTCTAGCCCAAAGTAAAAACTCCTCAATTTGTTTTTGGAACCTGAAAGTTGGACTGATATCCATAGGAGAGTAGTATCTCTGATCCGACAGTTGCCTAATGGCTTCTTTGTCATAATCACACCAGTTTAAAATAACAACCCCACCTTTATCAGCAGAAATAATAACAATATTTTTATTATTCTGTAGTTCCAAAATAGCTTCCCTTTCAGCCAAGGAAATATTGTTGGATTTGAACCGTACATCAGATCTGGAAAAATGCAGATCTTTCAGAATCCTGTTTTGAAACTGATGTACCAATGGATGCATGGGTGGATTAAATGAAGACTTATGATATATAAAACTGTCACCACTATAGTTACCAGTATCACCAAAAAACAATTTAAGATTTAGATTTCTACAAAATGATACCACATCCTGAGCCAATATATCCTCAGAAATCATGAAGCCAGGTACAAAAGAAAGTCCTTTATTCAAAACCAACAATTGAATGGGTGATAAAACAAAATCCGACCGGTTTAAAACATTGTTGTTGACATTGGCATTTATTTCTGCATGACCATTTTCAACAGACCTTGTATATTGGTTATGCTTCCTGTGTTTCCTACCCCCCCCCCCGGTGGTATCTGGGCCTAAAGGGATAGGACCCGGTATCCTTTTGGGGGACTGTGATCCTGATACTCACTGTAGTTCATTATCAGTGCATGATGAAATATCCTCAGTTGAAGAGCCAGATGCTAGGCTCGATTTTTTGAGGATAGAGCGAGGTCTTTTTCTTTTGGGAGTCCTAGTGGAATTGGGTGTAAATCTAACCTGTTTAGTATAGCTTGCAAAGGGGTTGGCATTCTTATAGTCACCCTGATCCCTCTGAAATTTTTTGAGTTTCCTGGTGCGTAGTTGATTCTCTAAAATATTAAGGTCTGTCGCTACTTTATTGCGTTGTTTATTGAAAAAGGTTTTACCCTCAAAGGGTTTCACATCACCAACCAGCTTGTTGACTATCTATTTCCAAATCAATAATTCTATCATAAAACTTGGATAAAGCATCCACAAAGGACATAGTTGCTTGTTGTTGCATTGAAGACCACTGTTCAGTAAGTTCCTGGTCAGCAGCCCCCACATGGGGTTGAATACGTATTCTCAAGCCTCTACGGGTAATCCCCTTAGCCATATAGGCCTTAAACAGCTTACAGTTCCAAATGTTTGATCTATTCTAAGTGATCTAAGATGTATATGTAATTGTTCAAATGCTAGTGCACAAATCGATTCTGAATCTGATTGATCCATGGTAACGGAATTTTTCTGTGGAAGAGAACCCAAGCCAAAAGCTCTGAGGTCCTCCCTGTCTGCAGATAATCCTGTCACCAAACTGGAAAGATCCATGGTCCACAATATCCGCTGACAATAATAGTACAAAACTACGTCAGCTGTTTAATAAAAATATTGAATGGACAATAACAGCCCAAAAGAAAAAGAAAAAAGGTCTATAAAGGTTATTAACTAAATTAAGGCTGTGCCCCTAATATACATAAAATGATTCGTGCATTAGCAAATGTAAATTTGAATACTAATATGGCTAAGGCCAATGTGGCAGATCATAGTGCTGAGACAGGAAAATAACTGAACAATAGGTCAATACAACAACTGTTGTTACTCAAAATAGACTGAGGAAAAAGAAATACAGCCAACAGAACAGTATGGTAAAATGTGAAGTGTGAAAACCAATCTCCTATGGTCAATATAAACCACACTGTCTGATCTATAAATCCTGCACCAAGAAAAATTCAAACGTATAGAGGGTTATACAAGGAAAACCCAAAAAAATATGTTTTGGATGTCCAAATGACTATAAAGAAGCTAAACCCTAACTGACCCTGTATGAAACATACACTTATTAACCCATAAGGTGTATTTGAACTGTAAAAAGTTGGCCCACCAATTCCTAAAAACAGTTAAAGGACAACCGCGCACTCAGACTCAAAAAACATATTAATTTCATCATGGTTTGATGTTTCCTACATTTTAATAGCACTCAGACTATTTTGAGCTTTTTAGATATTTTTAGATGCAATTTCTGACTCTGACCACATGGGGTCTGGCATATTGAAAAAATTCAGACTGTTTACTCTGCCTCTAAGTATCCGAGAATGCATTATTTGTCTCCAAAAAATGCATCAGATCTGCCACGTTTTGCCTTAAGCTGCTGTCACTTCATTGACTTAACAGGCATTCACTGCAGTCTTAAAATCCTCTACTTTTGGTTAAAATGTTATCCTTTTTCAATGACCACTTAAAACACAAGCAGTGCAAATGCTACAGAACAGAACTGAAAGGTGCATTTTCTAGCTCTTTCATCTTAGAAATGCTAAATTGCTTTCTTTTGTGAAGGCTGAAATCTAGCTCTTCAGGGAATGTCCCCTCCCACTTCACACCTACCTTCCCTAGCTGTCAAAGAGCCAAGGGTAATTTGACCCATTATCTGCATGTGATTGACAGCTCGTCACAGCAGGTGACCAGAGTAATGTACTGTTTGCTTGTCAGCCTTTTCCTCCTTACAGTGGGAGACTTTTTTTTGTTGCACTACTCCTGTCAAATTTAAAACCAAGCTACATTGCACTGGCAATAATCCCTGCTTTGCAAAGCAATCTGCCACTTATTTTCCCTTCCTGTTTAAATAGCTAACAAATGATGCACTATAAACTTGAAATATTTTAGACTTGCATAACAGCACCCACATGCTTTTTTGAGTCAATATTTAAAAAAAATTATGGTAGTGCATACACACACGCAGACACACGCAGACACACACACTGCTTTACTTCTACAATGATTTAGATTTTATTTTTTACATTTTATAGCAGTGTACTAACCAAGCAGAGAAATCTGGTTCAAAAGCAAGGATAAATTGATCCTGAAATACCTATGAACCTCAGCGCAAGAAATTAGGACAAAGCCATACATAGAAGTGGGACAAAGGCACAAACAGAAAAGCGCAGTCCGGGTCTGAACTGTCTGCAAACAGCTACAGTTAACTTTGAGTATGTGTCTACCTATTTGAGCCAATATTAATTTTCCCCTGGAGAGCATTCTTGCTTTGGCTTGTAAGCAGCCCCCCCCCCCACACACACACACACACACACACACACACACACACACACACACACACACACACACATTCCACTTTTTCTTATTCCCTTCTGTTATCAAATAGTATCCGCCATAACTCATCAATACTGTGTGTTTGTAAATTTAAACTATGACCACAGAAGCCTACTGATACAAGGTTATCCTGTTTTTCCACCTGAGAAATTAAGAAATGACTTAGTTTCAGAGCAGTCCTTGGTCAATTGTGATTGTTTCCAGCCCCCTCATACGAGCAACTAACAGGGTCTCTACCCGCTTTGCTCCCCACCCTGCCCCCTATTCCCTCCCGCCCCAGGTGGTCCCACCTTTATTGGACTCAAAACCCCTCCCATCTTTCCAATAACCAACCACAGCGTTAACCCAACACTACCTCCTCCATCTTCCCACTACTATCACACCTCCTCAACTAACATGTACCAGCATACCTTACCTATGCTCACTGCATGCACTCTCCTTGCATATCTTACATCCTACTAAAGCTCCATCATTCCCCCACTCAACCACTACCACTGTACTCCTACTCACATCACCACTCATGTCTCACCCACACTCAACTCCCCTCCCACCAGCTCAAGAACCATCCCTATGCACCCCCCACATATTCTACCAACTATATTACTCAAACATAAAGCAGCCCTACAACTTAACATAGTAACCCTCCCACCATACCTAGTACCCACAGAGCACAAACATAAAGTTTCCCTTATAAACAAACATATTCAAAAACTGAGAAAACTAATAATCTCATGCATATCAAAACTAGCCCTAAGTGGAGACATCCACCCCAACCAATTACCGCCCCGGAGCTATTCTCTCTCCACTCTCCAAAATACTAGAGAGACGCATACACTCTCCAGTCTCAGACTACCTCCTTACTAACAACCTCCTTTCCAGTACTCAGCATGGTTTCTGACCAAACCATAGCACCACCACTGCCTTACTCTCCTTTACTAACACTATCCTTCAGCATAAAAACAATGGCTATCTCTCCTCTGCTACTTTCCTAGACCTATCTAAAGCAATTGACATGGTCCCACACAAACAACTTATCTCTGTCCTCAATAACCTATCCTTCTCACAATCAGTCACCAACTGGTTTCAGATTTACCTGTCTGACCGCCAACAATCCGTTGTATGGCAGAATGACATCTCCCCAACTACCTGTCTCCATAGGGGTTCCCCAAGGACCCATCCTTGGACCCCTACTCTTCTCTGTTTACACCAATAATCTAGCCTCTGCCACCAAACATGGCACACTCATACAATATGCAGATGACTCAACCATCATCTGCTTAGCCCAGTCCCTACCGAAACTGCAAAAAGTCACACAGGAAGCCTTTTCCTCTGTTGAAACATGGTTATCCGATGCCCAATTAATACTCAACCCAAACAAAACTAAACTACTCATCTTCCAACCCACCAAACATACTCAAAACAACTCGCACTTTAACATCACAGCAAAAGACAACACCACTATATACCCAAATGAACACACCAAATTGCTAGGAGTGGAAACAGAAAATAAACTAATATTTAACATTCACATATCCATGGCCATAAAAAAAGTCCACAAAAAACTAGGAGCGTTATACAGAAAAGAGCAATTTCTCAGCAAAGCAGCAAAGATTTCAATAGCAAATTCCCACCTTATCTCCACCCTACTTTATGCCTCTCCAATATATACCAACCTAAGGCAATGTGGTCTAAACAAGCTAGAGAACTGCTACAACAAAAATCGCCAAATTCGCCACAGGGGCATCCTACCGTAGTCACCACTGTCTCTCACTTGCTGAACTGGGCTGGCTTTAACTCCCTCACCTGCTTCAGTGGTAACAACTCTCACTCGCCCACAAACTAGTAAACCATCCACTAAATGTCCCATCCCTCCAGAATCTACTCCAACCCTATCGCACCACCAGACCACTAAGAACCAGCAACAAAAATCACTTGCAGATCACTAAAGCCAATAACTCTGCTGGTGAAGCACTATTCTCTTGCGCCATAGACAAATTATGGAACTCACTCCCACCCACAATTACCTCCATACCATCATGCACCCACTTCAAAACTTTACTAAAAGCGCAACTAAAAACATGCTGGCTATGCCCTTGCAACTCCCAGTCTAATATCATCCACCCCATCCAACCACTACCTTTCTTTCCACTCCACTAACTACCTTGATTATAGCAAGCTCAGATGCTCATAAGCCTAGTACTTATTATACAGCAGGAACTTCTCATTGTAACATTTGTTAATGTCTGTTATGTACTTCACAGATAAAGATTCTATTTGTCTACTGATGTACTATGTTCTTCATCTGTAAATATGTTGTAAGTAAGTGCTATGTTAAATTGTTAATCACTATAATCCAATGTAACTACTGTCTATTTTACTGTGGAGCTTTTCTCCCCGGGCCTACGCTGAAAATAGACCTACATCCAGTCTGACACTCCCGGTCAACAAATATAAATAAATAAATAAATAAATAGAAGTAGGATTATGGCTCCTATCAAATTAGGAAAGATTATGAAATAGTAGGTCTTGCATTAGTATGAATTTTCAAAAGGGTATGAAATCTGAAACTTAAATGTCTGTCATTGATTTCATTCTTCAGTCTCTAATGATTTGGCAGTAATTGTCCCAAAAAAAAAAAAAAAATTTGATTCAAAAAGATAATAGCCACACAATACAGCTGGTAACCTGTCAAAGAAGGGGATCCTTTTAATATTAGTACTACTAACTTGAGCATCTGACAAAATAAAAAAAAAACATGCATTTATGAAATGAAAGTTATCCCTAACTGGATTATTACAGTTAATGGTAAACCCTCCATGTTTTCTTCCAAAATAGCAATTTCTGGGGAGGGATTATTAGGGGAAGGAGCAACATTTTGAGCCAAGTTCAGGGACAGCTGAGAGGTTGGGATATGCCTAATTCTAAAAAAGCAATTTATTTGCATGTACTAGCAACCTGTTAATGCAGGAAGTCTGGACAAGGCAAAACATATGTGGGGGGACATCAAAACAGTACAAAAAATTGATCTTGTATAAACTGAGAGAGCTGATCGAATAACAGGTCTTGCTTTAGCATGCATTTTTCTGAAGGTTATGAAGGCTGAAACTCAGTGTCTCATTTAGTGACTTTATTCCGAAAGAGTTTGACTGAAAACCACAAAAATTGAGACTAACAATCCAAAAATAATAAGCCTTGCTTGCAGTCACACACACTCTTGCCCCCTTGCTTGCAGTCACACACACACACACACACACACACACACACACACACACACTCTTGCCCCCTTGCTTGCAGTCACACACACACGCACTCTTGCCCCCTTGCTTGCAGTCACACACGCACTCTTGCCCCCTTGCTTGCAGTCACACACGCACTCTTGCCCCCTTGCTTGCAGTCACACACGCACTCTTGCCCCCTTGCTTGCAGTCACACACGCACTCTTGCCCCCTTGCATGCAGTCCCCCACACACACTCTTGCCCCCTTGCTTGCAGTCACACACTCTTGCCCCCTTGCTTGCAGTCACACACACATGCACACTATTGCCCCCTTGCTTGCAGTCACACACACACGCACACTATTGCCCCCTTGCTTGCAGTCACACACACACGCACACTATTGCCCCCTTGCTTGCAGTCACACACGCGCACACACACACACACACACACACACACACACACACACACACTTTCCCCCTTGCAGACACACACACACACACACACCTTGCTTGCAGTCAGAATCTGGACATTCCAACAGCACTGAAACAGACACTTTGCAGACTAAAGAAATAGTATTTTGTCTACCAAACTTTATAACAAAGTCAAAAAAATATATGCCATGCTGATTCCATTATTTCAATAGGAATTGGCAGCAACTCTCACTCAAGGCATGCTGCTTAGCAGCTTTACAATGACCAAGCTGCTGTGCTTGTACAAGTAGCAAAATTCCTCACTTCCTTTCCCATCTATCTATTATTTCTCTCTTATTTCCCTTACGTTTTTCATTAATTTAAAAACAAAACACGCAGGCTCAAAGAATATGATAGCAACCGTGACATTAATCTTACAAGAGCCTGCGCTCTATGTGTAACTGAGCATTGTGAAGTGTCTGAGGCTACTTCTAAACTATGGACACATACTGATGGACAAAATGTTGAACCTCTATATTGCCTACATCACTGTATATTTACCTGCTATAATAATCTTACATGGGAACCCAGAAATGCACTTAGCCTAGTTGCATGAAACAAGTATAGCTGCAGAAAACAACCCCTGGACTACTACCACTCTCTTGCTGACTATTCATAAGTATGTTTACAGGCTGCAGAATGACTCACTAAATAAGTTTTATGCCTAATGGCTCCAGCGTCCACATTAAAATAATTTCATTACCCAGCTAACGGGAAAAAAAAGGTATTACTCAGCTGTGGCAAAGTTTCAAGCAGGTAGCAGGTTTGATGGCACACACACTAAAACGGAGCAAGCACAGTAGCATAACAAATAAAACGGAGCAAGCCCAGCAGCATAACCAATAAAACGGATTACTAATATTAAAAAAAAAAAAAAACATGACAAGACCGAAACGCGAAGCTCAACAGAAACAAACAGCGGAAAACATTACAAAACATCTGCAGCATGCAATCACAAAGCACTAGGCATCAACAAACTAAAGAAAACCAAATACAGCTACAAATACAGCAAGGTTTTTAAAAAAAACACACCAGCAACCACAATCGCGAAGCACAAGGCATCAACTAAAGAAAACCAAATATAGCTACAAATACAGCATAGTTTTTAAAAAACACCAGCAAGCAACTAAAAACACTAGACAGTAATACAATTACTACAAGCAGCAATACACTTACTTCAGAAGGAAACCCAAAGGCAGCAAGCACAGAAACACACAGGTCGACTCAAGAATACAAAAGACGCCAGCATTAAACATAACCGGGGAAATATAAACCCCGGATCAAAATGAAAATAAGTAGGCTAAGCTAAAAATGCAGATGCGAAAGGAAAGCACGTGGCACCCTTACAAACAGAAAAAGATTAACTCCACTAATGTGCAATTAAAAACTTGGGAGGACACAATATCAGGGCTAGGGAGGCATAGAAACAGGGACAGATTACATTTAGGATACACTATTAAGAAGTAATAAGTAGTAAGACTTACCTTACTTATGAAGTAGCAAAACGCCGGTGAAGAAGTGCTTCACATGAATAGAGTTGACCAGATTTGCTAACACAGAAAAGGAGTTCCACACAGCACCTAGTCCATTTATTAGGTTAACAGTGGGCTGGAAAAGGCAGTGTTGACATCACAATGTGGGAGGATCACAGGGATTCTGTACAGCATGCAAATAAGGCAGTGTTTACGTCACTTTGGGGGAGGAAACCTCCCAGGATCTTCAGCAAGGGCTATGGCAGATGTGACATCATTATTTAAGAGATGACTAGACAGTTTTCATCTTGGTTTTAAAACTGAAAGTCAAACAGTACGGAAAAGTATGAAGCCTAAGCAGTAAAAGAGAATAGTGGATTTTTTTTTAAAGCTGCGGTTATGTTTTTTTGAGGCTGTATCACATAACAGGATTTTAGAGAGACATCAGGTAGAGATATTTGATTTGATATCCCGTTTTCCTTTAAGAATCAACAATCCCTAACTTGGTTAATTGGTATTAGTGACAATTATTAGTAAAAAAATATATCCTGGCTAAAAAAAATTGGATACAAATAAATGAAATGAAATATGAAATGTCAAACAAATAGCAACAGTTCAAATAATCATGAACATATGAAGCATATCAACTGCAAGCAAATTGACATGAAATAATCATGAAATAGTTCCACAATATTATGATATGTATAAAAACGGATCCCAGAAGCTAATATAACCACTTTGTCCTTAAAACACAAACGTGGATGGATGAAAACAGCATCAGTATTCACTGACTCGTGTAGATAACAGGTTCCTTCATATGAGCCAATGGTCCAAAGAATAAAGTTACAGTCCCATCACATAAATCGCTTGGTCCCAAGAAAAATGAAATCTGTAGCGTTGCAGCAACAGAAAGTGTTTAAAACACATTGGAAGATCCCAACAAGACAGATAGTCCGATCATAATACTGTTCACCAAATGACCATAACATACAAATGAGCACATAAAAAAACCAAGGGCAATAATGAAGAAAAGAATATATACATATATTAATAAACGTTTCAAAAAATGTAAATCGCACAGCCACAATAATCTAAAATAGATTATTAATAAATATGTCCATTATATGCAATGGTGAAAACCCGTCCAAGTCCTGATATGATCCCTGCTTCTTAGCGATGAGAAAAAGTTGAAATAAAGTAAACAGTACCTTCTTACTGAAATTGGTACACCTTGTTTGCTGTAGCATAGACTAGATACAGGCCTGCTGAATCTAGCTTTGTTTGTATAACTTGAGCACTAATCCAGGCATTATTTAAAGTATTCAGTTGTATTTATTACTGTTTGGTAGTAACTTGGTTAAAGTGTAGCTATCATTCTAAGTATTTTGGATTAAGCACTTGGGCTTCAGACCAGTTGTTCTACATTAGGAAGGTTTGTGGCATGCACTGCGGTGGCAGGACAGGTAGCTTTCATCCTTCTAAGTTGGGAACTGCTGATTGAGAGCTCAGTGTCTGTTATTCTTAAAGTGTATTTGCTCTGGTTTAAGCACTTGGGCTTCAGGCCAGTTATTTTACATTAAGAAGGTTCGTGGTCTGCACTCTTGTGGGAGGAGAGGCTGGACTCTGCCCTTCTGAGCTGGGAATTTCTGGTTAAAGGTTTATAGTGCCTGAATATTTGAACTGTATCTTACTGAAATTGGTACACCTTGTTTGCTGTAGCATAGACTAGATCCAGGCCTGCTGAATCTAGCTTTGTTTGTATGCTTGTTATTTCCTGGAACGCTAATTCCACCTAAAACGCGGCTTCTCAGCGCTTCTGTGGATCCCTAGTGATATCTGCATTGCTTACTGTACTTATTTCCTTGCTTCGCTTGAAAGAAAGTTACTGTTTGTCGTTTTTGCATTTAAGTTACCTGTAACACATTGCACTTGTTACCTGGCACTTGCTCACTAAAGCAATTATATGTCAGCACTAAAAATTAAAAGCACTACACCCTCGCTCCCCATTGGCCCTTGTTTTCAATTATAAAGGAATTCCCAATATTATTCTAGCATGTCCAAAGGTCAGTTGTCAATCTCCTCTCCGGTCCAGCTGGTGAATATGGGAATCTTGAGGCAATGTTACAACTGCCTCATGTACACAGACAACCCTCTCCTCCTCCCAACAAATTCCAACACATGTGAGAGATGCAACCATATAGCCAAACTGGAGGCTAAGCTCTCTCAACTCAGTACTGGCATAACCAGTCAGGAGGAGAAGGAAACCACACTCACTACAAGTCCAGTCTCACATAGACCTACCACGACAGCAAACCAAACACATAATCACACAAAAACATACTTGGAGGCTCTAAATAAAGATCTGCCTAAGCAGCAGAGACATCCAAAGCAGACACCCAAGCAACCGCTACCCCAAAACAAAACACGTGCAACACATATCTCACAAAGCCAGTGTGCCGAACAGTCACAGCCCTTAAGGCTAAACAACACACCTGATACACTTGTAATAGGTGACTATCGTCAGGCACACTGACGTCCCGCTCACCAGGCTGAACAAGGAGAAGGTCACGGTGAGCAGCCTGTCTGGCGCTAGGATCCGCCACATAACACAAGCACTCAGGTCACTCCAAGGAAAGTACAAATATGACTCAGTCATTGTCCATGCTGGTGTGAATGACCTGAGACGTACCTCCCTGGACTACATGAAGAGACATAGAGGAGCTCTCTGAGCATGTAGCCCAGGCTGGTATGACCCTGACCTTGAGTAGCATCTTACCCTCACCAAGAATGACGCCACAATATGAAGACAAGATGATCAATTTCAACAATTGGCTTAAGTATTGGTGTCATTCAAAGGGGATCCAATGCCTGTCAGCTTGGGATGATATGCACGACAAGCCACGATGCTTTGCTAGGGACGGCTTGCACCTGTCACCCCTGGGCTTTCGGATATTGGCAAAGGCTCTTGCTACCCCCATAGTGCCTTTTTAAGGCAAGGCTCAAAAGACAAACCCACCTCCATAGGTATCACAAGGGATAAGAAACTAAGAGTAATGCTACTCAACGCCAGAAGTCTAAACCTCAAGATGCACACTCGAAACTCTCCTTAGCATGGAGAACATCGATATCTGTGCAGTAACAGAAACCTGGTTCAGGACTCCCGAGAGCACCCCAGCACTACCAGGTTATACCTCATACCATGCTTTTCGGCCCCAAAACTTGGACCGAACCACAAAAAGAGGGGGAGTATCGATATTCATCAAAGATACCCACACCTCCAGGTTGGTGGCAAAGCACGAAGCATCACAGACTATCCATGTGCAACTAACAGTGGGTAAAACTGCCTTCCAGTTTATAGCCTGCTACAGACCACCCTCCCAAACCCAGGAACCCCACTCGGCCTTCCTGAGAACACTGAAAAATATGAAGGTCACTCCGAACACCATTATATTGGGCGACTTCAACTACCCAAACATAGATTGGGAGCATTACTCTAGCGCCAACACCCTTGCCCAAAGGTTCCTAGAATTCATAAACTCAAATGCTATGGAACAACTTGTTACCACTCCCACAAGAGGGGAAAACATACTGGACCTGATCATCACCAACATGGGGACTCTATGCTCCAGACCAGAAGTGTATCCCTCACTGGTAAGATCAGACCATAAACTGATCTCACTGGATATTCACATCCCGACCCCACCCCCTGCCCAGAAAACCACAGTGAAAAACTTCTCTAAAGCAAGTTTCACACTCCTCAAAACCGAGGTGGAATCCTTCAAAGCCCCCGGGCCTGTGGAAAATACAGCCAAGACCGCAGAATCCTTTATAAATGCATTCTATGAACACCTTCAGGAATGCACGGATCATGCAATCCCAAATAAAACCAAGACCCAATCCTCCAAAGGCAGACGACCTGTCTGGTGGACCCCAGCCATAAACAAACTATACAATAGAAGGAGGAAGCTTCCCACAAGGCTCAGTCCTGGGACCTCTCTTGTTTGGTATATATTTCTCGGAGGTACAGGCCAACACGGAAGGACTGTGGCTGACCAAGTTCGCAGATGACTACAAACTGGGCGCCATAATCGACTCTCCAGCCAACACAAGCATCCTCCAAAAGGGCCTCACAGAAACTGACAACTGGTGCCAGAGCCATGGCCTCAAGCTAAACGCCAAAAAGTGTATAGTCATCCCCTTTGGCAAAAACAAAGTGCCCACAAATTACCACATAGGTGGTAATCCATTAAGTACAGAAGAAGTAATTAGGGACCTGGGGACCCAAGTTGATAGCAATCTCTCATTTGACAACCACGTGGCCAAAGTGGTTAGAAAAACATTTTATATAGCCCACCTAATCATGAAGGGATTCACATCTAGATTAGGGGAGGTCATCGCGCCTCTTTACTCATCCCTCATCAGGCCCATAATCGAGTACAATGCCCCTTTTGGGATGTACCTTTCCAAACACCTGCAGCAACTGGAAAGACCCCAAAAGTACCTCACCAAGAGGATCAAAGGGCTCAAACAGATGCCATATGCTGCCCGGTTAAAGAAACTCCAGCTCTACTCAGTGGCATACCGCCTGCTCAGAGGTGACCTCTGCCTGACGTATAAGGCCATGTCCAACCCAGAATTAAGGGACATGCTGCACCTCAAAAAATCCAAATCCCATCGAGCTACACACTCGAGAGACTTGAACCTCAGCACTGAAATAAATAGGACATGCTGGAGGGACAGATTCATAACCCAGAGGCTCCCTTCACTATGGAATAAAATCCCAGTCCAGGTTAGGCAGAGTCCCTCATTGATTCTCTTCAAGAGGAGTCTTGATGAGTGGATGGGAGATCATAGGTTTACCCCGGGTATCACTTCTGTGTCACTGTTAGACAGAGGCACAGTATACTAACCTCGAAAAAGGGCATAGCAAAATTAATTTAAAATGGGTGGCGAAAGCCAAACATACTCTGGCTAGGCTTATAAATGCCCTAGGGCAGATAGCCTAGTATGAACCTATGTTCACAGACTACTATTGTGAACGAAATCCAACAGCCCTTAAATGTGGCAAAACTTGTTGAATAAAACCTTACAGAGCGTCAACACCTCGCAGCTGTTGAAAAAGCTGAAAACTGGAGGCAGAAATGATCAGCATGTCAGCCGAAAGATGCTAGCAACTCCTGCCCTGCTCGACAAAAATCCACGTGAATGAAGAAAGCCGCTGAAGATCGTGGTATGACGCCAACAATTGGTTTATCAACTAGTTTGATTAATAAACCAAAAAGAAAGACACCAAAACGATAATCCTGGATAAATGTCAGTTTAGACAAAACCAATGTAATGGCAAAAAGTAAATGTCCAAACGAACCAAAATATAGATGAGTTAAAGACCGCAGAATAACTGACAGTCAGTAGCAGGATCACAGGCCCCCAGTAGGAAGAGAGAGGAAGCGTAACGTCAAAAAGGGAACTTCTGCACGGTGAGCAAATGCACGGCTCAAAACAGAGACAGATCAGGCAAAAACAAAACTAGCCAGCATACAGTGACCTGAAAACACTTTAATGGCAAATAACCATAAAAAACAACAAAAGACACAGACCGGTTTCGGCCAGATCAAATCATAGCCTTCATCAGTGCAAAAAACAGAACATCAATTGTTGAAACTTAAATAAGCCCATCTACAATCTCATTGGTTGTGTCAAAAATATTCATTCAGACCAGGTGGAAATAATCCACCCAGTTTCACAATACATTTTTTCTCTTTGGTATTTAAAATAGAGTGCCACCCTGTCTTGTTAGATCTGTTACCTTGTATAATGTCAATAATCATAAAAGTAAACTTGGCAGATTTATGAACCAAATAATGTTTGTAGAGTGCGTTATTAGCCCTTTTGTTTTTAATATTGCTGATGTGCTCAGAAATTCTAAGTCTGGAGGTTTGACCAACATAGAATGAACCACACTGACATGTGGCCAGATAAACCACCCAGTCACTGCTACAGTTAGCAAAAAAGTTGAGATCATAAACCAATGAACAATTTCTGATAGAAAACTGTTTAGATTTGTTCACCTTATCACAGTTAGTACAGTGGCCACATGGGAAACAACCTATCAATGGGTCACCTGTCAGTGTTGTCTGCAAAAATTGTGAATGTCCATCTGTAGTACCATGTTTATAGTGGTTAAGGAAAGAACCAAGGTTTTTCCCTTTCCGAAATGAAAACAGACATCTATCAGGTATTATGTTTGCTTCTACTGGGTGGTTTATCGGGCCACATGTCAGTGTGGTTCATTCTATGAGGGTCAAACCTCCAGACCATTTAGAATTAGAATTTCTGAGCACATCAGCAATATTAAAAACAAAAGGGCTAATAACGCACTCTACAAACATTATTTGGTTCATAAATCTGCCAAGTTTACTTTTATGATTATTGACATTATACAAGGTAACAGATCTAACAAGACAGGGTGGCACTCTATTTTAAATACCAAAGAGAAAAAATGGATTGTGAAACTGAGTGGATTATTTCTACCTGGTCTGAATTAATATTTTTGACGCAACCAATGAGATTGTAGATGGGCTTATTTAAGTTTCAACAATTGATGTTCTGTTTTTTACACCGTTGAAGGCTATGATTTGATCTGGCCGAAACCGGTCTGTGTCTTTTGTTGTTTTTTATGGTTTATTACCATTAAAGTGTTTTCAGGCCACTGCATGCTGGCTCGTTTTGTTTTTGCCTGATCTGTCTCTGCTTTGAGCCGTGCATTTGCTCACCGTGCAGGGGTTCCCTTTTTGAAAAACTACAAACCTCACGATTTAATGATCAGACAAAAACTCAGTGCATAGCATTTACTACTCTTGTTTTTCTTGATGGTGGCTTTAGAGATAGAGATGGAGGACTACCAGCTCTGCAAATAATTAGAAAAATAATTTCAGGACTTGCAAAGTAATTGTTTTGGGCTAAGGTCAGAAAACAATCTAAGAAACTTTACAATATCCAAATTAGCATTCATTTTACTTTGCTTGCAAAAGTGGCATATAATGTTATTAAATCATATTTCTTTGGATTCTAAAGACAGGTTCTTCCTATTCATCTTCATCAGCTTGCTAACTAGGGCACAACATTAACAAAGGGCCAAAGGAAACTGAGGCTTGAAAAAAGAAATGAGAGACTGAGCCATATCCAGCAGTCTGAACAAGCAGTAGAAATAAGACAAAAAACTGTCACACCACAGGGAAGGTCCTTTCTGTTTCACTTTTCCACTTCTTAGGATGTGTAGCTTTCAGTACATACCAACAAAATGGCTGCTGTACTGCAGCAATGACATCTATGAAAAGCTTATAAACATAGGTGGAGTTAGACTGATAGTACAGTTGTGTAAAATCTTATCAGAATGGTAGATGTCCTTCTCTTCACTGTTGCAGTGCGCATTACAATAAGGATTTCCTGTCAAGGTTGACCCATCTGGACAGTATACCAAAGCCTTTGGGTTGCTTTAAAGGTACGCTATATGTGACACGTATGCTCCTTGTCTAGAGTAGTAGAGTAGGGCATAAAGGGGCATAAAGGTGACAAACGGATGTACCAACCTCAGAAATGAGAGCGCCAGCAGGAAAGCCAGTCCAAGGAATAGACAGATAATCAGTACATCCATAAGAGAAATGGACCAGGGGGAAGGGGGAGGGAGTGAATACTGTGATAGTGAAGAGAACACCTCCAGTTACATTAAGATTTTTCACAACTGTACTATGTCCTTCCATTTCACTGCTGCAGTATTCATTACAATAGGGCAAATACCAAAGTTCAGGAAGAAAGGGAGGAGGAATGATGAGCAGAGCTCTCTTGGAAGCCATGATGGATGACCCTAGCAAAACCAGCTCTAGCTCTGGAAATTCCATCCAACTTGTAGTGCTTAGAAAATGTATGCACAGAAGTCCAGGTAGCTGCCTCAAGAATAGAGTTAGTATCCAAACCCTTGAAAAAAAGCACCAGAAGAAGCCACAGTTCTAGCAGAATGAGCTTAACAGAAGAAAGAAGGTTCTTACCATGAAAGGAATAACAAAAAGAAATGGCTTTAGAAATCCAAGAATGAAAAGTTTACTTGGACACAGCCACTCCCAAAGACCTAGGATGAAAGGAAACAAAGAGCTTGTCAGATTTATGAAAAGTCGTAGTCTTATCCAAATAAAATCAGAGTTGTCTATGCATATCCAACGTGTGCAGGATCTCCTCACTAGCAGATTGCGGAGAGGGAGAAAAAAGTATGCAAATAGAATGAGGGGCAACTCATTTACCACCCTGGGCACAAAAGGAGGATTAGATGGGCCACTTTTTTTTTTTTTTTTCATAAAAACGAGTACGAGCCATAAGGGCTCTTGGCTTCAGTAAGCACAAGATTACACCCGCTTGGCAGAAGTAAGGGCTAACAAAAGTGCAGTCTTCCAAGAGCAATGCTATGCAAAGACGCTGAAGCTGCAGGCTCAAAAGGAGCCTGGGTCAATTTTTCCAAAACAAAATTAAAATCCCTGGGAGGAGGAACAGGCTTCCTGGGAGGCCTAATATGTAGGATGCCTTTACAAAATTATTTGGCTTCAAATCTAGAAGCTAAAAGAGGTGATAAAGACAGACAAGCAGAGAGAGCTGATAAGTGGGCCTTAACAAAAGAATAAGCCAATCCAGCATTAAGCAGTTCACAAAGATAAGAAAGAAGCAAAGGAAAGTACAGTTTTGTAAGTACCATAAATGTAGATGTTCGAGTGGTTATGCTGCTGCAGTCATCACACTTGGGTTATCCTGCCGTCAGGCAGTCCCGCAGTCGGCCTGAATTCCAAAGCTTTGGTCCGGCGTTGGTTGTCATCGCTTCTTCCCTGACGTCAGTGCAGCAGGGGTATAAAAGAGGTAGCCAACGTCATTTTCTTCAGTTTTTCTTGCCCCAGATGTCAGGTGCCCCAAACTAAGAAGGCAAAATAAGAAGCTTGCAAAACATACCTTACTGAAAAACAATAGCACTAGTTGTAAGCAAATACACCATCTAGACCTGCATTCCAAAGGTTGATGTACATGGAGATACAAGAAAAGGCTTGTTAGGTAGAGGGGCTGGAGGGAGGGTAACCTGGACTGCAGCAGCATAACCACTCGAACATCTACATTTATGGTAGGTACAAAACTGTACTATGTTCATCGTGCTATGCTGCTGCAGTCATCACACCTGGGTAGAATCCCAAAGCTATGATTGGGTGGTAGGAGCTAAACTGGGTTAGGTGCAGCTAAGATGCCCTGCAGAACTGCAGTGGCAAACGCAGCTCTGGTTTTTGAGTATAGAGGAAGGTGATAATGCTTGGAATGTCCTTTGTTGGGACTCCTCGGTGGTAGGCTGTTGAGGTTGCTGTAGCCCTGGTAGAGTGAGACCTAATAGTAGCAGGCACTGCTTTCCCATGGTGAGTAGCAAAAGCGGACACAATGTGCTATTCATTTGGAGATGGTCTGTTTTGAAATGGCCTTTCCTTCTGAATCTGGTGCATAGGATACAAGGAGTTGGTCAGATTTTCTGAAGGCCTTTGTCCTGTCCAAATAGTAACGTAACTGTCTGTGAATGTCCAAAGAGTGAAGGAGTCTTTCTCCTTTATTCTGTGGGTTTGGATAGAATGTGGGCAAGTGTATGGTCTGATTGAGAGCCACACTGGATACTACCTTTGGCATGAAGGTAGGGTTGGTGCGTAAAGATACTCGGTCCTGATGGAAAATGAGGAAAGGTTCCACTGCCATGAGTGCCTGCAGTTCTGAGACCCTGCGTGCTGAGGTGATAGCCAGCAGCAGGGCTGTTTTCCATGACAAGTACTGAAGCTCTTCTGAGAAGGCTGGTTCGAAAGGAGGAAGTGTTAGCTTTTCCAGCACAAAATTTAGGTCCCAAGTTGGAGTTGGTGGTTTTCTGGGGGGGGGGGGGGTCTTATATTTTTTGCCCCTCTGAGAAACTGCCTTAAAGGATGAGAGAAGATGGGAGGAACCGCATCATATTGAGCTGAAATGGCTGAAGCATGGATCTTTATAGATGAGAAAGAAAGGCCTCTGTGTAGCAGCTCAGTCAAATATTGGAGAATGTTAGGAATATTTGGGATAGCAGGATTTAGGCTTCTGGCCTGGCTCCATACACAAAATCTTTTCCATTTGTCCAAGTAAGTTTTTCTGGTGCTGGGCCTCCTGGCCTCCAAAATGACATTCTGGACGTCCTTTGAGAGAAGTGTTGTTTGATAATTTAAGGTATTCTCCATGCAGCTAGATTTAAGGTCCTTAGTTGACTGTGAAGGATCTGAGAGTTTTGTTGGGTTAACAGCAGAGGGAATTGAGGCAAGATCAAAGGAGGGCTGTGAGTCAGGTTTCGTAGTAGTGGGTACCAGTGCTGACGTGGCCAGTCCGGAGCAATGAGGATCATCGGTGGTCTCTCTGACCTGACTTTCAGTAATACCTTGGTCAGTAGAGGCAGAGGTGGAAAGGCGTAGACTGACAATGTTGCCCAATTGAATGATAGGGCATCCACTTTCCAGGCCTGGTAAGTCCTTGTGCAAAATTTTTGTAGCTGGCAATTGTTGGTTGAGGCAAACAGATCTAGGTCTGGTGTTCCCCATCTTTGAGTAATCATTGAGAATACTTGTGGATGTAATCTCCACTCGTGAGGGTCTGACAAATTTCTGCTTAATTCGTCTGCCAGAATGTTTTCCTTTCCTGGCAGAAATTGTGCTTGTATTTGTACTTGGCAAGTTAATGCTGTGTTCCACAAGGCCATTGCCTGTCTGCATAGTGGGTAGGAGTGCGTTCCTCCTTGCTTGTTTATGTACCACATAACTGTGGTGTTGTCCGTCCTTATTAGAAGTTGTCCTGGATGCAAGAGGTCTTTGAAGGCTGTTAGAGCATTTTCTACAGCTAACATCACCTTTTGATTGATGTGTAGTTGCCTTTGGTTTGTAGTCAATTTGCCCTGTACGCATTGCCCTGCCATGTGTGCACCCCAGGTGTATAGTCTGATGAATCGGTTGTCAAGGTTTGCCTTGCTGGAAGTAAAACAAAAGGAAGACCCTTGTTTGCTTGGCATGCTTGAGCCCACCATAGAAACTCTTTCTGAAGGCAGGGAATGAGAGTTATACTTGCTTCGAGGCTGTGTCTGTGCTGGGACCATACACTCTTTAGGTACCATTGTAGTTTTCTCATATGTAGCCTTGCATATGCTATTATTTGAATGCAGGATGCCATGTACCCCAATGCCTGCAGGAATTTCCTTGCAGTGAGCTGGGTATAAGTTGCCATCTTTTTGAAGTACTGAGCCAGTTGTTTTTGCTTGTCTGGCGTGAGGTAAGCCATCTGGGCCGTTGTATTCAAGCTGGCACCCAGGAAAATTTCTTGTGAGGGTATTAGTTTTTACTTCTTTTTGTTTACTGTGTACCCTAGGCAACTTAGCAACTTTGTTACAAATGCCAGATGCTGTAGAAGGATGTCTTTGCTGTTCACTTGGATCAGGCAGTCCAGATATGGGTAAATTTGTATCCCTCTTTGTCTGCAGTATGCAATTACTGATGCCAGGCATTTCGTGAATACTCTGGGCGCAGTAGATAAGCCAAAGGGCAATGCAGAGAATCGATAATGCGTTGTGCCTGCCAAAAATCTGAGGTATCTTCTGCAATCCTGTCTGATAGGGGCATGCAGGTATGCCTCTTGGAGGTTCAATGTTACCAGCCAAGACTCCTTGCCCAGCATGGGACGAAGCTGCTGTAGTGTGAGCATTTTGAATTTGGGAATGTCCAGGTATGTGTTTAGAATTGAAAGGTCTAAGATGGGTCTCCAGGCTTTGTCCTTTCTTGGTACTAGAAACAGTCTTGAGTAAAATCCTTGACCTTGCTCTTCTGCAGGTACCTTTTGAATTGCTTTCATGTTCATGAGAGCTGAAATTTGCTTTTGTGCCTCTGACCATTGATTTGTTGGCAGATTTGGCATGCCTCTCTCATCCGTGGTACGGTGTGAAAATGAAATCTGTAGCCTCGGGTAATAATATCCAGGACCCATTTGTCCTTTGTGATGATGTGCCAATTTTGTGGAAAGAGACAGTTTTCCTCCTAGAGGTGCTGCCTGTGCAATTTTGCATGGCAGGCGAAGAGGAAAGTCATTGAGTTTGTTTTCTGAAGGGTTGAGATCCGTTGTCTCCCCCTCTTTGAGAAGCTGTTTGCCATTGTCTAGGCCTGTAGGTACCTTGTGGCTGGCCTCTGCCCCGAGGGCGTCTGTACCTGCCCCTTTGGGGTCTGTCTGAAGCAGGAAAGGACCAGTTTTTTGATGGCCAGTTTCTGCTGAAGCGAGGAGGTTGTACCTGTAAAAAATCTTTGTTTGCATTGATTTTGCCTTTTCTTCCATTTTCTTTAAAACTTCCTCTGCTTTGACACCAAATAATGCATCCTTCTGCAGTGGAGCATCCAGTAACTTTGCTTTGACATGTTCTGGTAAGGTTTGCTCTTTTAGCCAAGCATGTCTGCGTATTACAGACTCTGTGACCGCTGCTCTACATGAGGCCTCCAAAGAATCAAAGCCACAATGTAAGGAATGTTTTCCCACTTGTTCTACTGCATGCAATAAATCTTGCATCCCTTGGAAATCTAGTTGATCTGTTTGAGGAATCATTTTCTGTTTTAAATGAGTAAGCAAGTACTGCTGGTATTTAATCATGTGGAATTGGCAGTTTAATGCCCTCAAGGCCAAAGTGGCAGAGGTATACACCCCCCCCCATCTTTCTAATGCTCTGGAATCTCTTTCTGCAGGTAGTGGATTCTTAGCAGTAGAGGCCTTCACTCCTTTGGGACCCTGGGAAATTGTTTCTGGGTCTGCAGCAGGGCTTTTGTATAAAAACTTGTGAGAGTCAGGGACCCGATAGTATCTGTCTGGTTTAGGTGGAGCAGGAGGTAAGGAATCTGGATTTAGACTAGATTCAGAGTAGACATCATCCAGAATATCAGGAGGGATAGCTAGGGGTCTATGCTGAGGTAGAAGAAGAAACTCACTGAGTTTTTTCTTGGAGTCAGAGTAATCTTGTCCTTGCCAATGGAAATGCTCTCTCATGGTGTGCAAGGTTTCCCCAAAAGAGAAGTCTTCAGGTGGGGAAACAGAGGGAATAGACTCCTCAGCATCGGAGTCTTCATATAGAGGAAAGGGGTAATCCTGTTCCTCAGAATCTGCAGAGGAAATGGATTCCTGGTCAGAGGGAGGTAAATCCTCCTCCAGTCTAGGCCTTTTGTCAGGAGGGGGCTGAGAACCTCTGATAAGGGTAATGAGGTCCTCCGCCATTTTGAGCATCTGTTTTTTTGAGGCATAGGGGCCTGAGTGGGAGTCTGTGGGCCCGGTTTCTTAACCTTTGGTAGCTTAGCATATGACCTTACAGAGAGAGTCGGTTTAAAGACGCCTTCTGAAACCGAAGGCCTGTCCATAGGCTCCGGATCGTCGCCAGTGCTGGCGTCCGCGATTTGAGGAGTAACCGACTCTAGAGGCCCAGTAGGTCCTGACTGAGAGGTAGTCGTGTTTTCTAAATCCGCAGTAGTCAGGGACTGTGTAGGCGCCTCACTGAATACCGGAGATCCGGCGGCAGGCCCAACAGAGACCTCGGAATCTGGTCTAGGCCTAGGCTGCCTGTCCTTATCCTTGCATTTTTTTAAAAGTAGCAGTTGTCGGAGGTTCCGACAACATTATGTAGTTGAATTTTCTGCCAAAATAATGTCGGGCGGTATCAGCCCAACGCTTAATAGTGCGTTTATTGAACCTAGTGCAAAACCGAAACGTTGTGGTCTGGGCCTAGGGAAGGAATACAGTAAGAATGAAAATCCTTATGAGGTATTTGCTTCCCACAAGAAATACAATTATTAACTTTGTCCGACATTGGTCTGAGGCAAGAAAAGTTTCCCCAACGGGGTACTTAGCTTTATAGAAGACTTTGGCTGAAATTCTGTTTGAAAATCTTAGGAGCTGGCCGACCGGCACTTGCGAACTGCTTCTGCTTCGGGCACCGTGCGGCAAGAAAGACTGAAGAAAATGGCGTCGGCTGCCTCTTTTATACCGCTGCCACACTGACGTCAGGGAAGAAGCGACGACAACTGACGCCGGACCAAGGTTTTGGAATTCAGGCCGACTGCGGGACCGCCTGACGGCAGGATAACCCAAGTGTGATGACTGCAGCAGCATAGCACGATAAACATCATCCACAGAAAGTGGATGCAGGTTACAAGAAAGACACCAAACAGAAAACTTCCATTTGGAGAAGTAGGACTTCCTAATACTGGGTTTCCTGGCCTCCTGCAAGACCCTAAGCATGTCCTCAAAAAAAAAAAAGAGGTGTCTATGCGGAACCAAAATCCTATCACTCACAGCTGAAGCATGGACAGGTGGGGATTGATGAGAGATCCCTGGTCTTGTGTGAGTATGTCCACCCTGTGAAGTAACTTGAGATGACTGCCCTTGGCTAAATGCAGAAGAACAGAGAACCAATGCTGTCTCAGCCAAAAAGGGAGTCAACCAGCAAGATTTTGGGAGCATACTGTTGAATTTTGAACAGGACTTTTGGAAAGAGAGGAAGGGGAAGGAAGGAATAAAGAAACATTCCCTTCCAAGAAAAAGATAAGGTGTCCACCTTCCAAACCAGAAGACCCGGGTCTCTGGCACAAAACAGAGAAAACTGTCTGTTCAAAGGGGAGGCAAAAAGATCTATTTGAGGAGTACCCCACTGGTGGACAATGTCCATGTGAAGCATCCATTTGTGGGAATGAGTATGGACCTGTTCAGAGAACCTGCCACAATGTTTTGACCTGAGGGAATGCAAACTGTCTGAAGAGTCAGTTGATACTGGACAGCAAGTTCCCACACTAGGAGTGCAAACCGGCAAAGAAGGTAAGACCCTGTCCCCTCACCCCCTCCTTTTGTTTACATACCACATATCACTGTGGTATTGTCTGTAATTACCTTGAGAGGTCCTGGGGAGAAGACAGGATGTAAAACCTAAAGATCCAGCAGACGAGCTCTCATTTCTTTGACAATGATGGGTTCTTCCAGTTGATGAGGTGCCCAGACCCCCTGCACCTTTAGGGAGCCAAATGTTGCTCCACAACCCATGTCTGAAGCGTCTGTGAAGAGTGTCTGAGAGGGAGAGGTGGATGAAAAGGAAGCCCTGGATTGAGAGTCTGAATCCAACAGTGAAGTTCTGCCTTGTCTTAAGAAGGAAGAGGAAAGAATACTTGTGTAAAATCTTACCATGACCATAGATGTCCTCCTCCTCCATATTGCAGTATTCATAACCTTTGGGTTATCCTCTGCTTATTTACCCGAATGTCCGGCCAGTATACAAAAGCTTTAGTCACTACAAGGTATGTGGGATGTCTGACGTTGGCCGTAGGGTGCATGGGCCATAAAAGTGATGTCTGCATGCATCTTTCCTCAGAACTGAACACCTCAGTCGGACCCCAATCCCAGGATAGCTGCACAAGTCCAGTGTCATCCAACAAGGTATTTTACACACATGATATAAATATATATATATACATATATATATATATATATATATATATATATATATATATATATATATATATATATACACATATATATATATATATATATATACATACATAAACATATACACACACACACACATATATATACATATATATATATATATATATATATATATATATACATACGTATACACACATATATTATATATATATATATATATATATATATATACGCATATATGTACACACACACACACACACACACAGTAGGAGGGAGGGATAGAAAAGGATATCTATGGTTATGGTAAGATTTTACACAACTATTCTATGTCCTTCTATCCCCATGTTGCAGTATTCAGAAAGTACAGTTTTGTACCTACCATAAATGTAGATGTCCGAACTGGATAGCATCTGCAGTCATAACAACTGGGTTGTCCTGTCGTCAGGCAGCCCTTCAGTCGGCCGGATTCCAAAGTCCGGGTCCGGCTTCGGCTGATGTCGCACTTCACCCGACGTCATCTCTGTTGGTCTTCGGGTATAAAGGCATCAGCCGACGCCATTTTCCTCAGTGTTTCTTGCCCCAGATGCCAGTAGCCCTGTTGTAGGCTAAAAATTTTGGATAAATGCCAATGTTTCCAAAAAGATAGTGGCAAACACAAAAAATAAGCATGTATGTACATATCTACAACAAATACACCATAAAAGACTCCCCCCCCACCAGCTAGCTATTAGGATGGAAAACACCCTAGGAGTACCACAGAGGGGAAGGAGGGAGGGTAATCCTGACTGCAGATGCTATCCAGTTCGGACATCTACATTTATGGTAGGTACAAAACTGTACTATGTCCTTCATGGATGCATCTGCAGTCATAACAACTGGGTAGAATACCATAGCCAACTAGGGGAGGAGGAAGAAAAGTACAGTTTTGTACCTACCATAAATGTAGATGTTCGAAGATCCACATTGCTGCAGTCCTGACACTTGGGTAGTCCGCTGTCCCAGTCGGCCCGAATACCAAAGTATAAGGCTGACTTCGGTCAAGGCGCATTAGTCTGACGTCAGGACGTCAGGGTACAAATGCGCATGACCGACGTCATTTCCTCAGTCTTTTCTTGCCCCAGATGTCAGAAGACCCTAAAAAGATAAGGCCAAACCAAAAAACAACAACACACCAAACACCCCTGTACCAAATATATGTACAATATATACAAGGTCAGAAAGGTACAATCCCACCCACACAACCACCCCTAAACATAGAGGGGAAGGAGGGAGGGTAAATTGGACTGCAGCAATGTGGATCTTCGAACATCTACATTTATGGTAGGTACAAAACTGTACTATGTTCTTCATCTCACATTGCTGCAGTCCTGACACTTGGGTAGAATCCCAAAGCAGAGGTAAGGGAGGATGGCAAATCACAAAGAAGCAGGAGCTGACAACATGCCCTGTAAAATAGCAGTGGCAAAACCAGCCCTAGATTTAGAGTAGAGAGGAAGGTGGTAATGCTTAGAGAAAGTATGCACTGAACTCCAAGTAGCAGCCTCCAAAATATCCTTAGTTGCCACCCCCCTTAGAAATGCTGTTGAAGTGGCAGTAGCCCTAGTGGAATGAGGCCTAATCCCAGCTGGAATCTCCTTGCCATGATGGGAGTAACAGAAAGTAATGCAAAACCCAATCCACTTAGAAATAGTTTGTTTTGACACAGGCTTACCCTGAGAACTCAAAGCAAATGAAACAAACAACTGCTGAGACTGCCTAAAATCCTTAGTCCTGCTTAAATAACGTAATTGCCTGTGTACATCTAAAGTGTGCAAAATCTTTTCCCCCTTATTTTGGGGATTTGCATAAAAGGTAGGCAAATGAATAGTTTGGTTTAAAGCCACACTAGAAACCACTTTAGGCATAAAGGAAGGATTAGTACGTAAAGATACCCTATCCTTATGAAAAATCAGGAAAGGCTCAACCGCCATAAGGGCCTGCAATTCAGACACCCTTCTTGCAGAGGTAATGGCTAACAAAAAAGCAGTCTTCCATGACAAATATTTCAATTCAGCAGTAGCTGCAGGCTCAAAAGGTTGTAGAGTGAGTTTCTCCAACACAAAATTGAGGTCCCAAGCAGGAGTAGGAGCTCTACGGGGGTCTTATATTCTTTGCCCCTCTAAGAAATTGCTTGAACAAAGGATGAGAAAACAATGGTGGGTCACAATCATAGTGAGCTGAAATTGCTGCAGCATGAATCTTAATGGAAGAGAAAGACAAACCTTTGTCCAATAACTCAGTAAGATATTGAAGAGCCACACTCAAATTTGGCTCAGAAACATCCAAATCCTTTGCTGCACTCCAAAATGAAAATCTCTTCCATTTTCCTGCGTACACTTTCCTTGTACTAGGTCTTCTGGCTTCCATAATCACATTCAAAACTTGTTGAGGAAGCTGAGACCTGCTATGGTTCAAAACAGAATATGCCAGGCTGTTAGATGAAGAGAGTGAAGCTTGACATTGAGTAGATGCCCGTCCTTCTGGGACAATAGGTGTGGAATCAAAGGTAAGGGCCATGGAGGCTTCCTTACCAGACTCCTCAGCAAAGGGTACCAGTGCTGCCGAGGCCAATCTGGAGCTATTAAAATCATCCTTGGCTTGTCTTGTCTGACCTTTAGAAGTACCTTTATGAGGAGAGGCAGAGGTGGAAAGGCATACACATGAAGATTTTTCCAACTGAAAGAAAGAGCATCCACTTTCCAGGCTGTGTGATGAAACCTTTTCGTGCAAAACTTTGGCAGCTGGTGGTTTAGTGGAGAAGCGAACAGATCTATGTCTGGAGTTCCCCATGACACTGTCAATGTCTGAAATACATGAAGATCCAGTTTCCACTCGTGGGGATCCATGATTTGCCTGCTTAACACATCTGCTAAGGAGTTCTGTGCTCCTGGCAGAAACCTTGCTTGAAGATTCAGTTGCAAGCTTAACGCAGTCTCCCACAAAATCATTGCTTGCCTGCATAGAGGATAAGAATGTGTTCCCCCTTGTTTGTTGATGTACCACATGACAGTTGTGTTGTCTGTTAGAATCAACACCTGCCCTGGAAGAAGTAAATCCTTGAAAGCCAGTAATGCAAACTGGACTGCTAACATCTCCTTCATATTGATATGTTGTTGCTGCAGTCTGGCAGGCCACTTGTCTTGTATCCACTTTCCATTCAGATGAGCTCCCCAAGCTGTGTCTGAGGCATCTGTCGTTAAAATCTGACTCGACTCTGGCCGGGTCACAGAGAGTCCCTTGTTTAGGTGACATTCCTGAGCCCACCACAAAAATTCCTTCTGAATGCAAGGAATAATTTGAATGACAGTGTCCAAATCCTGGCAGTGCTGTGTCCATACATTTTTGAGATACCATTGCAGCTTCCTCATATGCAGTTTGGCATTGGGAAGCACCAGAATACAAGATGCCATGAACCCTAAGGCTTGAAGGACTGTCCTTGCAGTCAGCCCGGACTGATGAGAAAGTTGATGGAAGTAAAGAGAAAGATTCTTTTGTTTGTCCGGGGTTAAAAAGGCCATCTGGGTTGCTGTATTCAGTCTCACACCCAGAAAGCACATGTCTTGAGAGGGTACTAGACTGGACTTTATTTCGTTCACAGAATACCCTAGGCATCTTAGCACTGCTATCACATATTCCAAATGCTGAAGAAGAACGTCCCTTCCTTGAGCCAGAATCAGGCAATCGTCCAAATAAGGATAGATTTGTATTCCTTTTAGCCTGAAGAAAGCTATCACTGGAGCCAGAACCTTTGTGAATACTCTGGGTCCAGTAGATAAGCCAAAGGGCAATGCAGAGAACTGATAATGAGAATTCCCAGCTCGAAAACGCAGATATTTTCTGCAAATTAGTCTGATAGGAACATGAAGGTAAGCTTCCTTGAGATCCAAAGTTACCATCCAGTGATCTTTGCCCAGCAGAGGTAAAAGCTGTTGTAACGTCAACATTTTGAACTTGGGAATGTCCAGATAAGTGTTGAGGATAGATAGATCCAAAATTGGTCTCCACGTGTTCCCCTTTTTTGGTACTAGGAACAGGCGAGAATAAAATCCTAGGCCCCTTTCTGGCACAGGAACCGGCTGAATGGCCCCTATTTGGAGTAACAGAGAAATTTGCCTGTGAGCCTCTTTCCTTTGTTGAGGAGGAATGTCTGGCATGCCTTTGAAAGGAGGCAAGGTATGGAAATAAAACCTGTAACCGTGGTGAATGATATCCAATACCCATCTGTCTTGGGTAATTAAACTCCAGTTTTCTTTGAAAAGTGCCAACCTTCCTCCCAAAGGTGCTGCCAGACGAGAAGAGTCTGGCAGCTGAAAAGGCAGGTCATTGGGTCTGTTTACGAAAGGACTGACCCCTGCCCTCACCAGAAGACTGAGCAGGTGAACTCCCTGTTCTAGGCCTAAAAGAACCTTGAGCTCTGCCCCTACCACGTCTAGACCTACCCCTAGACTGGGAATCATAAGCAGGATATGTCCACCCCTTGGTAGGGCAATTTCTACTAAACTTCGGAGGCTGAACCTGCAAAAAATCTTTAACAGTCTGCATAGACTTAGCCTGGTCTTCCATTTTCTTTAGAACTGCTTCCACAGGCGAACCAAACAACACATCAGATTGTAAAGGAGCATCTAAAATCCTTGTCTTCACATGCTCAGCTAAATTCTGATCCCTCAGCCAGGCGTGCCTGCGAAGAACCGAACCAGTGGCAGCCACCCTCAAGTGGCCTGCACAGCATCAAAACCACATTGCAAAGAATGCTTACCCACCTGTTCAGAAACATGAACTAAATCCTGCAACTCCTTACACTCAATACCTTCCGCCAAAGCATCTACCTTAGACTTTAATTGTGAAAGGAGATAATTTTGGTATTTCAACATATGAAACTGGCAATTCAAAGCTCTCATGGCCAAAGTGGAAGAAGTATACACTTTCTTTCCCCATCTATCCAAAGCCCTTGCCTCTTTATCTGGAGGAACAGGATTTTTAACAACAGAAGCCTTAACACCTTTAGGCCCCTGTGAAACAGTTTCTGGGTCTGCCCTAGGACTCTTAAAAAGATACTTATGAGCTTCAGGCACCCTATAATATCTATCCGGTTTTACTGGAGCAGGAGGCAAAGAATCAGGGTTCAGAGAAGCCTCTGCAAAAACATCCTCCACCACATCCAGAACAGGAGGTATAGCTAAAGGCCTATGCTGGGGTAGAAACAAAAATTCCCTAAGCCTTTTCCTGGAATCAGAGAAATCCTGACCTTCCCATTTAAAATGCTCCCTCATGGAATGAAGAGTCTCTGAAAATGAAAAATCCTCAGGGGGAGAAGCAGAAGGAGTAGAATCATCTACATCAGAATCAGAGTAAGGGGAATACTCCTGCAAGTCTTCAGCCGAAGACTCCGAAGCATCCGAACACTGCTCAAAACTCCCAAGCTCAGGTTCCACCCTAGGCCTCTTATCAGGAGGGGGCATAGAACCTCTAATCATTGTAATCAAATCTTCTGCCATCTTAAGCATATGCTTCTTAGGTACAGACCCTGAAGAACTAGGGGTAAAGTACAGTTTTGTACCTACCATAAATGTAGATGTCCGAACTGGATAGCATCTGCAGTCATAACAAGTGGGTTGTCCTGTCGTCAGGCAGCCCTGCAGTCGGCCGGATTCCAAAGTCTGGGTCCGGCTTCGGCTGATGTCGCACTCCACCCGACGTCATCTCTGTTGGTCTTCGGGTATAAAAGCATCAGCCGACGCCATTTTCCTCAGTGTTTCTTGCCCCAGATGCCAGTAGCCCTCTTGCAGGCTAAAATTTGGATAGATGCCAATGTTTCCAAATAGATAGAGGTAAACACAACAATAAGCATATATGTACATATATACAAACAAATACACCATAAAGACTCCCCAACAGCTAGCTGTTAGGAGGGTAAACACCCTAGGAGTACCACAGAGGGAAGGAGGAGGGTAATCCTGACTGCAGATGCTATCCAGTTCGGACATCTACATTTATGGTAGGTACAAAACTGTACTATGTCCTTCATGGATGCATCTGCAGTCATAACAAGTGGGTAGAATACCATAGCCAACTAGGGAGGAGGATAAAAGTAGATTATGGTGTGTTTAGGATCCCTTGCAGTACAGCAGTGGCAAACCCTGCTCGGGATCTGGAATATAGAGGCAAATTATAATGCTTGGCAAATGTATGCACGGAGGTCCAAGTAGCCGCCTCAATAATGTCTTTGGTTGCCACTCCTCGTAAGAAGGCTGTGGTAGTGGCTGTTGCTCTTGTAGAATGAGGTCTTATGTTCTGTGGAATTGGTTTTCCATGGAAGGAGTAACAGTATCGTATGCAATTTCCTATCCATTTGGAGATTGTCTGTTTGGAAATAGCTTTTCCTTCCCTTCCTGTTGCATAGGCTACAAAAGTTGGTCAGTCTTTCTGCTATTTTTGTTCTGTCCAAGTAGTAGCGTAGCTGTCTATGTACATCCAAGGTATGCAGTATTCTTTCCCTCTGTTTTGTGGGTTGGGAAAGAAGGTAGGTAGGTGGATTGCCTGGTTCAAAGATACTCTGGATACCACCTTGGGCATAAATGTAGGATTAGTCCTCATGGACACTCTATCTTGGTGGAAGATTAGGAAGGGTTGCACTGCCATTAAGGCCTGTAGTTCTGAAACCCTCCTTGCTGAAGTAATTGCCAGTAGGAAAGCAGTTTTCCATGACAGGTGTTGTAGGTCTGCTGTTGCTGCTGGTTCAAAGGGTGATAGTGTCAACTTTTCTAGCACAAAGTTTAAATCCCAAGCTGGTAATGGTGGTTTCCTTGGAGGTTTTACATTCTTGATTCCTCTGAGGAACTGCCTGAGCAAAGGGTGCGAAAAACAGGTGGATCAAAGCTGTATTCTGCTGAAATAGCTGATGCATGTATCTTGATGGAGGAGTAGGACAGGCCTGAATGAAGAAGTTCGCCAGATACTCCAGAATGTTAGGCATATCTATGTTTGACACATCTTTTCCTCTTCGGTACTCCAAATGACAAACCTTTTCCATTTTCCAGCATAGTTCCTTCTTGTTGAAGGTCTGCGTGCTTCAAGAATAATGTCTTTAACTCTTTGAGAAAGTTCTGGATTAGCTGCTGCTATGTGATGTTCCATGCAGTCAGTTGTAGCGTTTTAGGTTTGGATGTATGATGCTGTAGTTGTTCTGAGTTAACATCAAAGGCATCAGGGTATTGGCCACATATTGTTCCGAGACATGCTCTTCAGTAGTGGGTACCAGTGTTGTCTTGGCCAGTTTGGGGCTATCAGGATTATCCTTGGACGTTCTTCCTTGATTTTTAGTAGTACCTTGTGTATCAAAGGAAGAGGTGGGAATGCATATGCTGTTAGGCCTTTCCAGTTGAAGGAGAGTGAGTCCACTTTCCATGCTAGTGGATGGAATGTCCTTGTGCAGAATTTTTTGAGCTGGTGATTGAGAGGTGATGCGAATAGGTCTATCTGTGGCATTCCCCATTTCTTTGAGATGGTCTTGAAGATGTCCGGGTGTAGTTTCCATTCGTGGGCATCCGAAGTGGTTCTGCTTAATATGTCTGCTAGAGTATTGTCTTTCCCCGGTACAAATATTGCCTGTAACTGAATGTTGTAGCTGAGTGCCAGGGTCCACAGCTCCAAGGTCATTCTGCATAGGGGGTATGAATGAGTGCCTCCCTGTTTGTTGATGTACCACATGACTGTGGTGTTGTCTGTCCTTATCATCAACTGGCCCTCTTTGAGGAATGGTTTGAACTTTTGGATTGCCAGTTTTACTGCCAGCATTTCTTTTAGATTGATGTGCAGGTGAAGTTGATCCTGTGTCCACAATCCTTGCACGCATTTGTCCAGCATGTGGGCCCCCATCCTAGGTCTGAAGCGTCTGTTGTGATGGTCTGGCTTGGTTGACATCTGCGAAAGGGTAGGCCTGGGTTTGACTGGCATGCCTGAGCCCACCATAGGAACTCCTGTTTTAAGCATGGAATTAGTGGGATTTCTGTTTCTAGACTGTGTCTGTGTTGGGACCATAAATTCTTTAGGTACCACTGTAGTTTCCTCATATGTAGTCTGGCAAATGGGACCAAGATTATGCATGATGCCATGAAGCCCAAGGCCTGCAGAAATTTTCTTGCTGTTAACTTGTTCAGTTTTGTTAGTGCCAAGAAGTAAAGTGGAAGTTCTTTTGTTTTTCTGTAGTCAGGAATGCCATTTGTTGTACTGTGTCCAATTCCGCGCCCAAGAATGTCCTTGTTTGGGATGGTATCAGCCTTGACTTTTGTAAATTGACTATGTATCCCAGTCCTTGTAGCAAGTAAATGACCCTTTGTAAATCTGTTGTCAGCTTGCTTTTGTTGTCCCCTTGTAGCAGGCAGTCGTCCAGGTATGGGTAAATTTGAATTCCCTGTAGTCTGCAATGGGCGATTACTGATGCCAGGCATTTTGTGAATACTCTGGGCGCAGTAGATAAGCCAAAGGGCAATGCTGAGAATTGATAGTGCTCTGATCCTGCAAGAAATCTGAGGTATCTTCTGCAGATTGGTCGAATGGGGACGTGCAGGTATGCCTCCTTGAGATCTAGAGTTACCAGCCAAGACTCCTTGCCCAGCATGGGAAGAAGTTGCTGTAGGGTCAGCATTTTGAATTTTGGGACAATGATGTATGTATTTAAGGTGGACAGATAGAGAATTGGTCTCCAACTTTTTTCCTTTCTTGGAACTAGGAATAGTCTGGAATAGAACCCCTTTCCTTGTTCTGCTGTTGGCACTCTTTCCACAGCTCTCATGTTGGCTAACTCCATTATCTGGCGTAGAGCCTCTGTTTTTTGATTTGGAGGTAGATTTGGCATTCCTCTTTTGACTGGTAAAGTGTGGAAGTGAAACCGGTAACCTTGATCTATGGTTTGTAAAATCCACTTGTCTTTTGTTATGTAGTGCCAGTTCTTTGAAAATAAGGTTAACTTTCCGCCTAGAGGAGCTGCTATTTGTTCCCTGGTAGGCGGAGTTAGGATTAAGTCACTGTGGTTGTGCTGATGTAGTGGCAGTGGCTGTGTCTGTGCCTCTGTTGTTACCTTGCCACTGTCGCCTCTGTAGGCACCTCCTCTGGGTTGGTTTCTGCCTCTGGAACGCCTATTCCTGCCCCTTTGAAATTTTGTGGAGTCAGGAAAGGACCAATTTTGGCAGGCCAGTTCCTGCTAAACCTTGGGGTTGAACCTGCAAGAAATCTTTAACAGTTTGAACAGATTTTGCCTTTTCTTCCATTTTCTTCATAACCTGCTGGGCAGGTGTACCAAACAAACTTGTCTTGTCCATAGGAGCATCTAGCAACTTGGCTTTAACATGATCCGGTAAAGCTTGTTCCTTTAGCCATGCATGCCTTCTTATCACTGTGCCTGTCATGGCTGATCTAAATGAAGCCTCCAGTGCATCATAGCCACATTTTAAGGAATGGTTGCTAACCTGTTGTATGTTATTTACCATCTCTAATACATATTTCTTATCAAGAGATTCATCAGTGGTTAGTTTTTAGTTAACTGATCAAGCATAAACTCTTGGTATTGTATCATGTGAAACTGACAGTTTAAAGCTCTAGCTGAGAGAGTAGCTGAAGTGTAGACCCTTTTACCCCATCTGTCTAATGACCTTGCTTCCCTTTCAGAAGGAATAGGGTTTTTAGCTGTGGTCGCGGCTACTGCCTTGGGACCCTGGGATATAGTTTCTGGGTCTGCAAGTGGGGCCTTGTAAAGGTGGTGATGAGTATCTGGCACCCTGTAAAATCTGTCTGGTTTGGCAGGGGCTGGCGGTAAAGAATCTGGAGCGGAGCAAACATCATTAAAAGCATCATCCACCACAGATAGAACAGGAGGTATAGCTAAGGGCCTGTGCTGTGGGAGGTGCAGAAAGGTTCTAAGTCTTTTTCTGGAGTTTGAAAAATCCTGTTGCTGCCATTGGAACTGTTCTCGCATGGCATGCAAGGTTTCCCCAAAGGAGAATTCTTCTGGTGGGGAAGCAGCAGGAATGGATTCTTCAGCATCAGAATCTTCAAAATTGGAGAAGGGAGCCTCTGGCTGGTCAGTTATGTCTGATTCATCAGCAGAATCATCAGAAGACACTGGCTCAGGGGGCTCTGGCCTAGGTCTCTTCTCTGGGGCTGAGAGGCCCTGTCTGGGTGAGATTGAGATCCTCTAATTAAAGAAATTAAATCTTCTGCCAAAGAAAGCATTTGAGAACTAGAAGAGGGCCTGGATGTGGGGGGTTTAACAGGCACTGATTTAGTAGTCTTGGCTGCTTTAGCCCTGGCGAAGGCCTTAATGGACATGGCTGCTGGAGGCCTAGCAGCACCACGTGCTGGGGTAGAGACATCCAAGGGATGGTGTCTGATAAATCAACCACCGTAGTGGGTAAAAATTCTGAGGTCGATTCAAGAGTTGTAGCAGGGGCCTCAGTAGTAAGAATAGGTTCAGCTGTGCTTAGATCAGTTTTCTCGGTTTCCCCGAAACCCAGACACTCGCGGTTTGCTTTACCGTGGTTTCGGCCGAAACCGCTGGAAAGTGTCGGTCTTTATCTTTGCGTTTTTTGGAAGACTGGGTAGTCGGAGGATCCGACGGCATAATGTACGCAAAATCAGTACAGAAAAACTGTTCTGCAAACTCCGACCGACGCCTACGCGTCCGCCGGTTGAAACAGCCACAGCCCGAACAGGCTCCTACGCCGTGGGCTGGGCCTAAACAAGGCAGACAGTAAGAGTGGAAATCTTTATGAGGTATTTGTTTCCCACAGGTTAAACAATTGTTAACTTTTTCTGACATCGGCTGAGGCAAGAAAGAGTACCCAACGGGTACTTAGCTTTAGAAGTCTTCGAAGTAGTATTCGGTAGAAGTAATCTCTGGATCCGACCGACAGGCACTTGCGAACAGCTTCTGCTTCGGGCGCCACGCGGCAAGAAAGACTGAGGAAAATGGCGTCGGCTGATGCTTTTATACCCGAAGACCAACAGAGATGACGTCGGGTGGAGTGCGACATCAGCCGAAGCCGGACCCGGACTTTGGAATCCGGCCGACTGCAGGGCTGCCTGACGACAGGACAACCCACTTGTTATGACTGCAGATGCATCCATGAAGGACATCACCTGAAACAAAACCTGGCCTTCCCCTGGGAGAAGCCTTGGAAACAGCAGGGGAGGGCCTAACCACCTTAGGAAGGGAGGGAAGAACAGCTACCTGAGAAGCCCCTTCCGCCTGGCCTACCTCCTGAGAGGTCACATCTTGCAGTACTAAAGTCTCTCCCTGGGATTCCAAAGAAATTACTGGCTGAACCTCTGGCTCCACCGAGCCCTCTAAAGAACCGACATCCGGTACGGACGGTTCTTCCAGCCTAGGCTTTGCTGTTTTGTCCTTGAGCTTTTTTGATGAAGCGGGCGTCGGAGCATCCGACGGCATTTTATAATTACACCGCTTCCCAAAAACTAACCTGGCACAATCTAATCTTCTCTTTATAGTGCGTTTGTTAAATCTAGCACAAGAGCGACAGCCAACCACGTCGTGCTCAGGCCCTAAGCAAGGTATACACAAGGTATGGTAATCCCTATGAGGTATCTGTTTCCCACAAGAAATACAGTTATTCACTTTTCTGACATCCGTAAAATACTGAGGCAAGAAAAACCAAAATATTCCCCAACGGGTACTTAGCCAACTTGGATTCGCCTGAAACTCCGACTTCGAAAATCTCAGAACGCCAACCTGCACTTGCAAAACTGCTTCTGCATCGACCACGCGCAAAAGACTGAGGAAATGACGTCGGTCATGCGCATTTGTACCCTGACGTCCTGACGTCAGACTAATGCGCCTTGACCGACGTCAGCCTTATACTTTGGTATTCAGGCCGACTGGGACAGCGGACTACCCAAGTGTCAGGACTGCAGCAATGTGAGATGAAGAACATCTAGATTATGGTGTGTTTAGGATCCCTTGCAGTACAGCAGTGGCAAACCCTGCTCGGGATCTGGAATATAGAGGCAAATTATAATGCTTGGCAAATGTATGCACGGAGGTCCAAGTAGCCGCCTCAATAATGTCTTTGGTTGCCGCCACTCGTAAAAAGGCTGTGGTAGTGGCTGTTGCCCTTGTAGAATGAGGTCTTATGTTCTGTGGAATTGGTTTTCCATGGAAGGAGTAACAGAATCGTATGCAATTTCCTATCCATTTGGAGATTGTCTGTTTGGAAATAGCTTTTCCTTCCCTTCCTGTTGCATAGGCTACAAAAAGCTGATCAGTTTTTCTGCTCCTTTTTGTTCTGTCCAGGTAGTAGCGTAGCTGTCTATGTACATCCAAGGTATGCAGTATTCTTTCCCCTCTGTTTTGTGGGTTGGGAAAGAAGGTAGGTAGGTGGATTGCCTGGTTTAAAGACACTCTGGATACCACCTTAGGCATAAATGTAGGATTAGTCCTCATGGACACTCTATCTGGATGGAAGATTAGGAAGGGTTGTACTGCCATTAGGGCCTGGAGTTCAGAAACCCTCCTGGCTGAGGTTATTGCCAGTAGGAAGGCGGTTTTCCACGATAGATGCTGTAGGTCTGCTGTTGCTGCTGGCTCAAAGGGTGATAGTGTCAACTTTTCTAGCACAAAGTTCAAGTCCCAAGCTGGTAATGGTGGTTTCCTTCTTGGAGGTTTTACATTCTTGATTCCTCTGAGGAACTGTCTGAGTAATGGGTGTGAAAAAACAGGTGGATCAAAGCTGTATTCTGCTGAGATAGCTGATGCATGTATCTTGATGGAGGAGTAGGACAGGCCTGAATGTAGAAGTTCTGCCAGATACTCCAGAATGTTAGGCATATCTATGTTTGACACATCTTTTCCTCTTTCAGTACTCCAAATGACAAACCTTTTCCATTTTCCTGCATAGTTCCTTCTAGTTGAAGGTCTGCGGGCTTCAAGAATAATGTCTTTAACTCTTTGGGAAAGTTCTGGATTAGCTGCTGCTATGTGATGTTCCATGCAGTCAGTTGCAACGCTTTTAGGTTTGGATGCATGATGCTGTAGTTGTTCTGAGTTAACATCAAAGGCATCAGGGTATTGGCCACATATTGTTCTGAGACATGCTCCTCAGCAGTGGGTACCAGTGTTGTCTTGGCCAGTTTGGAGCTATTAGGATTATCCTTGGACGTTCTTCCTTGATTTTTAGTAATACCTTGTGTATCAAGGGAAGAGGTGGGAATGCATATGCTGTTAGGCCTTTCCAGCTGAAGGAGAGCGAATCCACTTTCCATGCTAGTGGGTGGAATGTCCTTGTGCAGAACTTTTTGAGCTGGTGATTGAGAGGGGAAGCAAATAAATCTATCTGAGGCATTCCCCATTTCTTTGAGATGGTCTTGAAGATGTCCGGGTATAGCATCCATTCGTGGGCATCCGATGTGGTTCTGCTTAATATGTCTGCTAGAGTATTTTCTTTTCCCGGTACAAATGTTGCCTGTAACTGGATGTTGTAGCTGAGTGCCAGGTTCCACAGCTCCAAAGTCATTCTGCATAGGGGGTAAGAATGAGTGCCTCCCTGTTTGTTGATGTACCACATGACTGTGGTGTTGTCTGTCCTTATCATCAACTGGCCCTCTGAGAAATGGTCTGAAGTTTTGGATTGCCAGTTTTACTGCCAGCATTTCTTTTAGGTTGATGTGCAGGTGAAGTTGATCCTGCGTCCACAATCCTTGCACGCATTTGTCCAGCATGTGGGCCCCCCATCCTAGGTCTGAGGTGTCTGTTGTGATGGTCTGGCTTGCTTGACCTCTGCGAAAGGGTAGCCCTGGGTTTGACTGGCATGCTTGAGCCCACCATCGGAACTCCTGTTTTAAGCATGGAATTAGTGGAATTTCTGTTTCTAGGCTGTGCCTGTGTTGGGACCATAAATTCTTTAGGTACCACTGTAGTTTTCTCATATGTAGTCTGGCAAGTGGAACCAAGATTATGCATGATGCCATGAAGCCCAAGGCCTGCAGTACTTTTCTTGCTGTTAACTTGTTCTGTTTTGTTAGTGCCAAGAAGTAAAGAGGGAGTTCTCTTTGTTTTTCTGCAGTTAGGAAAGCCATTTGTTTTACTGTGTCCAATTCAGCCCAAGAATGTCCTTGTCTGGGATGGGATCAGCCTTGATTTTTGTAAATTGACTGTGTATCCCAGTGCTTGTAGCAAGTAAATGACCCTTTGTAAATCTGTTGTCAGCTTGCTTTTGTTGTCCCCTTGTAGCAGGCAGTCGTCCAGGTATGGGTAAATTTGAATTCCCTGTAGTCTGCAGTGGGCGATTACTGATGCCAGGCATTTTGTGAATACTCTGGGCAGTAGATAAGCCAAAGGGCAATGCTGAGAATTGATAATGCTCTGATCCTGCAAGAAATCTGAGGTATCTTCTGCAGATTGGTCGAATGGGGACGTGCAGGTATGGCTCCTTGAGATCTAGAGTTACCAGCCAACACTCCTTGCCCAGCATGGGAAGAAGTTGCTGTAGGGTCAGCATTTTGAATTTTGGGACAATGATGTATGTATTTAAGGTGGACAGGTCGAGAATAGGTCTCCAACTTTTTCCTTTCTTGGAACTAGGAATAGTCTTGAGTAGAATCCCTTTCCTTGTTCTGTTGTTGGCACTCTTTCCACGGCTCTCATGTTTGCTAACTGCATTATCTGTTGTAGAGCCTCTGTTTTTTGATTTGGAGGTAGATTTGGCATTCCTCTTTTGACTGGTAAGGTGTGGAAGTGGAACCGTAACCTTGATCTATGGTTTGTAAAATCCACTTGTCTTTTGTGATATAGTGCCAGTTCTTTGAAAATAAGGTTAATTTGCCGCCTAATGGAGCTGCTATTTGTTCCCTGGTAGGCGGATTTAGAGTTAAGTCACTGTGGCTGTGTTGTTGTAGTGGCCGTGGTTGTGTCTGTGCCTCTGTTGTTACCTTGCCACTGTCGTCCTCTGTAGGCACCTCCTCTGGATTGGTTTCTGCCTCTGGAACGTCTATTCCTGTCCCTTTGGGATCTTGTGGAGTCAGGAAAGGACCAATTTTTGGCAGGCCAGTTCCTGCTAAACCTTGGGGGTTGGACCTGCAAGAAATCTTTAACCGGTTGAACAGATTTTGCCTTTTCTTCCATTTTCTTCATTACCTGCTGGGCAGGTGTACCAAACAAGCTGGTCTTATCCATAGGAGCATCTAATAACTTAGCTTTAACATGATCCGGTAAAGCTTGTTCCTTTAGCCATGCATGTCTTCTTATCACTGTGCCAGTCATGGCTGATCTAAATGAAGCCTCCAGTGCATCATAGCCACATTTTAAGGAATGGTTACTAACCTGTTGTATGTTATTTACCATTTCTAATACATATTTCTTATCAATTGATTCATCAGAGGATAGCTTTTTTGTTAACTGATCAAGCATAAACTCTTGGTATTGTATCATGTGAAACTGACAGTTTAAAGCTCTAGCTGAGAGAGTAGCTGAAGTGTAAACCTTTTGCCCCATCTGTCTAGAGACCTGGCTTCCCTTTCAGAAGGAATAGGGTTTTAGCTGTGGTCGCTACTGCCCTGGGACCCTGGGATATAGTTTCGGGGTCTGCAAGTGGGGCCTTGTAAAGGTGGTGATGAGTGTCTGGCACCCTGTAAAATCTGTCTGGTTTGGCAGGGGCTGGAGGTAAAGAATCTGGTGCAGAGCAGACATCATTGAAGGCATCATCCACTACAGAGAGCACAGGAGGTATAGCTAAGGGCCTGTGTTGTGGAAGGTGCAGAAAGGTTCTCAGTCATTTTCAGGAGTCTGAGAAATCCTGCTGCTGCCATTGGAACTGCTCTCGCATGGCATGTAAGGTTTCCCCAAAGGAAAATTCTTCTGGTGGGGAGGCAGCTGGAATGGATTCTTCAGCATCTGAGTCTTCAAAATTGGAGAAAGGAGCCTCTGGCTGGTCTGTTATGTCTGATTCATCAGCAGAATCATCAGAGGACACAGGCTCGGGGGATCTGCCCTAGGTCTCTTCTCTGGGGGCTGAGAGGCCCTGTCTGGGTGAGATTGAGATCCCCTAATTAATGAAATTAAATCTTCTGCCAGAGTAAGCATTTGTGCACTAGAAGAGGGCCGGGTTGTAGGGGGTTTAGCAGGCACTGTTCTAGTATTTTTGGCTGCTTTGGCCCTGGCAAAGGCCTTAATGGACATGGCTGCTGGAGGCCTAGCAGCACCACGTGCTGGGGTAGACACATCCAAGGGAATGGTGTCTGATAAGTCAGTGGCAACCACCGTAGTGGATAAAATTTCTGAGGCCGATTCAAGAGAAGTAGCAGGGGCCTCAGTGGTAGTGATAGATTCTGCTGTATTTTGATCAGTTTTCTCGGTTTCGGCCGAAACCGAGACACTCGCGGTTTGCTTAACCATGGTTTCGGCCGAAACCGCGGACCGCGAGTGTCGGTCTTTATCTTTGCGTTTTTTAGCAGTTTGGGTAGTCGGAGGATCCGACGGCATAATATACGCAAAATCAGAACCGAAAAACTGTTCAGCAAACTCCGACCGACGCCTAAGCGTTCGTCGGTTGAAAGAAGCACAAGCCGAACAGGCTGCTACGTCGTGGGCTGGGCCTAAACAAGGCAGACAGTAAGAGTGGAAATCCTTATGAGGTATTTGTTTCCCACAGGTTAAACAATTACTAACTTTTTCTGACATCGGCTGAGGCAAGAAAGAGTCCCCAACGGGGTACTTAGCTTTAGAAGTCTTCGAAGTAGTATTCGGTAGAAGTAATCTCTGGATCCGACCGACCGGCACTTGCGAACAGCTTCTGCTTCGGGCGCCACGCGTCAAGAAAGACTGGGGAAAATGGTGTCGGCTGATGCCTTTATACCCGAAGACCAACAGAGATGACGTCGGGTGAAGTGCGACATCAGCCGAAGCCGGACCCGGACTTTGGAATCCGGCCGACTGAAGGGCTGCCTGACGACAGGACAACCCAGTTGTTATGACTGCAGATGCATCCATGAAGGACATCCTTTAGGTGAGTGCTAAATCTCAAAGGGAAGAAGAGGAGTGTGGTATGGAACGGTTTTCCAGGAATCCATGCAGGATTGCCCTGGCAAATCCTGCTCTAGACCTGAAAATATGGTCCAGTTTGTAGCGCTTGGTGAAGATATGGACAGATGTCCAGGTAGCTGCCTCTAGAATGGAAGCAATGTCCAGCCGTTTGAAGAAGGCTCCACCCCGAGGCCATGGTTCTAGTGGAGTGGGCTTTCATTTTTGAGGTTAGACGTTTGCCATGGTAGGTATAACAAAAGGAGATGGCCCTGGAAATCCAGGCAGAAACAGTCTGTTTTGTCACCGCTTTTCCCAAAGCACTGGGGTGAAAGGAGACAAGCAACTGCTCTGATCTCTTAAGGGACTGTCTTGTAAAGGTAGAATCTTAGTTGTTAATGATCATCAAGGGAATGCAGGACTCTCACGGTCATTCTGGAGATGTGGAGAAAAGGTGCAGAGGTGAATACATTGGTTCAGGGACAGTTCATTGACCACCTTAGGCATGAAGGACGGGTTGGTCCTTAGGATCACTCTATCTTTGTGGAAGATTAGAAAAGGTGTGGGAGGCCATGACAGCCTGGAGCTCTGACACTCTCCTGGCTGATGTCAGGGTGACCAAAAGCACAATCATCCAAATGCAATATTTTAGAAAGGTTTTGATGCTGGTTTAAAAGGAGCAACAGTGAGCTTCTCCTAAAATGTAGTTCAGGTCCCATGGGGTGGAACTGGCCTCCTGGGGGGCCTGAGGTGCAGTGCTCCCTTAAGAAATAACTTCACTGGAAGTTGGGGGGCAACAGGAAGGTCAAGAAGCAGACGAGTCGAAACAGCAGCTAGGTGGGCCTTAACAGAAAAATATGCCAACCCTGCTTGCAACAATTCACACGGGTAGAACAGCAATAAAGGCAACTCTCATTGAAATGGGCCTGGCTGTCTTTGAAGACACCAAATGCAGAATCTTTTCCATCTGGACAAATAAGATCTCCTAGTATTGGGTTTTCCTTGTCTCCTGCAGGACATTAAGCACGCCCTCAGAGTAAAGGTGTCTGAAAGGGGGATCAAAACCATATCATCCACTGGGTTAGGTTCAGAGATTCCAAGTGGGGAGGGATTAGGAAACTAATGTCCTGTGTGAGAAGATCCACTATGTTAGGTAACTTGTGACGACTGCCCCTGGCTACATGCAGGAGGAGGAGGAACCAATGCTGTCTTGGACAAAAGGGAGTCGTCAACAAAAATTTTGGTATGTCCTGCTGAATTTTCAACAGGACTTTTTGTAGGAGTGGAAAGAGGGGGATGCATAAAGAAACATCCCTGCCATGAGACAGAAAAGGCGTCACCTTTGCCCTCGCTAGGGGGCTGGGTGCCCTGGTACAAAAGAGTGGTGAAAGTTGTCTGTTCAGAGGGGAGGCAAACAGATCTATGTGTGGTTTACCCCACTTGTGTACTACGTCCAGGAACACATCCCTGTGTAGTATCCATTCGTGTGATTGTGACATAACAGGCCCAAGGTGTTGCCTGACTGTTCTGAACTGAGGGAATATAGACTGCCTGCAAGATAAATCCATGTTATGCCACTATATCCCAAGCCTGGAATGCAAGTTTGCATAGCAAGATTTTATTCCCCCCTGTTTGTTCACATAACAGAGAACTGTAGTGTTGTCTGTGAACAACTTCAGGGGGCCTTGCTTCAGAATGTGTTGGAAGGTTCTCACAGCAAAGATGATGGCCCTCATTTCTCTGAAGTTAATGTGCTCTTGTTTAAAGAGGCCTATCCATGTGCCTTGCACCTTCAAGCTGCCCATAGCAGCTCTCCAGTCCAGGTCTGAGGCATCTGGGTACATCTCCTGGACTGGGGTGAGGAGTTGTAATTGAAGTCCTGGGGTGAGAGAGACTTGATCCAACCACCAATGGATCTCCTTCCTTAGGCATGGTAGGAAGGGAATGTTGTGGTCCAAGGGGTGGGAGTGTTGGGTCCATGTGGACCTCAGGTACCACTGAAGTTTTCTTATGTAGAGTCTTGCCAGTGGGAACATGGGTATAGTGGAGGCCATATGTACTAGTAGTCTGAGTTATTGTGTCGCTGGCATAGCAGTGGCGTGGAGGACAGACAGCAGATATTGCTTCAGGCTTTCCACCTTTTGGGGTGGACGGAATGCCCTCATAACATCTGTCTTTATTCTGCACCCCAGGAAAACCTAGCCCTGGGAGGGGTTCAGTTTGGACTTTTTGGAGATGGATGTGTAGGGAAGTGGAGCAACCTGCCTGACTCGGGAGGTTGTCCACATATGGAAAAATTTGAATCCTCTGGAACCTGCAATAGGCTACCACTGAAGCCAGACACGATGAATACCCTTCAAGGAGTAGATAGTCCAAAGGGCAAGGCAGAGAACTGAATAAATACTTCCTGTAGTTGGGCCTTACGGGGATATGTAGATATGCATCTTTGATGTCCAAGGTGGCCAGAAATGCCTGAGGCATTAGTTTGGGGGGGGGGGGCATCTGGAGTGCAAGCATGCAAAAAGTGGGTACTTGTAGAAAAAGGCTGAAGTGGGAGAGATCCAGGATGGGTCTCCATGGGCCATCTTTCCTTGGGACTAGGAAAAGTCAGGAGGAAAAGCCCTTTCTCTTTTCTGACAGAGGGATAGGTTGCATAGTCCCTTCAGATCGAGGAGGCTGTCTAAGACTGTCTGGAAAAGGGGGAGCTGGTCCTTCAGTGGCTGTGGGATGCCCGTTAAAGCTGGAGGAATGAAGTAACCCTTTTCTATAAACAGACAAAACCCACTTGTCTGAGGTAATGCTTTGCCTGATGGGAAGAGAGTGAGTCTTTGGGATAGGGGAATGGAATCCGGAAGGGGTGAAGGGGAAGGCAGGTAGTCACAGACTACCTGCCCTGACCTGAAACTAAGGTTTCTGAACTGGATTTTGGAGTAGGCCTGGAAGGAGGCTGCTGCTTCCTGGAGCTCTTTCTTCTCCCAGAATGAGGGGTAGGAGCAGAATATTTCCTGACAAACTGTGTCTTGGTGGGATAATTCCCATGGAATTTAGGGACTGAAGACACAAACAAATGTTTTAAGTCTTCTAATTTCAAAACCCTTCAGCAAAAGGGAAAGGAAAGCTCTGCAACTTTAGCCCCAAAAAGGGCAGAATTGTCCAGGGGTGCATCCAGAAGTTTAGCCCCGATATCATCAAGTAGGGTTTACAGTCTCAGCCAAGAATACCTTCTAAGCACCAAGGCTGAAGCTGCAGATCTGGCCGAGACATCTGCAGCATCACAGCTGCATCTGACAGAGTGTCTTGTCAATTGAGAGGACAAGGAGATGAGGCTAGATATCAGAGCCTTAGAAGGCAAGTCTGGGAGATCAGCCAAGTTTAGAAACCAGAGTCAAAAGGGCCAGGGCATACTTAGATGTGTTTGGAAGTTAACAGCCCTAAAACCCAAAGTGGTAGAGGTGTATACTTTTTTGTCAATGCATTCCATGGTCTTACTGTCTATCGGTGGGAAGGACAGAGGTGGAGGGAAATAATGTGGAAGGCTTGTCTACAGAGACTGAAACAGTTCCAGGATCTGCAACAGGGCATTTAATCAGAAATGTGGCCCTTTCTGGGACCTTATAAAACCTGTTGGACCTTCTAGGGGCTGGTGGTTGGGATTCAGGGTTTTTAGAGGCTGCAATGAAGATGTCCAAAAAGGCTGGTAAGACTGGAGGGATGGCAGAAGGGGAAGGGGTATCCATCTGTAAGAATCCATAATACCTCTTTTGAACCTCGGACATTTCAGTAGAATCCCATTTAAAAAAACTCTCTCATTTTAGAGATGGTTTCACCAAAGGTAAGGTCCTCTCCTGGGGAGTCTGCCTCAGCAGAGTCCTCCTCAGGGGAGGCATAACCAAAAGGGGAAGAGATCTGAGAGGTATAATAAAGGCAGTCCTCTGAAGAGAAACCTGAAGAGTCCTCAGCTTCAAGAGGAAGGGGATCTTCAGGCTGAGACCTAGGACTGATAATTGGACGGGGAGCCAAAGGGGAAGCAGGCATAGAAGGCCTAAGGGCCAAGAAGGCATTAAATAAGCTTTGAGAGAAAGCTTGCCAATTAAGCAGGCTTTCTGAAGGAGGAGAGACATGTTTTGTTTTTTTGTTTCCTTTTTAAGGAAGAGGTAAGCCTGGAGGGTGTATGCCCTAAGGAGGGCCTAGGTTCAGACTGTTCTAAAGCAGTGGAGGGACCGGTCTGGATGTCCGTTGTGAGCACAGGTTTCCCCTCTTCTTTGGTGCCCAATGACTGCAAAACCTGCACGGATGTATTTTCAGCCCTAGGTTCTGCAGCCTTCTGAACGGTACCAGCTATACCTAACTTGGCTGGTACTGTATGTTCCTCCAGGCAAACGTCGGCCACAGGGGGAACATCAGGTGGAGGGAATGGATTAGTAAGTTCAGGCCTGGAAACTTTGGCTTTCTTTTTGGTGGCTCGACTGTCTGAATAGATGGCCCTTCCATCGCCAGAGTCAGATGTTTAAGATGCTGGTTTTCTAAGTAGATGTTTAGGGTGTGCAGACGGCAGTGAAGAGTCTTGGAAATGAAGGCCTGACAAGTTGTGCAGGTTTTATGGTCGTGGTTGGGCCCTAGGCAGAGGTCACGGGCATCCTTATGAGGGATCTGACGTCCGCACTTACACATTCCTTTCCTGGATGACATGAACCTAAGCAGGCATGCAGTGACCAAAAAGAGAAGGAAATTGCCCCCACAGGGTACTAATCTTAAATTCGAAGATCTGATGGCAGACACGGCAGGAAGAGCTGATGTTCGACTGGTGGCACGGCAGGAAGAGCTGATGTTCGACTGGTGGCAGGGAAGTTCTGAGGAAAAGTACATGCAAACGTTACACTTTTATGGCCCACGCACCCTATGGCAGACATCAGCCGTCCCACGCACCTTGCATTGACTAAAGCTTTTGTATACTGGCTGGATGTTCAGGTAGTTAAGCAGAGGATAACCCAAAGGTTATGAACACCGCATCATGGAAACAGGACATCTACAAATTCGAGGAGAAGAGCATATTGAAGCCTAACTGACTTCAGAAACCACCAAAACTTTCTCATGTGGAGTTTTGCCAGTGGGTGCATAGGAAAAGTCCATAAAAATAAAGCACTGGAGGAAATGTGTCTTTAATATGCAACATATTAAAGAGACATTTCCTCCAGTGTTCTCCGGTGCTTTATTTTTACACATTAACTTACTTATTGACGTTACTGGACTTACAACTATTTCACTGTTGTTTCGCTTCAAACATAGGAATAGTGGAGGCCATGAATCCTAGAGCTCTCAGAAATTCCCTGGTTGTTAGTGAAGCCCGAGGAAGAAGGGAGTGAAAAAAGGAAATGAGAGATAGGGCCTTGGTAAGAAGCAGGGATGCCAAATAGGCACAGTCTGGATCCTGCACCCCAGAAATACATGATCCTTAGGAGTCAGAAGGGACTCTTGGAGAGGATGCCTAAAATAGGTCGTCCAAGTAGGGAAAGACTTGGATCTCCTGTAGCCTGCAAAAAAAAAAAAAAATCACAAGAGCAAGGCATTTGGTGAATACCCTTGGGGTAGTAGAAAAGCCAAAGGGCAAAGCAGAGAACTGTAAATGCCAGGAAGCAACAGAAAAATGTAAAAACTTCCTGAAAAGGGGATGAATTGGGATATGAAGATAAGCATCCTTGAAATCCAGAGACACCACATAATCCAGAGGAAGCAAAAGAGGGAACAAAGTCTGAAAGGACAACAATCAATAAGAGGGAACCTTCAGAAATATCTCCAAGTACGCTCTTTCCTGGGTACAAGGAACATTCTGGAGTAAAAACCCTCCCCCTTTGGGGAAACTGGAATTTCTTGAATAGCACCCAGTGTCAAGAGATCCTGAAGCACCCCCTGGAAAGAAGGACAGCTGTTTAAGAGGGAACTCAGGAGTTGCCATAAAAGGGGGAAGAGATTTCCAGACTATGAAATACCCTTGGCAGATAATGGACAGACCCAGGAGGCCTGAGTAATCTTTAATCAAACAGGGAGAGATACTAAAAGGCGACGAGAAAGAGGGATGTGGGTGGGGAGAATGGGACTGTCAGACAGCACCTGGCTTATCAGGAAAAGGAGACTTCTGGGGCACAGAAGTCTGAGTAGCTTTAGCAGGAGCAGCTTCCTTCTCACCTTTCTTGCTCTTGGTGGGGGGGGGGGGGTTGCCTATGAACAAAGGCTAGCTTATTAGGGTAATTTCTCTGAAACTTGGGAGCTTTCTCTGAAAGTTAGGTACAGGAAAAACCAAGTTCCTGTAAAGGCTTGCCTTTATCCCAAATAGACTTAAACAAAGCAGCAGCTTCGCCAAGCAAGTGTTTATTATCCAGCAAAACACAAACAAGGTACACACCATCAAACCTTGTTTTATTAAAATGCAAAGCTTTCAAGCAGTAGCTCTTTCTCAGTGCATAAAATCACTGAATGAATGGTCACATTAAATACACGATCTCCAATCAGCAAAAACAATTAATTAGATATCACTAATCCAGCAAAACCTTGTAAAAATTAATCATTCCTATTCAGCCAAAAAAAAAAAAAAAAAAGAAGACATAAAAAGTACAGTTGTGTACACTTACCATAAATGTAGATGTTCGAGTGTATTCACTGTTGCAGTCATTACATTTAGGTAATCTGCTGGCAGGTTGCAGTCAGTCAGCCTGAATAACAAAGTCATGGGTCCTGCAACGGCTGCTGTCTCCTCTTCCATGACGTCAGGTCGTCAGGGGTATAAAACATGCAGCCGACGTCATTTTAATCAGTTTTTCTTGCCCCAGATGTCAGGTGCCCCCCAAATGGGGAGCACAATTTTATATTTAGCAACATAAACTTTATCTTCATCTTAAAGCAAATACACCACAAAGGCTTTAGAATATAGTGAAGGAAAGAGAAGTTATAGAAAAGGGGAATGGCTGGTGGGTAACCCGGACTGCAACAGTGAATACACTCGAACGTCTACATTTATGGTAAGTGTACACAACTGTACTATGTTCTTCATGTTTCACTGTTGCAGTCATTACATTTGGATAGAATCCCAAAGCTATGGACGGGAGGATGGAACTAAATAGCATTAGGAACGGCTATAAGGCCCTGCAAAACTGCAGTGGCAAAGCCTGCCCTGGACTTTGAGAAGAGAGGCAAATAATAATGCTTTGTGAAGGTATGAACAAAGCTCCAAGTAGCAGCTTCTAGAATGTTTTTGGTTGGAACTCCTCTGAGAAAGGCTACTGAAGTAGAGGCAGCCCTGGTGGAATGTGACCCGATTCCCTTGGGCACAGGTTTACCATGATGCAAGTGTAGCAGAAACTAATGCAGTGGCTTATCCACTTAGAAATAGTCTGTTTTGATATAGCCTTCCCCTCTGATCCTGAAGCAAATGCCACCAATAGTTGCTCAGACTTTCTTAGAGATCTGGTCCTGTTTAAGTAGAATCTTGGTTGTTTGTGCACGCCCAATGAATGCAGAATCCGCTCCCCTTTGTTCTGCGGATTTGGATAAAATGTTGGCAAGTGGATAGTTTGGTTAAGAGCCACACTGGATACCACCTTAGGCATAAAGGAAGGATTGGTCCTGAGGGACACCCTGTCCGGGTAAAATGTAATAAAAGGCTCCACAACCATGAGAGCCTGTAGTTCTGAAACCCTTCTTGCTGAAGTAATTGCTAAAAGGAAAGCTGTTTTCCAAGATAAAAATGTTATATCCGCAGTAGCTGCTGGTTCAAAAGGAGGCAGAGTGAGTTTTTCCAGCACAAAATTGAAGCCCCATGCAGGAGTTGGTGATCTTCTGGGAGGCCTTAAATTTTTGGCCCCTCTAAGATACTGTTTTAGCACAGGATGAGAAAAGATGGGAGGCTCTGTGTTGTAATGAGCCGAAATGGCAGAGGCATGGATTTTTATTGAAGAAAAAGATAGGCCCTTGTCAAGCATCTCAGTCAAGTATTGTAAAATCTGAGGGATATTTGGTTTTGCTGTGTCAGTTCCTTGTGCTTGGCTCCAAGCACAGAATCTCTTCCATTTATCAGCATAAGATTTACTAGTACTAGGCCTTCCGGCTTCCAAATTGACATCCATCACAGATTTACTGAGAGGTGTTGCTTGAATAATTACATGATTAGCCATGCTGCAAGGTTCATAGTTTGGAGCTGTGTGTGCAGAATTTGATTGTTCTGTTGAGACAGTAGATGAGGTATTTGAGGCAAGTTCCAAGGAGGGAGTGGAGACATATTCCTTAGAATTGGGTACCAGTGCTGGCGAAGCCAGTCCGGAGTAATTAGGATCATTTTTGTTTTTTCCTGTCTGACCTTTAGTAAGACCTTGGGGAGAAGAGGCAGAGGGGGAAAGGCATAGACTGAGGTTTTTTCAACTGAAGAATAGGGCATCCACTTTCCATGCTTGTCTGTGATAAGTCTTTGTGCAGAATTTGTCCAGTTGATAATTTTGGGGAAGAGGCAAATAGAACTATGTCTGGGCTCCCCCATTTCTGTGTTACCATGCTGAAGATTTGTGGATCCAGTTACCACTTGTGCGGGTCCATAATATTTCTGCTTAGGTCGTCTGCCAGAGTATTCTGTTTTCCTGGCAGGAAATGAGCTTGAAGATGTACTTGGTAAGTCAAGGCTGTGTTCCACAATGCCACGGCTAGTCTGCAAAGGGGGTAGGAATGTGTACCCCCCTGCTTGTTTATGCACCACATAACCGTGGTGTTGTCCGTCCTTATCAGTAATTGTCCTGGATGAAGTAAGTCCTTGAAGGCTGTCAGGGCATTCTGAACAGCTAGCATCTCTTTCTGGTTGGTATGCAGATGCATTTGTTTTGGGCTCCATATGCCCTGAATGCATCTCCCCGCCAGGTGGGACCCCCAAGCATAGTCTGATGCGTCTGTAGTTAGGGTCTGGGTGGCAGGGGGTAGAGTGAACGACAGTCCCTTGTTTTAGTGACATGTCTCTGCCCACCAAAGAAACTCCTGTTGTAGGCAGGGAATGAGAGGAATCACTGTTTCCAGGCTGTGACAATGCTGACTCCATAAACTTTTTAGGTACCATTGAAGTTTCCACATATGCCGTCTTGCATATGGAATTAGTAGAATGCAAGATGCCATGAACATCAAAGCCTGCAGAATTTGTCTTGCAGATAACTGGGTTTTTGTTGCCATCTGTTTGAAGTATGTTGTCAGTTGCCTTTTCTTTGTCTGGCGTAAGGTAAGCCATCTGGGCAGTTGTATTCAAGCTTGTACCCAGGAATGTAATTTTTTGAGAGGGTACCAGTTCTGATTTCTTTTCGTTTATTGTGTACCCTAGGCATTTTAGAAGCCTTATTACAAACGCCAGTTGCTGAAGAAGAATGTCCTTGTTCTCTGCTTGAATGAGGCAGTCATCCAGGTAAGGACAAATGTGTATGCTTCGTTGTCTGCAAAATGCAATTACTGGTGCTAGGCACTTTGTAAAGACCCTGGGCGCAGTAGATAAGCCAAAGGGCAGTGCTGAGAATTGGTAATGCATAAAACCTGCCTTGAAGCGGAGGTATCTTCTGCACGTTTCCCTTATTGGGATATGCAGGTATGCCTCTTAAGTCTAGAGTCACTAACCAAGCGTTCCTGCCCAGCATAGGCAGTAGCTGTTGTAAAGTCAGCATTTTGAATTTTGGAATGTACAGGAACTTGTTCAAAATCGATACGTCCAGTATTGGACGCCAATCATTGTCTTCTCTGGGTACCAGGAAAAGTCTTGAATAAAAACCTTGTCCTTTTTCTTGTTCTGGTACTGGTTGAATAGCCCCCATATCCATGAGGGACGTAACTTGTTTCTGAGCCTCTGCCCATTGGTTTTGTGGCAGATCTGGCCAACCATTTGGAATTGGCAAAGTATGGAAATATAATCTGTACCCCTGGGATACTATGTTTAATACCCACTTGTCCTGGGTAATTAACTGCCAATTTTGAGCATGAAGTGCCAATTTTCCCCCCAAGGGGGCTGCCAAAAGATAAGTGCTTGGTGTCGGTAGAGAGAAGTCATTGAGACTGCTTACTGTAGGGTTGTGCTTGGTTTCCTCCAGATTTGGAGGTGGAGGCACCCCATTGCTTTGACCTGTAAGAACCCTGTGGTTGGTATCTAGAGCCTTTTGAGCACCTGGATTTGCCTTGAGAGGCTCTGTTGGACACAGGAAAGGACCAATTTTTAGTAGGCCAGTGCCTACTGAATCTGGGTGGCTGCACTTGTAAGAAACCTTTTACAGTTTGCATAGATTTAGCTTTGTCTTCCATTTTCTTTAAGACCTCTTCTGCCTTATTGCCAAACAGAGTATCCTGCTGTAAAGGGGCATCCAACAATTTAGCTTTAACATGATCAGGCAAATTTTGCTCCTTGAGCCAGGCATGCCTTCTAATCACAGATCCAGTAACTGCGGCCCTACAAGAGGCCTCCAAGGAATCAAAACCACATTGCAAAGTATGCTTTCCAACCTGTTCTGCTGCATGCAATAATTCCTGTAATTCTTTATTTTCCACACAATCAGAAATCAACATCATTTTCTGTTTCAATAAGCCCATAACATGCTGTTGATATTTAAGCATATGAAACTGGCAGTTTAAAGCCCTAATTGCCAAGGTTGCAGACGTATAAACCTTATTTCCCCATCTATCCAGCTCCCTTGAGTTTGTCAGAGGGGGTTGGAGTTTTGGCTGTGGAGGCCTTTACACCTTTGGGACCCTGCGAGATAGTTTCAGGATCAGCAGCAGGATTTTTGAATAGAAATGTGTGGGAGTCAGGAACCCTGTAATATCTGTCTGGCTTACTAGGAGCCGGAGGTAGGGAATCAGGAGCCATGCTTGATTCCGAAAACACATCACCAACAATGTCTAATACAGGAGGTATAGCCAAAGGCCTATGCTGAGGTAGAAGGAGGAAATCACCAAGCCTCTTTTTTCATTCAGAGGTGTCCTGACTCTTCCAATGAAAAATGTTCCCTTAAAGTATGCAACGTTTCTCCAAAAGAATAATCCTCAGGAGGGGATGCAGATGGCATGGATACTTCTGCATCTAAATCCTCATAGGATGGTATAGAAAATTCCTGACCGGGGGGGGGTTGGGAACCCCTGATCAAGATAATTATGCCCTCAGCCATTTTGATCATCTGTTTTTTATGCATAAGAGCACGTGGCTCATGTGTCAGTTTTTTAGACTTAGAAGATGTTTCTGAACTTGTTTTTGAAGCTGGCGTCGGTTTTATATAAAAATGTTGAGACCTGAAAACACCCTCCGAAGCCTGTGCCTGCTCAGCAGCTCCGGACACATCCAAGGGAGAGACATCCGCGGGTTCAATACTCTGAGAATCTCGCGGCATACCGGACTCCGCATGGGTCACGGTAGAGGCCTGCGACTCAAAAGTAGCGGGCATGACAGGCTGCGAAAGCGCCTGAGTACCGGCAAACCGGCGACTGGCTTAGAAGCTTCGTCGTCGATTTTGGACCTCGACGGTCTGTCTCTGTCTTTTTCTTTGCATTTTTTGTGAACTCCGGTAGTCAGATTGCTAACCGACAACATTTTAGGATAATTAAATCTGGATCCAAAATATTCTGAAGCAAAAATATACACACGCTTAATAGTGCGTTGGTTAAATCTAGCACAAAACCAACAGCGAGACACGTTATGATCTGGGCCTATGCAAGGAATACAGTACAAATGAAAATCCTTGAGGTATCTGCTTCCCACAAGTAATGCAATTATTAACTTTTACTGACATTGGTAAGGAGCAAGAAAACGTTTCCCCAACAGGGTACTTAGCTTTAGTTGACGTCAGTTCTGAAACTCGAAAATTTCAGGAGTTGGCCGACAGGCACTTGCGAACTGTTTCTGCTTCCGGCACTGTGCAGCAAGAAAGACGGATTAAAATGGCGTCGGCTGCATGTTTTATACCCCTGATGACCTGATGTCATGGAAGAGGAGACAGCAACCGATGCAGGACCGAAGACTTTGTTATTCAGGCCAACTGAGGGCAACCTGCCGGCAGATTACTCAAATGTAATGACTGCAACAGTGAAACACGAAGAACATCAGAATAGTTTAAAATTAGAAGCTGTGTACCTACCATAACGTTCCATGTTAGTTGTCTTCTCTCGCCTTCTTTCTTGCTGGATGGGTTCGGAGCCGATCCTCGGCTCCGACTTGGCACTTGCTAAGCTCGAGAGTCACTTTTACCAGCTCGAGGCAGCCCCATATCCCATGATGCAAGGCGGTAAATACCCAGATCTCGTTTGGTACCTAGAGGGACAACTACCTAGCATAAAAACTTTCCACTAAGGAAAGAAGAGCAATAAGCCTAAAAAGGCTGTAAGGGGAAACCAGATAACTAAAACTAGAACTAACTGGTGCCCAAAGAAACAAAATCTTCCAGAGCCAAGGGAGATCAAGGTCTGTCCAGGCAAGGGGGCAGGAGGGAGGGTCGCAAGAAAGAAGGTGAGAGAAGACAGCTAACATGGAACGTTATGGTAGGTACATAACCTCTAAATGTTAAGTTGTCAATCTCGCCTTCATTCTTGCTGGATGGGACCACGTCCCTAGCACCTCTATCCTGGGTGGCTCAATGGAACAGACTCTTGAGAACCGTGGAACCAAAACTGGCTCTATCCCTGGAGGCCAAATCCAATTTGTAATGAGAAACAAAGGTATGAGGAGTGGCCCAAGTGGCTGCTGCACAAATAGTATCTAAGGGTAGCCTAGCCTGAAAGGCTGTAGAAGTGGCTAGGCCTCTAGTGGAATGTGCCTTTGGTTTTGAGCACAGCTGTTTGCCCCTAAGTTGATAAATGTCAGAAATGGTGGAAGATAGCCATCTACACAAGGTCACTTTGGAAACGGGGAGGCCTTTCTTATTTTCAGCATAAGAAAGAAAGAGCTGATCAGACTTCCTGAATTGTTTTGTTCTGTCCAAATAATATCCGAGTTGGCGGTGAACATCAAGATAATGTAATTTTTGTTCCGATCTGTTGGAATAATTAGGATAAAATACAGGGAGATCAATGGATTGGTTTAAATTTGTTTTTGAAGCAACCTTGGGCAAAAAGGATGGATTATTTCTCAAGGATACTCTGTCCTTGTGGAAGACCAAATATGGGGGACGAACAGAGAGGGCATGAAGTTCTGACACTCTCCTAGCCGAGGTAATAGCGACAAGGAAGAGTGTCTTCCAAGAAAGAAACTTTAGTGAGCATGAAGCAGCTGGCTCAAAAGGAGGAAGAATTAAGGATGTCAGCACTAGATTTAGGTCCCATTGAGGAGGAGGAGTCCTGACAGGAGGTTTGAGGAGAAAAACTCCTTTCAGAAAAGCTCTACAAAGCTTGTGGGACATAATGTTGTGATCTGCAAACCAGACATGAAAGTTCGAGATTGCAGCCAACTGAACTTTGACCGTGGAAGATGAAGAACCCGAGTGAAAGACTTCCGCTAGAAAATCCAAAACTGCATGAACAGGGGCAGTAAAGGGATCTATGTTCCTTGATTTCACCCAAAGGGAGAAACGTTTCCACTTGCTAGAGTAAATCCTTCTAGTAGAGGATTTAAGGGAAGCCACTATGATATCCCTAACAGGGTTAGAGATCATAGGAAACCTGGCTAAGGAAGGAAGTGGAGCAACCAAGCCGTGAGGTTGAGAGAAGGAATGGACCGATGCAGCTGACCCGATTGGTGGATCAGAAGATCTGGCACTGGGTCCAGATGCCACGGCTGCACCAAAAGATGACGATGAAGGAACAGAAACCAAATTTGTCGAGGCCAATACGGGGCAATGAGAATCATTTTGGCTCTCAAAACGGTAGCTTTCTGGAGTACATGTGGTATCAATGGAAAGGGAGGAAAGGCATAAAGAAGTCCCTGGGGCCAATCTTAGGTAAGGGCGTCTCTGGGGGGATGGCCCGGAAGTGGGAAGAGAGAGAAGAAGGCTGGGCATTTGCTGTTTTGGGGAGTAGCAAAAAGATCGCAACATGGGCGGCCCCACTTCTGAAAAATCTCCTCCACTATAGATTGCTTGAGAGACCACTCGTGAGGCATGAGAATAGCTCTGCTCAATCTGTCCGCTAAAATGTTGGTTTTCCCAGGGATATGCGTTGCTACCAGAAACCGGTGAGAGGAGATCGCCCACTGCCAAAGTCTGAGAGCCTCTCGACACAAGGGGTAGGACTTGGTTCCGCCCTACTTGTTGATGTACCACACTACGGACATGTTGTCCGTGTGAACTGCAATTGTTCCCAAGGGAAGAAAGTCGTTGAGGGCTTGCAACGTTAAAAGCACTGCTCTCATCTCTAGGACATTTATGTGCAGGTGGTATTCGAACGGTTGCCACGTCCCATGAACCATCCTGCCCTGATAATGACCCCCTCACCCGATCAGGGAGGCGTCCGTAGTGACTGTGGCTACCGGGGCCGGGGAAACAAAGGGTCTGCCCTGATGGACCTGGGAGAAGAAATCCACCAGGATAGGTGGTTTTGCAAGTTTGTGTCACCAGAATCTGGTGACGCATGGGAAGCTGTTGGAAGGACCATTGGGTGAACAACATCCATTGAAGGAGACGCATGTAAAAACGGGCCAAAGGAAGATGAGTAATGGCAGCTGCCATGAGGCCCAATACTTTTAGGACCAATCTGGCTTGCACCTTTTTGCTGGCAAGGATGATCCGCACATGGTTTTGGATATCTAGGATTCTCTGGCTTGTGAGGTTTGCTGACATCCGAACAGTGTCTAAATTTGCGCCTATAAAAGTAATAGACTGGCAGGGCAATAAGGAGGATTTTTCGTAGTTGATCGAAATTCCTAATTGAGTGCAGAGATTTAGGGTGTAATCTCTGGCTTGGAGAAGTTGATGCCTGGTGGTGGCTGAGAGGAGCCAGTCGTCAAGATACGGAAACACCTGGAATCCTTGACGTCTCAGGTGAGCCGTGACCACTGCCATGCATGCGGTGAACACACTGGGGGCTGTGGTGAGACCAAAGGGCAGGGCTCTGAATTGAAAATGACTGGACCCCAGCTGAAAGCGGAGAAACCTTCTGGAGCGTCTGTGGATTTTTATGTGATAGTACGCATCCTGAAGGTCTACTGAGCACATCCAGTTGTCTTTGCCCAAGAAGGGCAAAATCTATTGAAGTGTGACCATCCGAAATCTTGTCTTTTTCACGGACTTGAGTCTGCTGAGGTCCAATATTGGTCTCCAATCTCCGCCTTTTGGGAACCAAAAGAACCTTGAGTAGATTCCGGGCTCTGAATGGTCTGTTGGAACTGGCTGAATGGCCCTTTTTTGTAGAAGCTTTGATACTTCTAATTTTGCGATTTCCCTTAGACCGGGTGGAACATCTGGAAGGGAATTTTTGTGAGTGAAGGGACTTTCCTCGAAAGGAATCTTGTAACCCTCGGATATGATCGACTGTACCCATTTGTCTTGTGAAAGGGAAAGCCAGGCTTCTGGGTACAGCGATAATCTTCCCCCGACTGCCTCCAAGGACGGACAGTCGGGCAACACCTCAGGGATGCTGGAAGGGCTTGTCAGAGAGAGGCTCTCTGCTGCCCTGGTTCTGTGGACCCCCTCTGCCTCTAGGGCGGCGTCTATTATTATTACCCCCTCTGCCTCTAGGGGTAAACTGACCACGTGTGTCCGGCGTGACTCCCTGAGATTTACGGAACCACATCTTTCCCCCCTTCTGTCCTTTAGGGTAAGGCCTAGAAGGGGTGGAAAAATGGACTCCTACGTCAGAAAGAGTCTTGCAGTCTTGCTCACACCTGGTCAACGTATCCTTCACCTGAGGACCAAACAATGTTGACCCATCGAAGGGACAGTTTGTGAAGGACGCCTTAAAGGGATCTGCAAAATTACAGAGCAGCATCCAGGATTGACGTCTAAGAGCCACTCCTGTCCCTGCAGCTCTACTCGCTCCATCTGCTGCATACGAAATCAGCCGCATGGAGGAGTTGGTTATGGAGTTGAGGATTCCTAGCTGAGAAGCAATCTTGTCCTGAGCCCCTGCAGCTGTAGGATCCTGTACTGTGTGTGTCTTTCGGCTTTTCCCGGTCAGGGGTCGCCACAGCGGAACTCCGGTCCGCTAATTATTGGCAGTGGAGTTTCACATGCTGGCTTACCGGGCCTAACGCACAACCTTCAACAAAGGAACGCCCATTCACGCATGTCGTCACACAGTAGACGCTTTAACTGAGAATCGAACGGGCAACGTCTAACTGTGAGGCGACAACGCTACCGCAGCACCACCACCGCAGCCTCTACTTCACCTAATTCTTTAAGGATGTCCCTTTGAAGTCTGGTGAAGTGACATAAATAATTCAACGAACGCATGGCAAAGGTCGCTGAGGAAAACATCCGCTTACCATACATGTCCATGGTCCTAGAATCCTTGTTAGGAGGATGGACTGGTACGGAAGGATCTGCAAGTTCCTTCTTGGTGGTGGCCGCCACCACCATGGCATCAACAGGGACACCTTTTATAAGAAATTGTTTCTCGGAAGGTGCTGTAATAAATTTAGAAGGCCTCCTGGGAACTGGTTCCACGGAATCAGGAGATGCCCATGCCTTCCGAGCTATCACCTCCATGAGGGGGTCGAAAGGCAGAGACACCCAGGAGGTGGAGGGTCGAGATTCAAACGCCTCTAGGTATACCGACTCATCCTCGGAGGGATTAATGGAGGGCCAGTTTCCCCTCTGTTTTAGGAGTTCTAGGATGTCTGAAAAAGAGACATCCTCAGAGGGGGATCTTGGGGACCCCTCCGACTCATCAAAGTCGGTATCTGAAGTAGTAGACTCAGGGGAGTCTAGGTGCTTCCTCTTACAGGTCCTCTTACGCGGAGGATCTCCTGACGGATCAGGAGAATCCTCGGAAGAGGGGATTCTTCCCGGTGGGGAAACCTGAGGCGGTGGATCTCTCGGTCCGGGAGCAAGAGAGTGGGAAGAGACATCTACAGGCACCGTAGAGGGAGGAGCTAAGGGGATAGACTGCTGACTGAGCCCAGGGGGCCAGCACACTCCTCATCACCTCGGCTCCTCCCAGGGAGATCCGAGACCCGTCCGAAGAAACAGGGACTCCCGGCCCACCAAAGGGAAGACTCTGAGGCAGATGTCGGGCCGAGCTCACCAAGGCCGAAGCCCCAGGGAAGAGCAGGGTCGGACAAGGGTCCGATGCCACTCACCCCTCGGAGCAGACCAGGGAAGCCCGACCACCGGATCCCTCCAAGGAAGGTCTCGAGGAGGAGATAAGAGTAGAAGCTGAAGGAGCAGAAAGGGGTGGTATCTGCCCCGCAGCCGTAGCAGTGACTATTCCCATAGACTCCGCCCGAGCTCTGGAGGAGAGTCGAAGGAGGAACTTGAAGAGGGTGTGGACTAGTAGTCGTCTGTTGAGACGGACTATGAAGCATTTGGGCTAGTGCCTGTGATTTTAACAATCTGCTTACCACTCTCTCCAAATCATGGTCTGAGAGCCTGGAAGACCTAGATGATCGGCTCCGATGGCTCCGCTCCGAAAGAAGGAGAGGTCGGAGCCGACAGTATCGGCTCCAAAGAGGGAGACCTGGACCGCTTCCTCGACGGAACCATCGGAGCCGAAGAACCCTCGGTTCCAGACGGAGCCGACAACTTATCGGCTCCAAGCCTGGTCAAAGATGTATCGGCTCCGGCCGGAGCCGATACAGGCAAGGAAATAATGGTATCGGAGCCGGCCGGCACCGATACCAAAGCCTTCGACACATGGTGGTTGGAGCTGACACCAATGTGGCAGTTAAAGTATCGGCACCAATAGCCATCGGTGCCGAAGATTTAGTCAAAATAAAATCGGCTCCAGCTGGTGCCGATCTCGACTCCAAAGGAGTCGGAGCCAGGGCCGAAGGCTTAGTAGCAGAAGCCTGGGCCTTGGAGGTCTTAGAGGGCTTGCCCGAAACAGACTTGGCCGGGGAGCCCTCCGGTTTAAGTAGTCCTCTTAAAATTAATTTATTTCTCATTTCCTGCAGGACTCTCTGGCTGAAAGAGTGACAAATAGCACAGGAGTCCTGCAGGTGGAGAGGTCCCAGGCAATAGATACAAGAAGTGTGACCGTCTGTCAGAGACATCTTCTGACAGCACGAGTCACACTTCTTGAAGCCTGAGACCCTCTGTTCTTTGGACATAGTGAGTACACACACAACACACTACTCACACAGTCCCAGATTCAGAAAATTTAACTTAAAATGGGGAAAAAATAAACCCACACACACACCCTGACAGGAAGGGATGGGAGGGGATTGAAGGCCCGACTAAATAAAAACAACTAGGGAAACAGTAAAACTAGAGCTAGAGACCCTACAACTATCTAAAGGTGACAAATAAACTAATATACAAGTGAAAAATTAGGAATGGGATGACTAAAATTTGTATAACAAATTACTTACCAAGAGCTGGCAAAAGGAGTACCTCATCAGCGAAGCGGCAAACGAGATCTGGGTATTTACAGCCTTGCATCATGGGATATGGGGCTGCCTCGAGCTGGTAAAAGTGACTCTCGAGCTTAGCAAGTGCCGAGTTGGAGCCGAGGATCGGCTCCGAACCCATCCAGCAAGAATGAAGGCGAGATTGACAACTTAACATCCTGTTCTTAAATCTAAATATGAATGTATTTACGTTTAATATAGTTTTATATTGTTATTTAATGTTTTTTATGGATATGTGTTTATCTTGTTTGTTATTTACCAGGCTGTTTATATCTTCAGTTTAATGTCTTTTTTTTTTTTTTTTTTTTTTTTGACAAAATAGGAAAGGTTAATTTTTACAAGCTTTTGCTTGATTACTGATATTTAATTGTTTTTGCTGATTGGAGAGCATGTGCACTTAATGTGACCATTCATTCAGTGATTTTATGCACTAAAAAAGAGCTACTGCTTGAAAGCTTTGCGTTTTAATAAAACAAGGTTTGACTGTGTATTCCTTGCTTGTGTTTTGCTGAACTTTACATTTGTAGTTCAATGAATACTTCAGTTCCAGAAAGTGGTTGTTTGTTCGTCAAGTGTTTATTACCCAGAGAAGCATCCGTCAACTCAGCCTTAATATCATCAGGCAAAGGTTGAAGCCAAAGCCAAGAATATCTCACAGACCCAAAAGCAGCAGCCCTAGAGGAAGCATCTGCTGCATCACAAAATACACTTGCTGGAATGATGAGTCACCTGGGAGGGAATCCCTAACATGGAAATAGCAGAAGTCTTCCTTGTCAGTGTCTGGAAGATCAGAAATTACCCGTCAGGCCTGGGAAAGAAGAGCCAACATATACCTGGGCACATGTATCTGATAACTGACATCCCTAAAAGCTAAAGCAGCAAGGTATAAACAAATTTCCATAACCTTTCCATGGTTCTGCAATCTTTATCAGAAGGTAGTAACTTACGACAAGGTAGCAATTGAGATGGTTTGTCAGAAGCCACAGACACCACAGGGGGGGTCCAGCAGAAGGGCTGTGCAGCAGTTAGCATTGTTGCCTCACAGCAAGAGGTTCTCCGGTTCAATTCTTGGCTGTGGAGCCTTCTGTGCGGAGTCTGCATGTCCTCCCCGCATTTGCGAGGGTTTCCTCCCACATTCCAAAGATGTGCGTCTGGAAAGTTTCTCTCCAGGCTTCTGCTGAAAATAGTCTCTGTCCCAGTCGGACTATCCCGGTAAACAAATGTTAAATAAAATAAATAAACTTGTAAAGAAATTTACAGTCCTCAGGCACTCTATAAAACCTGTCAGGTTTCTTGGGGGTGGAGGGCTGGGAGTCAGGAGCATTAGAAAAGGTATCTAACAAGGCATCCAAAACAGGAGGGAAAGCAGAAGGTCTGGAATAATCCATCTGCAGGAGCTCATAACACCTTTTCTGTACTTCAGAAACCCGAGAACAATCCCATTTAATAAAACTCCATCATGCTAAAGATTTTGTCCCCAAAAGAAATTTACTCAAAAGAAGTACCAGGACTAGTAGATTCCTCTTATTCAGACCCATGATCTAAAGAAGGAATGTGAGAGTAGTCAGCAAGGGATTTTTCATCAGAATCTGCCTCCTCCACAGAGGCATCCTATTCCCTGTGTCTTTTACAGGAAGTAGAGGACCAAGGTGGGTCTGGGACAGAAACTTCTTGAGGAGGATTTAAAACCATCAAAGCATTAAACAACCCCAACGTGAAATGTTGCCATTTACTCTGTGGGTCCTTAGGAGCTGGAGTAATAGGTTTCGTTTTTTTGCTTATTTGTTAAGGGGACGTCTGCCTTATAAAACATAGAAGGCTCTGACCCCCGGATGGCATTCAGTAATTGCAGTAGGGACTTCTTCTCTGACTAAAATTTGCGGAACATCCCTAAGCCCATCAGAAATAAACAGCCGGAGTGTCCCCTGAATATCTGATGCGAACTCCTCCAAGACCATCAAGGGACTTGCCTAAGGTCAGATCCTCACCGGCCTCCAAACTGGTCGCAGTCAAAGAATCCAATGATGGAGCCAGGTGAATGTCCAGGTTTTCACTCGCCTCAAGAGAGACATCCCACAGAAGCTGTACAGCAGAAGAATCTGGCCTAGATTTCTTGGCCTTCTTTATGGACGGCTGCCCCTTGGGAAGTTCCTTCCATTGTGTCTTTAGCTAAGAGCTTAAGATGCTGATTCTCCAGATACAAAGCCAAGGAAGACAGCCTACTAAGGAGGGTCTTGGGAACAAAGGCCTGACAGAGTAAATGGTCATGGGAAGCACCGAGGCAAAACAAGCACTGCTCATGACCGTCTTTATGGGGAATCTGTCTCCCACACTGGCATTTACCCTTCCTGGATAACATGAAACCCCACAAGCAACAAAAAGATATAATAAATCCTAATGGGATACTAATCTGCAATGGTTTGGCAAACCAGCAATGGAACAGTTGTTCAGACCGAAGATCAAAAGATGGCATTCGGACTGGCGGCAAAGAAGTTCTGAGCTTGGTACGTCCATGTGTCACCTTTATGCCCTTTGCTACATGAGGAGCAAACATGTGATGTACAGAGTACCTTAAAGCAACCTAAAGGCTTTGGGGTAGTGGCTGGATGTTGGGCCTACCTTGGCAGGGAATCCTTATTGTAAAGAATACTGCAACAGTGAAAAGGAAGGACATCAATAGACCCCCCCCCACACACACACACACAAACACAATACAAGCTGGGCTGAATGCTCCAGACAATGTGTGTATTTACATTCATCACTGCGCACAGCTCACTGACAGTGCACATGGAACAGCTAAAGAGCAGTACAGTGTAAAGATGGAGCCTAGTAACTTGAACTACTACTCTCTCCTAGTAATAATCAAATATACCAATACAAATATTCAGTGCCAACTTACTCTTGAAGAAGCTATCAATTCCACAAATCCCTGAATCTCCCCCCAACAAACTAACAAATGGAGATAACTGAACAGTGTTGTATGCTCTCTAAAACCAAAAATATTAACTACAGGAGGTCTGGTAATTTATCCATATGCCTAAACAAACAATACTAAATAAGCCCCTCTGGAACCCCTACAAAATTAGAACCAGCTATGGATCCAAGCTCTCAGCCTCTCCCTCACATATAATGCCCTGCTCTACCCTCATGACCTCAGATCGAAAGTTAAAAAAGCAACAATACCTAAAAAGGGTAACAAGGAATATGCAGGAAACTGAAAGGCTATGGTGAGTACATAACTTCTAAATCTGAAGTAGGATATTCATTGTGTTCAGTAACTGGACAGAGTCCCCAGCTACCTGAAATCTGGGGCGCCATCATGGAAGGATATTAGATGCAAGATCCAACTTATAGTAGAGGAATAAACAGCTGGGGATTGCCTATGACCAGCTGTCCTGTTAAGATAAAATCTAATGAAATACCAAAAAAGGAGGTTTAGCTGATAAAGCTTGAAGTTTCAAAACTCTCTTGGCTGATGTAATGGCTACCAAAAGGCTGTCTTGTAGGACAAGAATTTGAGATCCACCGTGGAGCTGGGCTCGAAAGGGGAGCGGTCAAAGGCCTGTAGGACCAAAGAAAGGTCCCAAGGAGGAACTGCTTGCTTTATAGGGGCCTGAGAAGGAAAGTACCTTTAAAATTTTGCACAAATTTGGCTGACATAAGAGGATTAGACTCTTGACCAATGTGATAGTGAGAAATTGCCGCCAGTTGAACTTTGACTGTGGAACTGCTGGCACCATCATTAAAGAGAGAGGTTAGAAAATCAAGCACTACAGGAAGAGGACCCGGAAGGGATTTAGCTAGTGGATGGTTTATGTCAGCTTCAGGTTGTCCAGGTTCGAGGAGGAATGCAGGATGGATGGGATATCAGATCCGAATGGGATCTAGAATCCAAGGAGGATTCACCGAAAGGAGACCTTAGGAAGGGGAACCAGATCTGTCGAGGCCAGAATGGAGCAATGAGAATCATTCTGCAACCCACCTCAGAATGGTGCTGACTGAGCTTGTCCGCTAGGATGTTTGCCCATTCCCAAACTCTCATGGCCTCAACAAAGAGGGTAAAAGACCTTGTTCCCCTTGCTTGTTGATGTACCAGACAACAGACATATTGTCCGATTGAATATGCAATTGTTCCCAAGGAAGAAAGTCCTGAAGTGCTAGCACGCAAGAGCACTGCTCTCATCTCTAGAACATTGATAAGACCATCGCCCGTGAAAGTGCCCCCCCCGGGCGTGGGAGGGCCCCGTGGCGACCGTGGGGAGCAGAGGGGAGAAGAAAACCCCACCGTGTGCTCCCGGGAGTGGAAGAATGGCGAGCTGCTGATTTAGAGTGAAACTCTGTCCTTTAGAAGAGGAGGAAGGCTAACTCTCCCTGTCTAGTCTGTCCCCTCCCTGAAATCTAAGAGCTGTGTGTGCCAGGTTGGACTTTTTTGTATTATTTGTGATGCCCAGAAAATGGAGCAAGATGGAGAAAGGAGTCTCAAGGCCAATGGGGACCAAGGCTGTGACCAAAAGGAAGGACCCGGAACTGGTAGTGACCAGCCGAAGGGCGGAGGAGAAACCTCTCGAGCCTGTCCATCAGATGATGTAGTACGCTGGCCCTGAGATCTATCGATCACATCCCCAGTGATTTTCCCAGAAGGGGAGAATAGAATAAAAATTATTACTAATTAAAAAAAAAAAACTTAAAACAGTCTATAAAACCTACTAACCTACTACAAATTTAGTTTTAGTTAAAAAAACAAAAAATCTCTGTTTTAAAAGAAAATAGTCCACACTTAGCTGAGAGCTATATGTATCCCATCCAGTTACCAGCGCAAAACAGATCTGAGTCATGAGGGTAGTAGATAGGCATTATGGGTGAGGGAGGAGCTTGCACAGGTTGCAGACAAATGAATATCCTACTTCAGATCAACTTGATTAACCTCAGCTTAGCTTCAAGGTTTGCCCCTGTCGTATACAGAACTACAAGTATGATGCTCCTACATATGGATGGCCATACTACGCATGCAGAAATTACTAACCCATCAGCCTAACTAAACTTGACTTGCAAGATCATGAAATACATTTAAACTCAAACTACAACGTCAAAAACTTTGGGCTAGACCTATGGCAGTTTGGTTCTGTCAAAGCAATATCTTACCTACTTTACTGAGTAAATTTCTTCAAAAAGCTCATAAGAGTTAGTAGTTAGAGGTCACTGTTCACACAGGCTACTTGAATCTAGAAAAATGCATTCCAACACTGTAGCCCAGGCTAGCATTGTAAATAAACAGACTCCATAAATACAGATCAGTAGGTGGTGAAGTAGTTAGCCAAATGGCTACAAGATAGAACGCTCAAAGTAAAGGTGGCTAGCACCTTCTCAAATTATGAAGGTAAGAAATGTGCCCTCAAGGCTTAGTGCTAGGACCCTCCTTTTTGGCATTTACTCATTCCTCTGATCACCAGACTGGAAAACCAGACCTTTGGTTAACCAAGTCTGCAGAGGACTGCAAGTTGGGCATTGCTGTCAAATCCTCCTCTGATACCCGAATATTACAATGGGAGCCAACCTTTAGAAACAAATGGTATACAGAAAAAGAGAACATTAAAATGCAAAAAAGTACATAATTATCATTTTTGGTAAACAACTCTATCTTGCAATATGCAGCATAGCCAATACCCACTCCAAACAGTCCAGGTAGCAGTCTGGCTCTGTGGCACATAGAAACAGAGTCCTTAATGTAACCAAAGCAACCAGAGTTCTATTAGTGGCCCCAGGCAGGGAGGGAGAAGAGTAAAGGAACATTGTCTACAAGCCTCTTTGGCAGGGTGTAGAGGGCATTAAGCACACCATGAGTTCTTAAGGAAGTACAATTTCTCCAGTGGAAAATGGGGAATCAATTTTTTGTGCTTGATGGAAGGAGGGCAAGACTGCTTGCTAGCAATGTCAATGCAGAAATGAAGGATGATCAGCATGGACAGACCACTGCACATCCCAGATTGGACAGAACATTGCAAATTGTCCTTCAGCTATGCAAACTGGGTGTTTACAGAGAATACAGGGCTTTAATGAAAACTCTTGTAACACACCCTTAATGGCTGCCTGAATGATGGCCCTTCCAAGTCAACACTCGCACAATGATGGGGAACGACCAGGCCTAATTTGCCAGGAGGGGGCTGATGGCTGAAAAAGAGGGGGCAAGCAGCATCAGAAAAAAAATACATAGTTACAGATCTTGTCAACTGTGTAGACAACTCCCTCGCCTTTGACCACCATGCAGCACAATCAGAAATGCCCACTGAAATAATATCAAAAAGCATATTATCCAGGTCAAAAGAAGTTATCATCCCTCTGTATGCAGACATAATTATGCCAATTACTGAGCAGAATGCCCCTTTGGGATGCATCTATTTAGACGCAAAGACCACAGAGATTTCTCACACAAAATACTGCTCTAAAAGTCCCTAACCTACCACAGGCAGGCTTGAAGCTCTACCCCTATACTTGGCATCTTACAGGCTCTTATGAGAAGACCTTATCTTACAATCCACACCCCACTGGGAACCCTACCATGCTTGACCTTCTGCATCTTTGCAAAGACCAACAACTCTGCAAACACCAGAACTCCAAGGCTTAAATCTCCACCAGCATACAAGTAAAACACACAGGAGGAATGAATTCAATACCCCCAACAAAACTTCACCTACAAGTTCAGCTAAGTAGCACTCTTGCATTCTTCAAATCAAATCTAAATGTCTGGAAGGGCACCCACAAATTTTCTCTTAGAGTGATCCATCCGCTTTGCCCTTGTATTGAAAAGGGAGGGTTTCAACATGATGGTGCATATTGGCACGGTGTAAAACAGTCTTCAAAGACTTAAATGCCTTGTAATTACTATAAGCGTATTTGATACTTGAAAGCAATCCTGAATAAAACTAGCCAGCAAAAAAATTAAACACAAGGACTACTTCAATACTCTTGTTCATTAAATAATCCTTCATTTTCTTAGTGACAAGTCACGCTCCTTCAAAACAAATGCTTGATTTGAAATGTATACAATTATAAGAAAACCATATTTCTGAAAGTAGTTAACTTTAGCTCACAATTACTTTTCTCCCTATAATACCACCTGGATGTTTACAGCTAAAAAAAACTTTTCATATTTTTTTTTTTTTTTTTTTTTTTTTTTTTTTTTTTCCTTCCACCAGTTTCTCCTGACAAACATCATAAAGATCCTACTCTTATTTCCCTATTCAGATCTGATGTTGTTCCAGAAAGGATGTCCCAGCCTGCCTGACTTGGGATAACACAGTAGAGATTCTGTAGTTTATAGTATTAGTCATCATCAATAATTTTACATGTTAAGGCTGTGCTATGAACAAGAGGAAAATATTCTCCATTTAGCTGTGTAGGATTTTTTAGTAGTGGGTATCCTGGCTTCCTGTAGGACTTGAATGACCGCTTCAGAAAATGTGTGTGTTTGAGGAATCAAAATCCTGTTATTCATAGGTTAAAGTTGAGAGAGAGAGAAGATTTGGAAAGAGCAGGAATCTTTTTTGTTGCATTACCACGACCAGTTGAAGAGGTATTTTCCTATAAATTCCCTTTTGTCAGGTGAAATAGCAGAGAAAACCACTGCTGCCTCAGCCAAAAGGGTGCCACTAAAATGAGTTTGGGTGCTTCCTTTTGTGCCTTGATAAGAATTTTTGGAAGAGTAGGCAGAGGAGGAAAATCACAGAGGGAATTCCCTGTCCACCGGAAGGAAAAGGTGTCCACTGGAAGGAAAAGGCATCTGTCCACCAGGCTGTGGGGACAAGGGTCCCTGGTGCAGAACTGGGGGAGCTGATAGTTGGTTGGTGACGAAAAGAGGTCTATCTAAGGAGTGCACCATTGGAGTGCACCATTGAAGCATGATCATCTGGAAAAACTCTCTATTCAACATTAATTTGTGGGAGTCCTCGAAGGAGTGGCGTAGTAAGTCTGCTGGCACATGCTGTGAGCAAGATGCCCATCTGGGTGGCCAAGACCCATACCTCCTGTTCTAACTTGCACAGTTGGCAAGACCTGTTGTCTCCCAGTTCAATTACATGCTACATGACTGTGATGTGTCTCTGTACACTAGGAGTGGTTTGGGTTTCCAAAGATGGGCAAAAATCTGAAGGGCTAGCAGAAAAGGCCTCATTTCTTTCAGGCTGATATGTTCCTTCATGAACTGAAGTAGCCATCTGTCCTGCATCGTGTGACCCTGTCCATGCCTCCCATGCCTTGTCCAAGGCATCTGTGTGAACCTGTTAAAGAAGAACAGGTGGTGTGAATGGCAGTCCTGGGTTGAGGAAGACCTGTCCCTTCCACCAAAGCAGCAGCTTCTTGAGGCAAGAGGAGAATAGGGGTGTGTAAAGGGTGGCAGTGCTAGGACCACACAGAATTCAGGTACTATTGGATTTTCCTCATGTGCAGTCTGGCCAAAGGAGCACAGGAATGATGGCTGCCATGAACCTCAAAGTTCTTAACATCTCCCTTGCTGAGCAATAGGTTACAGAGGAGGAATTTTGGGAAAAAATGGACAGACTGAACTTTCTCCTGGGGAGAAAGGCATGCATTTTCCTTGTGTCCAGTCTGCAGCCCAGAAAAAAAACTAGGTCCTGCATAGGTGTGATTTTTTTGTAATTTATAGTGAAACCCAGACCTATCAGGAGTTGGAGGATTAAGTACAGATTTGCAAGGCAGAGCCTTGATCAAAAGGTCATTCAGGTAGGGGAAGACTTGGGTCCCTCTGACTGAGACAGAAAGCTACCACTAGAGACAGACACTTTGTGAGCACTCTTGGAGCTGTGGAAAGACCAAAAGGCAGAGCAGTAAATAGAAAATGTGACGAGCTAGAGGAAACCCTGAGGAATCTCCTGCAAAAAAGATGAATGGGTAAGTGAAAGCAGGCATCCTTCAGATTTAATGACACTAAGAAAGCTTGGGGAGGATGAAAGGCAGAAGAGTGTGAAGATAAAGCATTTTGAAGGACTGTATTGTCAAGTAAGTGTTAAGGGCAGACAGGTCTAGGATGGGTCTCTACTACCCTTCTTTCCTTAACACTAGAAAAATCCTGGAGTAAAATCCTTTTCTCCCACAAAGTCGTTTGTGACTTGCTCAATGGTGCCCCAATTTAAGAGGTCTTGAATAATGGGGGGCAAGAATGGACACCTGGTTGTTAGGCGGTCGAGGTATGTCTTTCAGAGGGGGAGTATTTTTCCATCACACAACACAGTCCTTGGTAACAGCTTCCCGCCTGGCAAGTGACAGCAGCAGTCTTTGGAAACCAGGAGTAATGGGGCTGAGGGCAAGGGAAGGGGTGCTGCACATGTAATCACAGACTTTTGTTTCCAAAGGGAAGCCTCCATGCTGGAGGTTTTCTATGAGGTTTGTCAGAGTACCCTTTCCTAGCATTTTTATTCGATCTCTTAGAATCCCTTCTCGTGATGGAGGTAGAATTAGATGGACAGTTCCTATCGTATGTAGGAATTGAGGAGAGTAGAATCTGGCTGCAGTCTTTCATAGTCTTACCTTGGTCCTGGAATGTTAAAAAAAAAAAAAAAAAAAAGTCAACCTGAGGACCAAACAATAAGTCTTTGTCCAAGGTGGATTCTAAAAGTTTTTATTTGAAATCTCAGGGATAAGCTGGCGGAGAAGTCATGAGCATCTGCAAACAACAGATCCAGGGGCAGCTGCCCTAGAAAAGCCATCTACAGCATCGTAACAATGCATTACTCTGTCTGGCTATTTGAGTAGCTTGGAATACGTAAACTCTGCATTTGTTGCTTTGAGTCCAGTGGAGGAGGATACACCATAACTTTATGTGGGACAGAGATCAAGCACATTGTTATTTGAGTCTGGTAGTTAACTGCTCTAAAAGCAAGGGCATCAGATATGTTAACCTTCTTTCCCCATCTATCCATAGCCCAACTGTCTTTGTAAGTAGGACATTAGCAATGAGCAGAAGCTTAGAAGGCTTATTTGAAGACAGAGAGATACTGCAGAGGGATCTGCCACCTGATTCTATAATAAATATTTTAGGTCACCAGGCATCTTGTAAAACCAGTCTGATCTCTTAGGAGCTGGAGGCTGAGAATCGGGTACAGAAGAGGAAGATTGAAAGGTGCAATGGAAAGCCTTAAGGGCAGAAGGGACTGCAGAAGGGGCAGAGTACCAATTTCTAAGAGGCTGCAATACCTCTTCTGATTATCAGAGATCTGACTGGATTGTCATTCAAAGTGTTTCATCATGTTCTGGATAGCCTCCCCCAAGGAAGATTTCTAAAAAGGGGAATCTGGTGAAAGAAAGTCATTCAACGGAAGAAATCTGTCCTGTGGAATGTAGCTGAGAGGAACAGTCTAGAGAATGGTCAGAATCATAGTCTAAGTTCATTTTTGTAAGAGGAAACCAAGGTGGTTTTTTGAGGAGTAGCCTGTGGTTGGAAAAGATCCAAAGGAGGGAGATTTCAAGAATGTAATAGCTTTGAACAAACCCTGTGAGAAATATAACCACTCTTTTTCCCTAGCTGCCTCTCTAGTCTTCTTTTTAGAACTGATGTCAGCCTGGATGAAGCATGGAGGTTCAGAAACATCTAATTTGTATTAGACAACCTGGGATCTCTTTCCTAACTAAAACGTTAAGGACGCAGTGAGGTCCCTCAGACATGGTGAGTTGTGTTTTATCAGATGCATCCCCCTTCTGCAAGGGCTCAAGAGTCACACCAGCCTCTGACAGGGTCTCGGTAACAGGCAACTGAGAGATAACCTCACATTCCGCAAGCTCTGCAACCTCAGCGGGTACATCAGAGTCTAACACATTGGACTGCGGACCTGTTATGGGCCTCGAAAGCTTCTTCTTTGGGGAAAGAGGGACATCGGAGTATGTGGCTTCTACCATCTTGGACTGGGCCAAGTGTTTTAAGATGCTGGGTCTCTAGAAATGTGTTGAGAGAAGAAAGCCTTGACCTAAAGGTTTTGGGAATGAAGAAATGACAGACTGAGCAAGATTTGTGATCATGTTCAGTGCCAAAGCAAAAGAGATACTTGGTGTCTGTTTTGCCTAGGCTTGCAAAAAAAGAGACACAATGTTCAATCCTTGTACAGAATCTGTATACCACACTCACACTTACCCCTCCTAACATCCAACAAATTTAACAAAATATTTAAGAAAAACAGAAGCACCACAATGTGCCACTTATCTGGATAAACTATCCAAGCAAAGGTACCAACAACCAGCTGGCAATCAGTCGGAAGGATGCACTACCTGTGTTTCGGCTGGCGGCGAGATAGTCTGAGTATCCATGCTCGTACGTCTGTCTATATACCTCTGTCTATATACCCAAAGACATAGGAGCTGAGGTTATGTGCCGGATGTATGACCTCAGGAAGGTAAAGCTTTGGCACCCCATCCAGACATCAGTGGTGACAACCCATATGTCATGAAGATTGCAACAGTGATTTCAGTCAGAACATCAATCTTTGACCACAACTCCTTTCCCACAGAGCATGTGTCATCCTTCAAGAAATCTGGTCTCTGGTTAGACCCTCACAATTTCACCATTCAAGGAAAAAACATGCAACAAAAATGAATTTCCTTCTATTCTGGGTACAAAATATACAACCTTTTATATTATACCCAGACAGAGTTGCAATAGGGAATGAAATCTTGCTTCCTCAACTCGAATTCCGTCTCCCTCTTCTCATAGGTACTTACTAAAAACTCCAGCAGCATTCAAAGTCTAGAAAACAATTTGTATATTTAGCGCTCATTCACCCTGAAATGATCACGACTATATTACTCTAGAAAATGCAAACTGGCTACCAGTGAAGCAAGGAGTATACCTACATCTAAGCTTACAACTATTCAAGCTTTTAAAATAACATACTCCCCCTCCTCCTTTAACCTCAAAACTAAAAAGACAAGCTACCTCACACAACCTCTGAAATCTTCCTTTAACACAAATCCCACTTTCAAAACTATATGCAATCTCAGTCCTCTATCCCAAACTATGGAAGTCCTTCTCATTCAGACTTCATCTTACTCCAAGTTCTGTGGACTGTCAACATCTCATCTACTTAAGCTAAATGTTCTTGCAACCAAACATGCCACAACTTAAATTAAACACTCTCCTCTACCCATTACTTTTTGAGTTTACATTGCTTCAATTCTCAAACCTCAGACATCAATATACCAATCTTATATATATTGCTCTAACTTCTTAAATGTAGTGCAAACTTTTGTACTTAATGTGTACTGTAGCAGTGTAATTTTATCCTCTCAATTTACTAGTTTATGTACTTTTGTAATAATCACAGCATTTCACATTCTTGATATTTTATTCATGGTCACTTTTTTTGCCGTCTTATGTACTTCATATGACTGATCATGTTATTAACCCCGGGCAAAGACTGAAACTGATCAGAAAGGATCAGTGATCTACCATGGCTTAAAAATGCAATATATAAATATGCACATGGGGCCTAGATGTTGGATAGTTTAAATACTAACAGACAAGTACTATAGAGGAAGTATCATTACAGTCAAGCATACACGTGTAGACTCCCAAGCAGTAACCACCCCCCCACACACACACACACACACACACACACACACACACACACACACGCACACGCACACTTGAGCTTTGGAATGTAGAAACATGTTGATGCAACTGAGGACAGTTCCAGGGAAGATGGTTTGACTTTTTTTTTTTTTTTTTTTTTTTAGCATTTTAAATATATTTATAAACATCACACATAATCTAACAACATTCAATTACACATTCAATTATAAAAGAAAACCATTACATTTTTTTCATTTTACACAAATTGCTCTATTATATTTGACATTTTTATATGCCCTACCAAATCCATTTTTACTGCAACTTCTGCTCTAGATTAACTATAAACTCAACCAGAGCTGGTCTTTTATTTAGCAATCCCCTATCCCTTTCTCTTTGCCTATTCTCTACTATTGCTCCCTGGTAGGGAAGGCAGTTTCCAACCTGCAATGCAAACTTCAACTTGGTTTTATCCCATTCTTAAGATTTTCTCTCACTAATTATTTGAATCCAATGCCTTGGTTCTTTTGTCAGTTTTCTCCGGTAAATTAAAGCCCTCTCTTTCCTATTTCTTGCACTCCTACTTGCAAATCAAGTCTACTGACATCTCCTTTCTCCATTTTAATGATGGCTTAGTTTTTAGAATATCTTCTGCTACTTTATGAAATATACTCTACATGGTTATTCTCCTTAAGGAACTCCATCCAAAATCCCACTCTCTCCTTATTTCTTGAAGTCCCCCCGCTTCATCATCCCTTTCCAGTTTGAATTATAACCTTCTGCTTCTCAAATTCCAGCTCCCTCTTGCCTGTTTTCTGTGCCCATACTTACTTTACTCCATTCCCATACTGGCTACTTTGAACACTGATCAACAGCTTAAGTTCGGCTCTCCTAGTGTAAAAACTGTGCCTGTTTAGAAAAATTCAATTACTGGCTAGTAAATACACTGCCTGGAGGCCAGCAAAGAAGAAACTTAACTTGAAAGAAAATCAACAGAAAATGTGAAGAGAAAACACTGACTGGGAGGAATCTTGCATCTGTTCAGCAAGAAGCAGTTCAAGTTCCAGCTTTGGTACAACAGACGGTTTCCAGTAATTTGGAGGAAAAAATAAGTCAAATATGCTCAAAGCTGATTAAAATAACAAAATATTGAAGGAGTGTATCAAATTGAAAAACAAAAGGCTGGAAAAAATGGAAGTGACTTTAAATAGCTATTCAGATGAACTGATAAAACTGCAAAAAATCAGAGGTCAAAAAGAAGAAAAGGCTGGCTGAATATAAGACTATTCAAAAAGAGTTGTTTAAAAAAAATGGCATTTAGATGACCGACCACGCAGAGAAAACCTAAAATTTTCTGCTGTACCACAAAAACTGGAAGAAACAGACTATTAATTTTATGAAAGCACAAACAAGTAACTGAACTGGCATTTCACAACAGGATTTGTTAACTGAAAGGGCACATCGTTTGTATGATCCAAACCTGGCCAGGAGAAAGCAGCCAAGACCTATATTAGTAAAGATGCATTTGTAACATCAGAGAGAGTTTATCCTGACAAAACTGTGGCTGAAAGGCAAGGTATTAAAAGTGGAGACAGCAGTGTCTGTGAAAAATGATTATTCACTGTACAGAAGAGAAGTAAATTTATCCCAGCAATCAGAGAATGCCGAGAGGCAGATGTGAAACTCACGTTGCTGCATGGAGCTATCTTAAGATTTTCTTTCCTGAAGGATCAGTCTTTTTTTATGCAGAAGAGGCAAAGGAACAAATAGAAAAGTCTGTTCAACAAAAAGTGGGCCATCAAACATAAGGGGACTCTCCTCCTCATTTCATCTGATGATAAAGTTCATACAGAGATTTTCCCAGTGAAACATTTTTCAATTTTCCAAAGGAAAATGCTTGACAAACACAAAACACACACATGCACACGAGACGAATAGAAGAATCAGGAGTAACTTGGGCATGAACCAAAGTCTGGGGTTTAGAGCCGAACAGCAAAGTACAGTTGTGTACATTTACCATAAATGTAGATGTTCGAGTGTATTCACTGTTGAAGTCCTCACATATGGGTTATCCCGCTCCCGGTAGCCCTCAGTTGGCCTGAACACCAGAGTCCTTGGTATATGACGTCAGCTGCCGCTGGTTGTAAAACTGATGTCAGAATGTCGGGTATAAGGGGAGGCAGCCGACCCCATTTCCGCACCTTGGACACGTCATACAAAAAATAAAAATATATAGTCTGTGCCTTAGGAAAAAAGGGGGAATGGAGGGTGGGAAATCAGGACTGAAACAGTGAATACACTTGAACATCTACATTTATGTTAAGTGTACACAACTGTACTATGTTCTTCATGTTTCACTGCTGCAGTCCTCACATATGGGTTGATTCCCAAAGCCCAGGAAAAAGACAAAAGGTGGAGGAAGGATCACAGATTAAGGGTTGGTAAGAAGGCCCTGTAAAACTGCAGAGGCAAAACCAGCCCTGGATTTAGAAAACAAATATAGATTGTAATGATTTGTGAAGATATGGACAGAAGACTAAGTAGCTGCTTCTAGAATGTCCTTAGTAGGCACACCTCTCAGAAAGGCGGTAGAGGCTGCTCTAGTAGAATGGGTCCCAATACCCTGAGGGGAACCGTCCCATGCTGCAAGTAACAAAAGTGAATACAATGAGCAATCCATTTGGAGATGGTTTGTTTTGAAATACCTTTACCCTAAACCCCAGGAGCAAAACTAACCAACTGTTCAGATTTTCTAAAGGATTTAGTCCTAAGTAAACTCTCAGCTGTCTATGCACATCAAGAGAGTGTAGAATCCTTTCCCCTTTATTTTGGGGATTGTTGAAAAATGTAGGCAGGTGAATAGACCGGTTAAGGGTTAAACTGGAAACTACCTTAGGCATGAAGGAGGGATTAATTCTCAGAGAAACTCGATCTGAGTGAAAAATAATGAAAGGTTCTACTGCCATTAAAGGCCTGCAGCTCAGATACCCATTTAGCTGAAGTAATAGCTAAAAGGAAAGCAGTCTTCCAGGACAGAAACTTCAAATCTGCAAAGGCAGCTGGTTCAAAGGGAGGCAGAGTAAGTTTTTTCCAGGACAAAATTAAGATCCCAAGCAGGAGTAGGAGCTCCTCAGGGAGGTCTAAGATTACTAGCTCCCCTCAGGAACTGTTTCATCAAGGGGTGAGAAAAAAATGGGTTGCACAAAAGAACAATGAGCTGAAATTGCTGAAGCGCGAGTTCTGACAGAAGAAACGGAAAGTCCATCATTAAGCAGTTCTGCTAGGTAGTCAAGAATGAGGGAAAGAGAAGGATGAGAAGAGTCTTCTCCTTTAGCCAGCATCCAAGAGCAAAATCTCTTCCATTTATCTGCATAGGATTTTCTGGTGCTAGGCCTCCTGGCCTCGAAGAACTTCAACCACCTGTTGGGAAAGATTTAAAGTATTAGCCAGGCAGTTAAATGCAGAGTTTGAAGATAAGGATGAAGGAACGTCCCCCCTCCCTGAACCAACAGATCTGGTACCAGGGGAAGATGCCAAGGCAGAGCCTGTGAAAGGCTGTGCAGGGAGGGGATACCAATGCTGCCTGGGCTAATCTGGTGCTATCAGAATAGCCTTTGGTTTTTCATCCCTTATCTTTAGCAGCACTCTGGGAAGAGGCAGAGGAGGGAACACATAAACTGAGAGATGTGTCCATGGGAAGGACAATGCGACCACCCTCAAAGCTTTGTTGTGAAACTCCCTGGTGCAGAAGGTTGGAAGGAGATGATTGGTGTGAGAAAAAAGATCCACTTGTGGGGTGCCCCAATGATGAGTGATGCGATGGAAAATGTCCTTGTTCAGTTGCCACTCGTGAAGATCCAGAACATGTCTGCTCAAATGATCTGCCAAGGAGTTTAGTCTCCCTGGGAGATACTGGGCTATTAAATGTAAGCCCATGGATGCTGCTATGGACCATAGTCTCATGCTTTCTCTGCACAAGGGGTAAGAGCGAGTCCCCCCCCTTGCTTGCTGATGTGCCACATGACTGTGGTATTTCTGTCCTGATCAGCAGAGTCCCAGGGTAGAGTAGGTCCTTGAAAGCCAGTAAGGCTTGCTGCACTGCCATCAATTCTTTTAAGTTTATGTGCAGATGAATCTGCTAGTTGCTCCAAGTCCCCTGTATGCCCCTGCCTTCCAGATGAGCTACATACAACATCTGATGCGTCTGTGGTGAGTCTGGCTGGCAGGCGGTGGGTGGAAAGGCAGACCCTTGTTCTGAGAACAGGCTGTCGCTCACCAAAGGAACTCCATTTGTAGACAGGGAATCAGGGGAAGAATCAAGTCTAAGTCCTGTATGTGTTGATAACAAAGATTCTTGAGGTACCACTGAAGTTTTCTCAAATGCAGTCTTGCATATGGGATCATCAAAATACGTGAAGCCATGAACCCCAGTGCTTGCAGGAATTGCCTTACAGAGAGCTGGGTCATGCTTGCCAAGTTCATGAAGTAAGCCAAAAGATCTTCTTGCTTCTGTTGAGGGAGGAATACCATCTGGGTGGCTGTACTCAGACTCGCTCCCAGGAAAACAATCTCCCTTGTAGGAGTCAACTTTGACTTCTTTTCACTGAGTGTGTAACCCAAAGAGGCGAGTGCTCTTCACAAAATCCAAATCCTTTTCTAGTTGTTCTGGGGAGTTTGCTTGAAAGAGACAATCGTCCAGGTAAGGATAAATTTGAATGTTTCTCTGCCTGCAAAAAGCAATGGCTGGAGCCAGGCACTTGGTAAAAACTTTGGGAGCAGTAGATAAGCCAAAGGGCAATGCAGAGAATTTAAAGTGTTGCTCCCAGCCCTGAAGCAAAGGAACTGCCTACAACTTTCTCTTATTGGGATGTGCAGATTAGCTTCCTTGAGATCCAAAGTTACCAGCCATGAATCCTTGCCCAGCATTGGTAGTAACTGTTGAAGGGTGAGCATTTTGAATTTGGGAATCACCAGAAAAGTGTTTAGAATAGACAGATCCAGAATAGGGCGCCAGGTGCCACCTTTCTTGGGTACCAGAAAAAGTCTTGAATAAAAACCTAGGCCTGCCCGATTTGCAGGAACTGGCTCTATAGCCCCCATAGTCAGTAAAGACATAAATTTGAAGTTCTACCTCTGCCCTGAGAGTTCTGGGTATGTCTGGGTACCCTTGTAAAACAGGGAAGGTGTGACAGTAAAACTTGTAACCTTTGTTTACTATATTGAGCACCCATTTGTCGTCTGTGATGGCAGACCATACCTCTGCGAACCTGGCAACCCCCCCCCCCAAAGGAAAACCAAGGCCCGCAGAGGTAAGCACAAGAAGGCCTGAGTCATTCAGAATGTTTGCTTTGGGAAGATGGCTTAGAACTCCCCGATTTAACAGAAGAATGCCATTGTTTAGCCCTTTGAGTGGCAGAAGCCTGCCCGCTGGAAGATATGAAACCCCTAGGCCTAGAACGACCCTGCTTGCCAGGATCAGGGAAAGACCAATTCTTGGAAGGATAATGCCTACTAAACCAAGGAGGCTGAACCGGAAGGAAATCTTTTACAGCTTGCATAGATTTTGCCTTATCCTCCAACTTCTTCAGTACCTCCTCCGCCTTATTACCAAAACGATTGTCCTTGTGCAAAGGAACATCCAGCAATTTAGATTTAAGAGGTTACTCCCTGAGCCAAGCATGCCTTCTAATTACAGAACCAGTGGCTGCTGCTCTGCAGGAAGCCTCCAAAGTGTCAAAACCACAATGAAGTGAATACTTATTAACTAAAGTGGCTGAATTCAGTAAGTCTTGTAAATCTTTGTTCTTCGTCATGGAAGGAATATCTCCATGTTTAGCCTTAATAGCCTCCAAAGTATGCTGCTGATACTTAAGCATGTGAAAAAGACAACTCACAGATCTAATGGCAAGAGTTGCAGAGGTATAGACTATTTTACCCCACCTGTCCAAGGCCCTAGACTCCTTATCAGAAAGCACAGGGTTTTTAGCAATAGTAGCCTTAACACCCTTGGGGCCTTGAGAAATCATTTCTGGATCACCAGTAGGGTTTTTAAAAAGGAATTGATGAGATTCAGGAACCCTATAATACCTATCCGGTTTTCTGGGGTCAGGAGGAACAGAATTAGGAGTTAAAGAATTTTCCATGAAAACATCATCCACACCTTCCAAAACTGGAGGTATTGCCAGAGGCTTATGCTGTGGCAAATCCAAAATTTCCCAGATTCTTTTCTTAGACTGTGGAAAATGGGACATTCCCATTTAAAATGCTCCCTAAGAGTATTCAAAGTATCTCCAAAGGAGAAATCTTCTGGAGGGGAGGCAGAAGGGATAGAGTCCTCAGCATCAGAATCCTCAAAGCCAGAAAAAAGTTGAGAATTTCCTTCTTCACCAGCAGACATACTGGAAATCTCAGAATGTGAGACAGACAAAATATCAGGAGATAATTCCCTAGCCCTCTTTGAAGGGGGGGGGGATGAGAGCCCCTAAACAGGGAAAGATCACCAGCCATCTTTACCAACTGGGACTGAGGCAAAGGAGGGGAGGCCGACGCCTGCTTGTAAGTAGGTTTGCGGCTGGAAAGTTTACTAGCAATCTGGAGGGACTCGGGAGGCCTAGCAACTAAGTCTGAACTAAGGTAGTTGGTCTGGTTCTGGTCTCATGTCGAAAAGAAGAGGCGTCAGAAGCCGGTGCCTGAAAAGAAGCTCCAGACCCATCTGCGGCAGCGACAGGTGGAGGGTCTGACGACGAAATAGCAGCCTGCGGCATGGATGACTTAGTAAAGGTCTCGGCAGAGGCTTGTGGCTGAAAATCTACAGACTGCGAGGGCTGCGAAAGCGCCTCACTGACTACTGCTGTGCTGACTACCAATTTCACCGGTGCGTAGTCAGCAGATTTAACCCTAAGCCTGTCGCGGTCCTTGTCTTTGTGTTTCTTAGGTATATCCGAAGTTGGGAGACCAGAAGACGTCATACCAATGAACCTAGGCCAGACTCCGAAATGCTTATACAAAATCTTTGCTCTTCGGCGTATGGTATGCGGGTTAAAGGAAGCACAGAGATCGCAGTTAGTGACGTCGTGCTCAAGGCCCAAACAAGTTATGCAATAGGTATGGAAATCAAGGTGTGGAATATCTGTTTTCCACAGGCAAGACAGTTATTAACTTTATCTGACATTCGTTAAAGCAAGAAAAAAGGATGCCCCAATGGGGTACTTATCTGAAGGCTTCTTCAACTTGGTAGTCAAAAAGCAAAATTAAGGTAAATGGCCGACCGGCACTAGTGCGAATTGCATCTGCTTCGGGCTCCGCAGCAAGAAAGACTGAGGAAATGGCATCGGCTGCCTCCCTTTATACCCGACGTTCTGACATCAGTTTTACAACTGGCGGCAGCCAACATCATATACCCAGGACTCTGGTATTCGGGCCGACTGAGGGCTACCGGGAGACGAACCACCCATATGTGAGGACTGCAACAGTGAAACAAGAAGAACATCACTGAAATTAGTGAATAAATGTGAGGCTATAGAGTATCAATCACACTGGTAAAATATGGCTTTACAAAAAAAAAACGGCCGACTGGATTTTTGTTGACTTTGTTAAACTTGCTGAGGGACTGAGAGGCACATACCCCAACTTAATTTCACTAATGTTTGGAAAGAAACTAAAATGGAAAAAAGAAAAAGCTAACTAAGTAAAATAATGTTTGTTCTTAACGGTATTTTTTATAAAACATTTCACAACATAAATTGCATGCTATATAGTAAAGCATTTATTATATGTGTATGTAATAAAGACACTAAAGTAAACCAGTGCATTGTTTTTCTTTTTTGTTTTAAAAGATGTAGGCATTACAATGTAAAAGAGAAGAAAAGCTGGACAAAAGCCCATTTAAGTTAATAGGCTGCAATCTTGGTCTGTAGGAGTAAGGATGGGGTGTAAAAGTACACTGATTATAATATATGTATAGTTGAAATTATTTCACTTATGCGCATATGAAAGTCCAGATTAATGCCCTTGCCTTAATCTAATAACATTTTTTGTGTAAGCAAGTGAGAGCCCACAATGTAATGAATAGTTTTCCTTTAGCAAATACATGTTCAATAAAAGTTAAGTACATTTTGTTCATGTTTCCATGGAAACAAGCTGACTAAAGGCAAAGGCAATAAATTGAGATGTCTGAACATTGTTTGCTGAAATATAAAATTGAAAGGTACAAGGGAAGCATCTCAGTAAAAATAAAGTTTGAAATTACTGGAAGTGGCAGCCTTTCTGGTAACTAAATGCTTTAATGCATTTACCAGAACAGTGTATAATCCAGTTCTGTTTAAAGATAGCCAGTGTACTTTTTCTTAAGACTAAAACTCAATGTTCACTGAAAGCATACAAACTGCTTTTCACACCGGAAGTTGGCCGACCAGCACTTTCGAACTGCTTCTGCTTCGGGCACCGCGCGGCAAAAAAGACTGAAGAAAATGGCGTTGGATGCATCTTATATACCCCTGGCGCACTGACGTCAGGGAGGAAGCGACAGCAACCGACGCCAGACCAAGACTTTGGAACTCTGGCCAACTGCGGGACTGCCTGACGATAACCCCAAGTGTAATGACTGCAGCAGTGTAACACAATGAACATCTGCTTTTCACATCTGGGAGAGGAATAAGGATAAGATAATATAGAACAATGAGTGCAAGTAGGAACACAGGTTGAAAGAAGAAACTCAGGCTGTTAACATGTGACTTAGGGTGGATAACCTTAACTTTATGTTAGATAATGTGTATGGGTGTAGCTGTCATTTTGGGACAACTGTTCCTATCAAGAGGATTAAACTTCATTATTTAAACATGTACATTGTTTACGTGTTTTAGGTTAATAGGTTCCTGGGGTGTTGTGTATGTATGTATACATGGTCTAAATGGAGAGAAGTCAGCAAGCAAAGGAGAGTAGTATTGCTGAAACTGAATTCAACTTCAAGTCTTGGTGAGTACCTTCACAAGGTGGACCTTATTTTTCACAAAATTTCACCAAGACAACACTGATACATAGACTGTATTTACATAGCATACATCATGGACAGAAGTAGGTCAAAAATTAAAAAAAGATAGCTGAGCGCACAAGACCCAGGATAAAAAAGTGCCTAATCCTGGTAGGTGCACTGGTGCTAGGACTGGAAGAAATGACAGTGTAGAATCCTGAAAATACGGAAATATCCCTACAATGGGGCCAAGGCCAAGCCCTGGGGGAGGATGGCTCCCCTGTTATAGAAGAAAGTAGCAGTTCACAGAAATCACAAAACCTAATAGGCCAAAGAACAGCCATAAGGACGATAAAGTGAACTATTGAGGATACGAAGGAAATTATGTATTGGTACTATTATGCAAAAAGGGCAGAATTTCCAGACAACATATACAGAAAGATTGAGAGAGAAATTAGAGGAAAGAAAAACACTTCCACAAGAAAAACTGTCAGAAGTGTCAAATAAAAATTTGTGGTCATTAATACAACAGATTTGTGAAAAACAGTATAGAGACCAAGAAACTTTGATCAGTTTGGAAAAAGAAGCATCTGAGGAAGTGTAAAAATATAAACAACAAAACCTAGATTTTTTGAAAAATATAAAAAAGAAATATGGCTATGGGAAAGGGAGATACGATATGGTGCAATATTTATGAAAAGATGAAAACCAAATTAATTGACAAAGAAGGCAGTCCCAAAAACATTCAAAAAGAAAAACTGGCAAAGGCAACCAGACATAGAAAATTTTACAATAAAAAATATCACAAAGACGGAATGTAGAAAAGAAGATGAGTAAGGCAGAAGTTCTAAAGTGCTTGCAATATGAAGGATATGGTGTACAAGGTCTAATACAGGTTACATCACAGCATGATGGAATAAGCCCCCCAAAGTAAGGGGAAACAGGAAGATCAGGAGACATATGAAGAAGAAATACGGGCATGTGAAATAAAGAGAGATTTAATATGGTGTAATATCTATGCAAAGGAAAAAGCAAAACTGATCAATACAAAAAGAGCAGCACCAAAGATATTTCAAGACAAATACAGGCAAAGGAATCCGGATATGGAAAACTTTACAATACAAAAAATAAGACGACAAAGAGGAAAAGAAGATTAGTAATGAAGAAGTTAAAGAAATAGAAACCGAGGTTATGCAGTACCTCCAAGTGAAGGATTCGGTGTAGAAAACCTAACTTGGAAAGCACCAAAACAAGACAGAGTAATAGACCTCCAAATTAAGGGAATCAGTGGAATGGGAAGCAACTGGTCAGGTGCCATTTGAAGACATTTTGGAGCCTTCCACAGGAAACCAGTATAAACTTTCACTTAAAGCTGGGCAGCAGGGGAAGTAACAGGAAAAGTCAATGTTGAGGAGTGATAGGCCAGTGAGTTCCGATATGACAGCGCAATGGAAGGCACAGGAGGAAATTGAAGAGAATGTCCCACAGCTTTCTATGGAATGCCCACAGGAAATGGAAAACAAAAAATGTGCCCTCAGTCTAGAAGAAAACGAGCTAAGAGAAGAGCTGCTTGAATTAATATAGCCATATTAAGATCAATGAAAGAAATAGACTGTAGAAGGTCAATAAAAAACAAAATGTCAGAAGTTTGATAAAACAAATGAACACAGTAATCAGGACTGTCAATAGAGATCCATGCGATATAACAGAAGTAAACAGGATATATTTACTGTGCAGCTAAATTAATAACTGAAAGTTCTACCACAAGAACACAGGGTAGTGAGGGAAATGAAGGGGAGTAACTGAATACTACCATGGATGTATCGAACAGAGAAAACTATAAAGCAATTAAGACAAGTGTCACCGTTAGAAGAGTATAGAACAGGGAACAGATCAATAAAAATACTCAGAAAGACAGACATGATAAAAGCAATGTGCAGTATTACAACAGATCAAGAACTATCATGCACTATCGCAGATAAACTCAAAATCTCAGCACAGGCAGAAAAAACTTAGAAGCTATGCAGACAAATACAAAGGAAAATTTAAAAAAAAAAAAAGCAATTTATTAATGACCCAAAAAAGCTTTATAGACAACTGAGAAACAAAATAAAAGGAATTGAAAGACCACCAAAAAAGAAGAAATAGATAAATTTTGGAGAATTATCTATGAAGCTCCTGTGGAAAATAAAGATGCTAAATGGATACAAGTAGTAAAAGAAAGTATAGGAAGTTTAAAGGTACAGGATATGAAATGGGATGAAGCAAAAACCAGAGAGATGGAAACAAAGTTAAGAAAAGCCTTTAATTGGAAAACTCCAGGCCCAGATGCAGTATCTAACTTCTGGTTAAAAGTATTAACATCTTTGCATGAAAATTTAGCCATGAGTAAGAACTTTTAGTTATGTACTCACCATAACTTCAGATGTTTGGGATCCATCTCGCCTACATTCTGACTGATGGGTTCGGAGCCGATCCCTCGGCTCCGACTCGGCACGCTTATGCCAAAGAGCGAAGTCTCTTACTGGCTGAGCTTACCATATCCCAGGATGCACCACTACCAGTCCCCCAGATCTAGTTTGTCCGCATACATGCACACATGCACACCCTGCTTATATAACATAGTCAGATGAAACAAGAAACAGTAGAACTCAAAACCGTTCAATCTCTTCTGATCTCCAAGGCAGGGGGAAGGAGGGTGGGTATTAGGAATGTAGGCGAGATGGATCCCAAACATCTGAAGTTATGGTGAGTACATAACTAAAAGATGTTATGTGATCCTATCTCGCCTACATTCTGACTGATGGGACAGCGTCCCTAGCACCTGAATCCTGGGTGGCTCACTGGAAAACACTCCTGAGTACCGTGGAACCAAATGAAGCTCGCCCTTTAGATGCCACATCCAATTTGTAGTGGGAAATGAAAGTGTGCGGATTGGACCAAGTAGCCGCAGCACAGATTTCGATATAGCGAGCTTGGAATGAAAAGCTATAGAAGTAGCCATAGCTCTGGTAGAATGAGCCTTGATAGATGTTGTAAGTTGCTTATTCGAAGAATAAGCCTGAGTTATGCAATCTCTGATCCATTTTGAGATAGTAGCTTTTGTGATGGTTTGGCCCAGTTTATTATCTGAGAAGGACACAAACAACTGGTCTGACTTACGAAGTTGCTGAGTCCTGTCTAAATAGAAGCGCAATTGCCTGTGAACATCCAATTTATGAAGAGTGTATTCTGCTTCATTGGAGAATTTTGGGAAGAAAGCTGGTAGCTCTAGAGATTGTTGGAGGCAGAAACTAGAACAGACCTTTGGGACAAAGGATGGATTAGGCCTAAGTGATACTCTATCCTTGTGGAAAATCAAGTACGGTGGCTTAATAGACAGGGCTTGAAGCTCTGAAACTCTTCTTGCCAAGTAATTGCAACTAAGAAGGCAGTTTTCCAAGACAGATATTTTAACTCGCATGTAGCAGCCGGTTCGAAAGGGGGAGATGTTAATGCGCGAAGCACCAAATCAAGATCCCACGGAGGTGCAGGATGAAAAATTGGGGGTCTTAATAGGCTCGCACCTTTAATGAAAGTTTTGCATAGTCTGCTGCTCATCAAAGGAGGATCCATGGATTCGTGGAATTTAGAGATAGCCGCTAGTTGGACTTTAATAGTTGAGACAGAAGATCCCTGATTAAACAGGGATGTTAAGAATTTCAAGACCTCTGGGACAGGAGCAGTGATAGGGTCTAAGCCCTTGAGTTGAGCCCAGATAGCAAACCTCTTCCACTTACTAAGGTACAATTTGTTAGTGGTGGGTTTGTGGGCCGAAGATAAAATGTGAACAACTTCCGGGTCTAGTGTGTGCCTTCTAACTAAAGTCGGAAGTGGAGGAGCCAAGCTGTCAATTTCAAAGATTGAAGGGACTGATGCCGATGTCCTGACTGATGGATTAGCAAGTCCGGAATTAGGTCTAAAGTCCACGGATCGTCCACTGCATGCTTCTTCAGGTAGGGAAACCATACCTGACGAGGCCAGTACGGGCAATCAGTATCATTGAAGACCCCAGTTGAGAAGCTTTTTGAATAACTCTGGGAAGAAGCGGAATTGGAGGAAAGGCATAAAGTAGCCCTGTTGGCCAAGGTTGTGCTAGAGCATCCATGGCTGTACTCCCTGATGTGGGATCAAGGAGAAGAACCTTTGGCACTTGGTGTTTAGTGGAGTTGCAAATAGGTCGCAGCACGGCGTCCCCCATCTCCTGAAAACCTGAGCTGCTACTGTGTGGTTTAGAGACCACTCGTGAGGAGAGAGAATTGTCCTGCTCAATTTGTCTGCCAATATATTTGACTTTCCGGGATGTGGGTCGCTACCAAGAAGCGGTTGGTAGCTACAGCCCATTCCCACACTCTCATGGCCTCTCTGCAAAGGGGTATGATCTGGTCCCTCCTTGTTTGTTCAGATACCAAACCACCGACATGTTGTCTGTGTGGATGGCGATGATGCCCTGAGGAAGAAACTTGTGTAAGGCTTGTAGGGATAGAAGTACAGCCCTCATCTCTAACACGTTGATGTGGAGAAGAGCTTCGCCTGGAAGCCAGGAGCCCTGAACTAGCCTGCCCAGACAATGCCCCCCACCCTATCTGGGAGGCATCTGTCGTCAGGGTAACCACTGGAGAGGGAGAACAAAGGGTTTTCCTTGATCCAAATTGGATGTCTGAAGCCACCAGCGAAGGTCCCTTTGCATATTTCCGTAATCATGATGTGATGATTGAGGGAAGATCCTGAAAAGACCATTGAGTTGACAATAGCCACTGAAGAATCCTCATGTGTAATCTTGCCAGAGGAACTAAAAGAACCGTGGCAGACATTGAGCCTAAAACTTGAAGAACCATCCTGGCTGGGGCTTTGGATCTCGAGATCAGAGCTTGAACTTGGCCCTGTAAAGTTTGGATCCTTTTGGCAGGAAGAAAGACGCATCAATCTTGAGTCTATCTCTGCTCCTATAAACTTTATGCTTGAGAGGGCAGCAAGACAGACTTTGACCAATTGAATGTAATCCCCAGGGTAGTACCCAGGGAGATGGTGGCTTTGAGGTTGTCCATTAGTAGATGCCTGGTGGTGGCAGTCAGGAGCCAGTCGTCGAGATAGGGAAACACTTGGAATCCAAGACTTCTCAGGTGAGCCGTCACTACTGCCAAACACTTGGTGAACACCCTGGGGCTGTGGTGAGACCAAAGGGCAGAGCGCAAAATTGGTAATGACTGACTCCCAGGCTGAAGCGCAGATACCTCCTGGACGCCTGATGCATCGGTATGTGATAATAGGCGTCCTTGAGGTCTATGGAGCACATCCAAACATCCTTCTCCAACAATGGGAGAATGGATTGTAACGTGACCATTCGAATTTGGATTTCGTGACGGATTGGTTCAGTCTGCTGAGATCCAATATTGGTCTCAGGTCCCCTGTCTTTTGGCACTAAAAGAACCTGGAGTAATTTCCTGATCCGATCTGGTCTGTGGGGACCGGTTGGATGACTCCTTTTTCTAGCAGCTTTAAAGCTTCTGCGGCTGCCATTTCCCTTTGACTGGGTGGTGGGTCCGGGATTCTTTTGGACGGTGGGGGCGAGTATGTGAATGGGATGGTGTAACCTCCGGCAATGATCCGAAGCACCCATCTGTCCTGAGTGATTGACTCCCAGGCTTTTAGGTGCTTGGCAAGCGACACCCGACTGGCTCCGGAGCAGCACAGCCGGGCAATCCCTCATGACGTGTGGGAGGCTGAAGAGCCACGAAAGGACTCGCGGTCTCCAGAATTGCGGGGCCCTCTGCCGCCTCTGGGACGGCGTCTCCCTGAAAAATTTCCCCGTCCTCTGCCTCTGGAAGGGAATCTTCCTGCTGTTGGGAGAAAAACTTGCAGATTTGCGGAACCACATTTTCCCCTCCTTGAGCCTTGGGGTAAGGCCGAAGGGAGTGGAATAACGGGCACCTACGGCAGATAAAGTTTTTCCCTCCTGCTCACAGCGGTAAGGGTGTCTTTAACCTTGGGTCCAAACAATGAGGACCCATCAAAGGAGCGTCGGCGAAGGAAGACTTGAAGGCCTCCGAAACTGACACAGCGGAGCCAGGCTTGTCTCCGTGAGAGCCACGCCTGTGCCTGCGCTCTACCCGCCCTTCGGCCGCATAGTAAATGAGCCTCATGGACGAGTTAGAAATTGACGTAAGGATAGCCAACTGAGAGCTAACCGACTGGGCTAGCTGCTCAGGTAGGTTACCCGAGGGAATCTGACAACTCCTTGACCAGATCCCTCTGAAGCCTGGTAAAATGTGCCAAATAATTCAGAGACCTTAAAGTAAAGGCCGCTGAAGTCAGGGTGCGCTTCCGCACCTGTCCATACTCCTAGACTCCTTATTAGGAGGATGGACGGACGTTGAAGCCTCTGCCACGACCTGTTGTGTAGCAGATGCCACCACCATGGCATCTACAGCCACTCCTTTAGTGAGGAACTCCTTCTCGGGGGGAGCAGACAAAAATTTATTTGGACGAGAAGGGACTGGTTCCACGGTATCTGGATGTTCCACGCCCTTGACAAACTAAATCCAGAAGCTCGTCGAAGGCGGAGACACCCAGGAGGCGGAGGGCTGAGCCCCAAAGGCCTTGAGGAGCACTGACTCGTCAGCAGAGGGGGGTTTGGATATCCAGCCGCCTCGTTGTTTGAGGATCTCTAAGATGTCTGCAAATGAGACATCATCCGAGGACGACTTCGGGGACCCCTCTGCATCATCCAGATCAGTGTCTGATGTAATAGACTCGGGGGAGTCCATGTGCTTCCTCTTGCACGATCTCTTCCTTGGGGGTTCCTCCAAGACAACTCAAGAACCCTCAGGAGGAGGGAACCCCACTGGGGTAACCTCAGGCCCGGGCTCCGCTGACTACGGACAGGGGAACTGCCAAAGACCCAGTCTCCACGCCCAGGGAAGGTGCCGGTAAAGCCGGAGAGATGGCCGAAGAGGACTTGGCCAAGGCACTCCTCATGGCTCTGAAAGCCGGACCCCCAGAATCCTGGGAGTGTCCGGTCCCCAGAGCCGTGATAGCCAACGGAAATCCCGCAGCCGAAGCACCGAGGGGGAGGCTCGGAACCGAAAGCATAGGCCCCGAAACATCACCCCCGGGTCCAGCCGAAGAAGTCCGCGTACCAAACTCGGACCCGAAGGCCCGGGTTGGAGTAAGGGTCGGAGCCGACCCTGATATCTCCACCGGCTCCAACAGCACCTGCTCCGACGGAGCGAAGCAGTCGGAGGAGGAATGGCAATGGGTGGGCCAAGGTCATCGGCTCGAAGCCAACTGGGTCGGAACCGAAACAAATTTTTGGAAGACTGGGGACTGGAACAGTCTTTGAAGCACCCTGTCTATATCAGAATCTGACATCCTCGAAGACCGAGAGGAAACAGAACGGGTTCGAGATGGCCTCTCCAACGCCCCAAAGGACTAGGGGACCGGCTCGAGGAGACTCGACAACTATCGGCCGAAGGAATACACACACCAGATTCCATCGGTGCCGAGATGGACTTCGGCGCCGAGGAGGAAGTGTCTGAGCAGGCAACCTTTGTCGGCTCCGAGCAGTGGAGCCGGCGAAGATGACCCGCCTCGATGCCCCAGGTATCGGCTCCGGCCAGAGGAGTCGATACTGGTGGCATCGAGGCAGACGTTCGACCTCGGCCCCGAAGCCCTGGGAGCGGAGGGAGAGGCCTGCCTTTGTTTCTTAGCGATCGGATCCGACGGACTGGTCGGAGCCGACGCCCTTTTCTTTTTGGCCGGAGAAGGAGAGGATGCCAAAGCTTCTTCGAAAGAAGGTTTAATTAATCCCTTAAGAATTAATTTATTTTTCCTCTCCTGGAGGACCCTTGAGGAAAAAGCGTGACATACACTACATGATTCCTGTAAATGTTTTGCCCCTAAGCAATACACACAGAGCAAGTGATTGTCCGTGATGGACATTTTGAAGCTACATTTTACACATTTCTTAAAGCCCGAAGGCCTAGGATTCTGAGACATTATAAAAAATTTCAGAAAACTAACTGGAAGAAACACTGGTGACACACCTAGAATAGGCTTACAGTTATCACTCGCAATACTCTGTAGTCAAAACACAGCACAAACTCTGTAAATTGGAATAATTTCTCTCTGCAAGTTCTTCTTTAAAGAAGAGAAAATATAAATGATCCGAAACAGAACCGAAGTCACCTACAAATAAAAAGACCGGGAAAGGCCTTTCCAGACAAGAGGTACTCCTGGTCCACACTCACAACACAAGAATTCACCAAGTGAATTTTGTCAAACGCACTCTAAACACAAGAATAGCTGTTAAAACAGCTTTTTGTTGAGAATGAAGAAAATCCTGACAGAAAAACTAGTGAAATAATCACTACTTAACTCAGCCAGCTCGAGACCACGTCTTCACTTGTTAGCGGCAAACGAGATCTGGGGGACTGGTAGTGGTGCATCCTGGGATATGGTAAGCTCAGCCAGTAAGAGACTTCGCTCTTTGGCATAAGCGTGCCAAGTCGGAGCCGAGGGATCGGCTCCGAACCCATCAGTCAGAATGTAGGCGAGATAGGATCACATAACATCTATTTATATGTGCACCCTGAACAGACACCAACCTGGCTAACAACAGGAGGAAACAATGCTCCTACTTAACAGTGAACCTGCAAGCTACCCTAAAAATTATAAACCAATCACTTGCCTTCTGACACCGTGTAAACTATGCACTGGAATTGATGCCGACGGAGTTTACAGTCATTTAGAAGAAAACTCAATTATGGCAATAGAACAAAAGGGCAAAAAAAAAAAGCTATATGGAACAAAGGATCATTTGTTGTTAAAGTCATAGTAGAGAACTGTAAAAGGGGAAGAATTTAAGTATGGTGGATGGACTACAAAAAAGCATTTGATACAATGGATAAAACAGTGCTTAAAATGTATAGGATACACTCTACACTGATCAACTACATTACAGGGACCATGAAACAGTGGCAGACCACTTTGAATTAAGCCACAATAAAGAACAAATTATTATTCCACAGATAAAAAATTCAAAGGAGGATATTCCAGGGTGACTCCCATCACTGCTGCTAATCTGCCTTGCCCTTAACCCATTAAACTGTCTATTTAACAGCTAAGGCCATGGCTATAATTTGACTCCTAGAAAAAGTACAGTTTTGTACCTACCATAAATGTAGATGTTCGAAGATCCACATTGCTGCAGTCCTGACATATGGGTAGTCCGCTGTCCTCGGTCGGCCCGAATACCAAAGTATAAGGCTGACGTCGGTCAAGGCGCTTAAAACTGACATCAGGACGTCAGGGTACAAAAGCACATGACCGACGTCATATCCTCAGTCTTTTCTTGCCCCAGATGTCAGAAGGCCCTAAAAAGAAAGGCCAAAACCAAAAGACAGCAAAAAACCAACCAACCACCCCTGCACTAATCCTATTTACAATATTTACAATATTCACAACCCAAACCACACAACCGCCTCTAACTACAGAGGGGAAGGAGGGAGTAAATTGGACTGCAGCAATGTGGATCTTGAACATCTACATTTATGGTAGGTACAAAACTGTACTATGTTCTTCATCTCACATTGCTGCAGTCCTGACATATGGGTAGAATCCCAAAGCAGAGGTAAGGGAGGATGGCAAAACTATAAAGCATTAGGAGCTGCCAAAATGCCCTGTAAAATTGCAGTGGCAAAACCAGCCCTAGATTTAGAGTAAAGTGGAAGGTGGTAATGCTTAGAGAAAGTATGCACTGAACTCCAAGTAGCTGCCTCCAAAATATCTTTAGTTGCCACTCCCCTTAAAAAAGCTGTAGAAGTGGCAGTAGCCCTAGTGGAATGAGGCCTAATCCCAGCTGGAATCTCCTTACCATGATGGGAATAACAGAAAGCAATACAAAACCCAATCCACTTAGAAATAGTTTGTTTTGAAACAGGCTTGCCCTGAGAACCCAAAGCAAATGAAACAAATAACTGCTGAGACTGCCTGAATCCTTTAGTTGTGCTCAAATAATATCGCAACTGCCTGTGTATATCCAAAGTGTGCAAAATCTTTTCCCCTTTATTTTGGGGGTTTGCATAAAAAGTAGGCAAATGAATAGTTTGGTTTAAAGCCACACTAGAAACCACTTTAGGCATAAAGGAAAGATTAGTACGTAAAGATACCCTATCCTTATGGAAAATTAAGAAAGGCTCAACCGCCATAAGGGCCTGTAATTCAGAAACCCTTCTCGCAGAGGTAATGGCCAACAAAAAAGCAGTCTTCCATGATAAATATTTCAACTCGGCAGTAGCTGCAGGCTCAAAAGGTTGTAGAGTGAGTTTCTCCAACACAAAATTGAGATCCCAAGCAGGAGTAGGAGCTCTACGGGGGTCTTATATTCTTTGCCCCTCTAAGGAATTGTTTAAACAAAGGATGAGAAAACAATGGTGGGTCACAGTCATAGTGAGCAGAAATTGCTGCAGCATGAACCTTAATAGAGGAGAAGGACAAACCTTTGTCCAGTAACTCAGTAAGATATTGAAGAGCCACACTTAAATTAGGCTTAGAAACATCAAATTCCTTTGCTGTACTCCAAAATAAAAATCTCCTCCATTTATCTGCATACACTTTCCTTGTACTAGGCCTTCTGGCCTCCAAAATAACATTCAAAACTTGCTGTGGAAGCTGAGACCCTCCAGGGTTTAAAACAGAATATGCCAGGCTGTTAGATGTAGAGAGTGAAGTTTGACATTGAGTAAATGACTGTTCTCCTGAGACAGCAGGTGTGGAATCGAAGGCAAAGGCCATGGAGGCTCCCGTGCCAGACTTCTCAGTAATGGGTACCAGTGCTGTCGAGGCCAATCTGGAGCTATTAAAATCATCTTTGGCTTGTCCTGTCTGACCTTCAGGAGTACCTTTGGGAGGAGAGGCAGAGGCGGAAAGGCATACACATGAAGATTGCTCCAATTGAATGAGAGAGCATCCACTTTCCAAGCTGTGGGATGAAACCTTTTTGTGCAAAACTTTGGCAGCTGGTAGTTTAGTGGAGAAGCGAACAGATCTATGTCTGGAGTTCCCCATAACACTGTCAATTTCTGAAACACATGAGGATCCAATTTCCACTGCTGGGGATCCATAATTTGTCTGCTCAACACATCTGCTAAGGAGTTCTGTGCTCCCGGCAGAAACCTTGCCTGAAGATTTAGCTGTAAACTGAGAGCAGTCTCCCACAAAATCATTGCTTGTCTGCATAGAGGATAAGAATGTGTTCCCTCTTGCTTGTTGATGTACCACATGACAGTTGTGTTGTCTGTTAGAACCAACACCTGCCCTGGAAGAAGTAAATCCTTGAAAGCTATTACTGCAAATTGGACTGCTAACATCTCCTTCAAGTTGATATGTAGATGTTGAAGTCTGGCAGGCCACGTGTCTTGTACCCACTTTCCATTTAGATGAGGTCCGCAAGCTTTGTCTGAGGCATCTGTCGTTAGAATCTGACTCGCCTCTGGCCGGGTCACAGAGAGTCCCTTGTTTAGGTGACATTCCTGAGCCCACCACAAAAATTCCTTTTGAATGCAAGGTATTATCTGAATGACAGTGTCCATATCTTGGCAGTGCTGTGTCCATACATTTTGAGATACCATTGTAGCTTCCTCATATGCAGTTTGGCATTGGGAAGCACCAGAATACAAGATGCCATGAACCCCAAGGCTTGAAGGACTGTCCTTGCAGTCAGCCTGGACTGATGAGACAATTGATGGAAGTAAAGAGAAAGATTCTTTTGTTTGTCCGGGGTCAAAAGGCCATCTGGGATGCTGTATTCAGTCTCACACCCAGAAAGCACATGTCCTGAGAGGGTACTAGACTGGACTTTATTTCGTTCACAGAATACCCCAGGCATCTTAGCACTGCTATCACATACTGTAAATGATGAAGAAGTTCGTCCTTTCCTTGGGCCAGAATCAGGCAATCGTCCAAATAAGGATAGATCTGTATTCCTCTTAGCCTGAAGAAAGCTATCACTGGAGCCAGAACCTTCGTGAACACTCTGGGCGCAGTAGATAACCCAAAGGGCAATGCAGAGAACTGATAATGAGAAGTCCCAGCCCGAAAACGCAGATACTTTCTGCAACTGAGCCTGATAGGAACATGAAGGTAAGCCTCCTTGAGATCCAGAGTCACCATCCAGTGATCTTTGCCCAGCAGAGGTAAAAGCTGTTGTAATGTCAACATTTTGAACTTGGGAATGTCCAGATATGTGTTGAGGATAGATAAATCCAAGATCGGTCTCCACGTGTTCCCTTTCTTTGGTACTAGGAACAGGCGAGAATAAAATCCTAGGCCCACTTCTGGCAGAGGGACCGGTTGTATGGCCCCTATTTGAAGTAGCAGAGAAATTTGTTTGTGAGCCTCTAGTCTTTGCTGAGGAGGAACGTCCGGCATGCCTTTGAAAGGAGGCAAGGTATGGAAATAAAACTTGTAACCTCGGTGTATGATATCCAATACCCATTTGTCTTGGGCAATCAAATTCCAATTTTCCTTGAAGAGTGCCAACCTTCCTCCCAAAGGAGCTGCCAGGCAAGAAGGATCTGGCAGCTGAAAAGGTAGGTCATTGGGCCTGTTTACGAAAGGACTGGCCCCTGCCCTCACCAAGATTGTGCAGGTGAACTCCCTGTTCTAGGTCTGAAAGAACTCTGAGCTCTGCCCCTACCACGTCTAGATCTACCCCTAGACTGAGAATCATAAGAAGGATACGTCCACCCCTTAGCAGGCCAATTCCTACTAAACTTTGGAGGCTGTACTTGCAAAAATCTTTAACAGCCTGCATGGACTTAGCCTTGTCTTCCATTTTCTTCAAGACTGACTCCACAGGTGAACCAAACAACACATCAGACTGTAAAGGAGCATCCAAAATCCTTGTCTTAACATGGTCAGATAAATTCTGATCCCTCAGCCATGCGTGCCTGCGAAGAACTGAACCAGTGGCAGCCACCCTAGACGAGGCCTGTACAGCATCAAAACCACATTGTAAAGAATGCTTACCCACCTGCTCTGAAACATGCACCAAATCTTGTAACTCTTTACACTCAATGCCTTCCGCCAGAGCATCCACCTTAGACTTCAATTGAGAAAGAAGATAGTTTTGATATTTCAACATATGAAACTGGCAATTCAAAGCCCTCATAGCTAGGGTAGAAGATGTATAGACTTTCTTTCCCCATCTATCCAAAGCTCTGGCCTCTCTATCTGGAGGAACCGGATTTTTACAACAGAGGCCTTGACACCCTTAGGTCCCTGACTAACAGTTTCTGGGTCCGCCCTAGGACTCTTATAAAGATATTTATGAGCCTCAGGCACCCTGTAATACCTATCCGGTTTAACAGGAGCAGGAGGCAGAGAATCAGGATTAAGTGAAGCCTCTGCAAACACATCTTCCACAACATCCAGAACAGGAGGTATAGCCAAGGGCCTATGCTGGGGCAAAAGCAAAAATTCCCTAAGCCTTTTCCTGGAATCAGAGAAGTCCTGACCTTCCCACTTAAAATGTTCCCTCATGGAATGAAGAGTCTCTGAAAAGAAAAATCCTCTGGAGGAGAAGCAGAAGGAGTCGAATCATCAGCATCAGAATCAGAATAAGGAGAGTACTCCTGCAAGTCTTCAGCCAAGACTCAGAAACATCCAAGCCTGCTCAAAACTCCCCAACTCTGGCTCCACCCTAGGCCTCTTATCAGGAGGGGACAAAGAACCTCTAATCAGAGTAATCAAATCTTCTGCCATTTTAAGCATGTGCTTCTTGGGCACAGACCCTGCTGCACTAGGAGTGACACCAACAGAAGCTAAACCTGGCCTGCCTCTGGGAGAAGCCTTGGAAACAGAAGGAGAGGGCCTAACCACCCTAGGAAGGGAGGGAGTACAGTAACTTGGGAAGCCCCTTCAGCCTGACCTGCCTCCTGAGAGGCCACATCCTGCAATATCAAAGTCTCCCCTGGGACTCCAGAGAAGCCTCCGCCGGAACCACCGGTTCCACTGACGCCTCTAAAGAACCGACGTCCGGAACGGACGACTCTTCTTGCCTGGGTTTAACTGCTTTGTCTTTGCACTTCTTCGAAGAAGCGGGCGGAGAATCCGACGGCATATTATAATTGCACCGCTTCCCGAAGACCAGCCTAGCACAATCTAACCTACGCTTAATAGTGCACTTATTGAACCTAGCACAAAAGCGACACCCAACAACGTCGTGCTCAGGCCCCAAACAAGGAATACACAAAGAATGATAATCCCTATGCGGTATCTGTTTCCCACAAGAAATACAGTTATTCACTTTTTCTGACATCCGGTAAAACAATGAGGCAAGAAAAAACCAAAATATTCCCCAACGGGGTACTTAGCCAACTTTGATTCGGTCTGAAACTCAGAACTCGAAAAATTTCAGAACGCCGAACGGCACTTGCAACGCTGCTTCTGCATCGGACCATGCGGCAAAAAAGACTGAGGATATGACGTCGGTCATGCGCTTTTGTACCCTGAAGTCCTGATGTCAGTTTTAAGCGCCTTGACCGACGTCAGCCTTATACTTTGGTATTCGGGCCGACCGAGGACAGCGGACTACCCATATGTCAGGACTGCAGCAATGTGAGATGAAGAACATCAACAAAGTGTAAAGACTTCTCATATTGCCTTTAGCGATGATTTAAAACTGTATAGCTCATCAGATGAGGAACTGAAAGCACAACTGCAAGTTGTCAAAACTTTTTCAGGTGATATAAGAATGTCATTTGGTCTTGACAAATGCAGAAAAGCAACCTTTAAAGCAAAAAAACTGCAACACCAAAAAACATCAGTTTGCGACAAGAATGTGATATAAAAGAAATTCAGCAAGAGGGAGTGTATAAATACTTGGGAACTGATGAAGGATCAACAACAAAACATGAACAAATACGAATAAAACTTAGTAGGGAGTATTTTAGAGGTCTTACATTAATCCTGAAAACAGCATTGACATCTATGAACAAAATCCAAGCTACAAACCAATTTGCTCTTCTTGTCCTAACAAAGTTCTGGAGTGACTGACTGGCCCCAAAACATGTTGCATAGATTAGATAGGAAAACAAAGACGATGACTCATGCTCACCAAATGATTTAAAAAATCAGTGCATACCAAGATTATATATTTCCTGTTCCAAAGGAGCCTCCTTGAAATAGATTACATGTACAGATCTGCAACTGTGGGACTCCATACACATCTGCTGACCTCAAAACCCAAATGCAGTGAAATAATGAAGCATGAGAATCAATCTAAGATGACTTCCCTGCTTAGTCTAACATTAGCATATCAGCGTCAAGCAGAAATGGAAATCAAACTACAAGTAGATAAAAATCATGCAGCAGCTGAATATGCCAAGAAACAAATGAAGGAACATAAGGTGAAGGATCAGACAAGAAGGCAAGAAATGTGGAAAATGCCTAAGTATAGTTGCAAGTACAGAAAACTTCTGGAAGAACCTCATGTTGATCAGGAAAGAACACAGAAATGGTTGAGAGGCAAATTCAAACCATGAGATGAAACGTTAATATTGGTGGCACAAGACAGTGGGTTACGTACACGTTTTACAAAGTCCATTGAACATGTACGAGAAACTGACAAATGTAGGTTTTGTAAAACAGAATTGGAAACAGTTGCACACCTCGTTGCTGGTTGTGACATACAATAGCAGAAGGACTGTATACTGAAAGGCATAATAATGTGGCAAGACTGTTGCACTGGGGATTGTGCAAACATTATGGTATTGAAATGGCTGAAAAACACTGGAAACATGAGCCTAAAAGCATCACAGAAAATTATGAAGTCTACATTACATGGGATTACCTATTAAAGCTAGCTATGAAAATAGAACTGCAGCAGATAGTAAAGAAAACCACAAGGCCTTCTATAGTTATGTAAAGAATCTCCACGGCAAAACCCAGATTTGCTCTGAGCTACTGCACAATGGTACCTCCTATACCGAGCCGACAGATATTGCCAATATACTGGCAGACAGACTCAGTGCCAACTTTACTCCCCTCAATGATCAGTCACAATACCAGTAGATTGCCAGGCACCCAGTATTACTGTTGCACAGGTTAAAGCAGGACTGTCCAAGGCCAATAATACATCTTCTATGGGACCTGACAATATCCCTGGCTGTGTTCTACATGAACTAGAGAGTGAACTGGCACCTCACCTGTGTGCCATATTCAGCCACAGCCTCACCTCAGGCTTTTTCCCTACCAAATGATGCAACTGCTACAGTCATCCCTCTCCACAAAGGAGGAGCGACTACAGACCCTGGGAACTATCGCCCCATTAGCCTGACAAGTCTGATTTGCAAAGCTATGGAATGCATCATCATGGACCTAAAAAGCAAGGATATAGGGAATCTCCACACTCTGGATCCCACACAGTTTGGTCTTGTGAAGGGCATGATCATGCCTGCTCAACTTGGTCAACTTCTATGAGTTAGTCACCAGAGCTGTGGATGAAGGCAAGGTGGTTCATACAGCCTACCTTGATCTGGCCAAGGCCTTTGATACCATTCCCTACTCAGGGATCATAGAAAAACTCACTAAGCTAGGCATCAACCCCTATATATCACTAGGTGGGTTGCAAACTGGTTCACAGACTGAATTCAAAGTGTAAAAGTAGCTGACGCCAAGTCAGACTGCCAAACAGTCACTAGTGGAGTTCCACAGGGCTCTGTGCTAGGTCCTCTCCTGTTTGACATCTACTTCTCTGAAGTCCAGACCAACATGAAGGGACTCTGGCTGACAAAGTCTGCAGATGATTGCAAGTTGGGAGCTATTATTAACTAGTCCCAAAAAAAAGGTGAACCAGTGATGAAGTGGAGATATACAAACCCAAAACAGCTTCAAGCAAGAAAAAGTACTACTCCATACAGTCGGAAACTTAATAAAACGACAAAGCTTTCGGATAAAGCTATCCTTCTTCAGTGTCTTACATACAATGAGCATAAAAACAGCATTTTTAAATACAACCTAATCATATCACATGACAGCAAACGTATCCACAACATCAATTAAAAATGGTAATCAATCTTCTTTTTTAAAGAGAACAGTTCATTTAAAATCCATAAACTTAGATATATCAAAACATACATTCATCAAATTTACATAATTAATATAAAACTACTTCACTTTTTGTTGTTTAAGCGTCAAAACCGGTTTTAATGTTACCTGTTTATTAAGACCTGGATATTTATCTGCTTCTAGTCGAATAATCCATTCATATTCTTTCATACCTATGCTATTACCTAAGTCCCCACATCTAGCATTTGGATATATCACATGTATAACTCTAAAACTAAACTGATGTGTATCATCAGTTTTACTAATATGGTGGGCTAGAGAATTAGTAAGTACTTCCCTACAAATCTCAGACTTTTGCTCTATTTTTTCCAACATAGAAACCTGGACATTTATTACATGTAGCAAGCATATATATATATATATATATATATATATATATATATATATAAAAACATGTTATTAGAAATAACTGGGATAACCTGGCCATGAAAAAATGGCTCCTATAGAGACCTTCGTTTACTTATCGCAATTGCAGTAATCTAAAGAAGCTGTTGTGTTACAAGGACTTTTCCCTAATAATAAATCTGTACCTACTTTTAATAAAAAGGGAACTTTCCCTTGTCACAATTGTTCCTGTTGTTCAAATATAAATCAGGAGAGTTTGTACATCCCGTAAATGGTAGGAAGTTTACCTTCCACTGTACTGCTACATGTAACACACTGTTATATATCTTGCTACATGTAATAAATGTCCAGATTTCTATGTTGGAAACTCAGCAAGAAGGTTAAAGGACAGGATAATAGAGCATAAGTCTGAAATTCGTAGGAAAGTACTTACTAATTCTCTAGCCCACCATATTAGTAAAACTGATGATACACATCAGTTTAGCTTTAGAGTGATACATGTAACGCATCCAAATGCTAGACATAGGGACTTAGTTAACAGCATAGATATGAAGGAATATGAATGGATTATTTGACTAGACGCAGATAAATATGCAGGTCTTAATAAACAGGTTACATTACAACCAGTTTTGAAGCTTAAACAACAAAAAGTGAAGTAGCTTTATATTAATTATTTAATTTTGATACAAGTATTTTTTGATATATGCAAGTTTATGGATTTTAAATTAACTGTTCTCTAGAGAAAAGATTGATTACCATTTTTAATTGATGCTGCTGATAGGTTTGCTGTGTCATGTGATATGGTTAGGTTGCATTTAAAAATGCTGTTTTTATGCTCATTGTAAGACACTGAAGGAGGACAGCTTTATCCGAAACCTTTGTCGTTTTAGTAAAACTTTCTGACAGTGTGGAGTAGTACTTTTTCTTGCTTGAAGCTATTAATACCCCCCCCCCCCCGAGTGATATTGACATCCTACAGATAGGCCTCACAGAGACCAACGACTGATGTCAGAACCACGGCCTTAAGCTCAATGCCAAAAAATTAGAAGTTATGTACCTACCATAACGTTCCATGTTAGTTGTCTTCTCTCGCCTTCTTTCTTGCTGGATGGGTTCGGAGCCGATCCTCGGCTCTGACTCGGCACTTGCTTTAGCTCGAGAACTCCTTTTACCAGCTCGAGGCAACCCTATATCCCATGATGCAAGGCGGAACTACCTCAGATCTCGTTTGGCAGCTAACTGAACCTGCTAAAGACTATCCTAACATAATTAGGAACCATGGTTCCTAAAAGAAGTCCTCATAACAATGCTCCAGAGGAAGCAATCTAATAGGAACTCTCCAAGATCTGTCCAGGCCAGGGGAAGGAGGGAGGAAGAAAGAAGAGAGAAGACAACTAACATGGAACGTTATGGTAGGTACATAACTTCTAAATGTTAAGTTGTCAATCTCTCCTTCATTCTTGCTGGATGGGACCGCGTCCCTAGCACATGTATCCCGGGTGGCTCAATGGAACAGACTCTTGAGAACTGTGGAACCAAAACTGGCCCTATCTCTGGAGGCCAAATCCAACTTGTAATGAGACACAAAGGTATGAGGCGTGGCCCAAGTAGCTGCTGCACAAATAGTGTCAATGGGAAGTCTATCCTGAAAGGCTATAGAAGTGGATAGACTCCTGGTCGAATGTGCTTTTGGCTTAGAAGATAGTTGTTTGCCCCTTAGAGAGTACACATAGGAAATGGTGGAAGTCAACCATCTAGATAAGGTCACTTTAGAAACTGGAAGACCTAACCTGTTTTCTGCATAGGAGACAAACAATTGGTCTGATTTTCTAATTTGTTTAGTCCTATGCAAGTAGTACCTGAGCTGACGATGAACATCCAAAAATGCAGCTTCTGTTCAGCTCTGTCAGAATAGTTAGGAAAGAAAACTGGTAGATCAATAGATTGGTTAATATTGGTTTGAGATACAACCTTGGGAAGAAAGGAAGGGTTAGTTCTAAGCGAAACCCTATCCTTATGAAAACCAGATAAGGAGAACGAATACAGAGGGCCTGAATCTCAGAAACTCTTCTTGCAGAAGTAACAGCCATCAAAAATATAGTTTTCCACGTCAATAACTTTAAAGAACACGTAGCAGACGGTTCGAAAGGAGGTAGAATTAGGGATGCCAACATTAAGTTTAGATCCCATTGCGGAGGAGGATGTTTCACAGGCGGTTTTAGGAGAAAAACTCCTCTTAAAAAGGCCTTGCATAACCTATGAGACATGATGTTATTGTCATGCAAGCCAACATGATACTTGGAAATAGCAGCCAGTTGTACTTTGACTGTAGATGACGAAGATCCTGAATGAAAACCTCCGCCAGGAAACCCAAAACAGAATGTACAGGAGCGGTAAAAGGATCAATATTTCTGGCGTTTGCCCAAATCGAAAAACGTCGCCACTTGCTAGCATAAATAGTTCTAGTGGACGACTTTAAAGAAGACACTAAAATGTCTCTGACTGAGTCAGAAATCAATGGTAGCCTGGCTAGGGAAGGAAGTGGAGCAACCAAGCAGTGAGGTTGAGAGAATGAATGGCCCGGTGCTGCTGACCCGACTGGTGGATCAAAAGATCCGGAACTGGGTCCAGATGCCAGGGCTGCACCAGAAGATGATGATGTAGAGACGGAAACCAAATTTGTCGAGGCCAATATGGAGCAATGAGGATCAATTTGGCTCTCAAAACGGTGGCTTTCTGAATGACTTGTGGAATCAATGGAAAGGGAGGAAAAGCATAAAGAAGTCCCCGAGGCCAATCCAGGGTTAGAGAGTCTCTCAAGGGTTGGCCTGGAAGGGGAAAAAGTGTGAAGTAATCTGGGCACTTGCTGTTTTGAGGGGTAGCGAAAAGATCGCAACAAGGGGTGCCCCACTTCAGAAAAATCTGGTCCACTACAGATTGATTGAGACCACACGTGAGGCATCAGAATAGATCTGCTTAGCCTGTCCGCCAATAGGTTGGACCTGCCGGGGATGTGCGTTGCTATCAGAAACCGCTGAGAAGAGATCGCCCATTGCCAAAGTCTGAGAGCTTCTCGACATAAGGGATAGGACCTGGTTCCGCCCTGCTTGTTGATGTACCAGACCACGGACATGTTGTCCGTCTGTACTGCAATAGTCCCCGTGGGAAGAAAGTCGTCGAGGGCTTGCAACGTTAAAAGCACTGCTCTCATCTCCAGGACATTTATGTGCAGGTGGTATTCTATGGGTTGCCACGTCCGTGGACCATCCTGCCCTGATAATGCCCCCACCCGATCAGAGAGGCATCCGTGGTGACTGTGGCAACTGGAGGAGTGGGAACAAAGGGTCGGCCCTGATGAAGAAGAGGGGAAGATATCCACCATCGTAGATGAGCCCTGCACGACTGTGTTACCAAGATTTCGTGTCTCATGGGCAGATCGTGGTACGACCACTGCGTGAATAACATCCACTGCAGGAGGCATGTGGAAGCGAGCCAGTGGAAGAAGAACAATGGCCGCAGCCATTAGGCCTAGAACTTTCAAGACAAACCTGGCTTTGATCTTGTTGCTTAGTAACAGAAGCTGAACACATTTCTGGATGTCCAGAATCCTTTGATCTGTTAGCCTGGCTAACATTTTGACGGTATTTAACTCTGCGCCTATAAAGGTGATAGATTGGCAAGGCAGCAGAGAGGATTTTTCGAAATTTACCGAAATTCCTAGTCTCTTGCAAAGCTGTAGGGTGTAGTCTCTGGACCGAAGAAGCTGATGCTTGGAGGTGGCGGAGAGGAGCCAGTCATCCAAATAAGGAAACACCTGGAATCCTCGACGTCTCAGGTGAGCTGTGACCACTGCCATGCATTTGGTGAACACTCTGGGGGCTGAAGTGAGGCCAAAGGGCAGTGCCCTGAATTGGTAATGACTGGCTCCCAGCCGAAAGCGGAGAAACCTTCTGGAGCGTCTGTGAATCTTTATGTGATGGTACGCATCTTGAAGGTCTATAGAGCACATCCAGTTGTCCTTGCCCAGAAAGGGCAGAATGGATTGCAGCGTGACCATCCGGAATCTTGCCTTTTTGACAGACTTGTTTAGTCTGCTTAGGTCTAGTATTGGTCTCCAATCTCCCGTCCTTTTGGGGACCAAAAAGAATCTTGAGTAGAAGCCGGATCCTACTTGGTCTGCCGGCACTGTCTGGATGGCTCTTTTTTCCAGGAGTTTTGAAACTTCCTGTCTTGCCAAATCCCTTTGACCGGGTGAGATGTCTGGAAGGGATTGTAGAGGTACGGGAAACCTTTCGAAGGGGATTTTGTAACCCTCGGATATGATCGACTGTACCCACTTCTCTTGTGATAGGGATTGCCAGGCTACTGGGTACAGCGAAATTCTTCCCGACTGCCTCCAAGGGTGGACAGTCGGGCAACACCTCAGGGATGCTGAAAGGGCTTCTCAGGAAGAGACTCCCTGTTGCCCTGGTTCTGAGGACCCCCCCTGCCTCTAGGGCGGCGTCTATTATTGTTACCCCCTCTGCCTCTGGGGGTAAACTGACCACGTGTGTCCGGTGTAGCTCCTTGGGCTTTACGGAACCACATCTTCCCCCCCTTCTGACCCTTGGGATATGGTCTAGAAGGAGTGGAAAACTGGACTCCAACGGCAGAAAGAGTTTTACCATCCTGCTCACATCTGGTCAAAGTATCCTTCACCTGAGGTCCGAACAAAGCCGAACCGTCAAAGGGGGTGTTGGTGAAGGACGCCTTAAAGGGGTCCGCAAAATTACACAGCCGCATCCAGGCTTGGCGCCTAAGAGCAACCCCTGTGCCTGCGGCCCTGCTCGCTCCATCGGCCGCATAAGATATGAGCCGCATGGAGGAGTTAGATAGGGAATTCAGGATAGCAAGCTGTGAGGCCATCTTTTCCTGAGCCCCAGCAGCAGAAGGATCCTGGACAACTTCTCCCAGTTCCTTGAGAATATCTCGTTGAAGCCTGGTGAAGTGACAAAGGTAATTCAGCTTAACGCATAGCAAAGGTCGCTGAAGAAAACATCCGCTTTCCATACCTGTCCATGGTCCTAGAATCCTTATTAGGAGGATGGACAGGCACTGAAGGATCCGCCAGTTCCTTCTTAGTGGCCGCCGCCACCACCATAGCATCCACAGAGACACCTTTGGACAGGAACTGTTTATCCGAAGGGGCTGTGATGAACTTGGATGGTCTCCTGGGGACAGGTTCCACAGAATCTGGAGCCGCCCACGCCTTCCGAGCCACTACCTGCATGAGTGGGTCGAAGGCGGAGACACCCAGGAGGTGGAGGGCCGGGATAACAAAGCCTCCAGGTATACCGACTCATCCTCGGAGGGGTCAATGGAGGGCCAATTCCCCCTCTGTTTGAGGAGCTCAAGGATGTCTGAAAAGGAGACATCCTCAGAGGGGACCGGGGGGAACCCTCCGACTCATCTAAGTCGGTATCAGATGTAGTAGACTCAGGGGAGTCTGTGTGTTTCCTCTTACACGTCCTCTTCCGAGGGGGTTCCCCTGCAGGATCAGGAGAAACCTCGGAAGAGGAGGAAATTCCCAGTGGGGAAACCTGGGGCGATGGATCCCTGGGCCTGAGAGCAAGAGGCTGGCAAGAGGCATCTGCAGGCACTGAAGAGGGAGGAGCTAGAGGGATAGACCGTTGACCAGGCTCAGAGGCCAGGACACTCCTCATCACCTCAAAGGCTCCTCTCCCCGGGAGACCGGAACACACCCGCTCCGAAGAAACAGGAATGGTCGGCTCCAAGGAGAGAGAAGGCTCCGAGGCCGATGTCGGCGCCGAGCTTACCAAAGCCGAAGCCCCGAGAGGGAGAGCGGGGTCGGACAAGGGTCCGATGCCACTAGCCCCTCGAGCAGACAGTGGAAACCCGACGACCGGACCCCTCCAAGGAAGGTCTCAAGGAGGAGATCGGAGCCGAAGATGACGGAGCCGAAGGATGTATCGGCTCCGGCATCGAAACAGTCGCTGTCCCAAGAAGCTCCGGCTTGGAGTCGGAGGAGGAATCTCAAGAATCGGGGCTATAGCCGAAGTCTGATGAGACGGGCTATGGAGCATTTGGGCCAGTGCCTGAGACTTCAACAGCCTGCTTACCACCCTCTCCAAATCGTGGTCAGACAGCCTGGAAGATCTCAAGATCGGCTCCGATGGCTCCGCTCCGACAAAAGAGGAGACCCGGAGCCGAGTGAATACTTAGTATCGAAGGGGACCGGGATCTCTTACGGGTCGGGCCATCGGAGCCAAGTCCCTTGAACCCAGATGGAGCCGAGGATATCCGGCCCCGGATGCTGGATAAAGTGTCGGCTCCAGCCGGAGCCGACAAGGCCACAGTAGTCAGGGTATCGGAGCCGGTCGGCACCGAACCCACTACTCTAACAGAAGAAGTATCGACTCCAGCCGGAGCCGATATCGGCTCTGACGGAGCCGGAGCCACCGGAGGAGGCTTGGACACTGTAGCCTGAACCTTCGGTGGCTTAAGAGGTTTTCCTGCCCCTGACTTAGGAGGAGAACCTTCAGGTTTAAGTAAACCTCGGAGGATTAATTTGTTCCTCCTTTCCTGCAGGACTCTCTGGCTAAAAGCATGACACAGCACAGGAGTCCTGCAGGTGCAAAGGCCCCAGGCAATAAACACAAGAAGTGTGACCGTCTGTCAGAGACATTTTCTGACAGCACTGGTCACACTTCTTGAAGCCTGAGACCTTGCCTTCTTTTGACATCCTAGAAGGGAAACACAAACAGTCCCAACAAACACACCAATTAATCCCTTACACAGACACACAGGAAGGGAATAACTTGGGGAACTAGGCCTGACTAAAACTTTAAACTGAAAACTATTTATAAAAGTTTAAAAGGAAGGGAATAGGGTGGGCTGTAACTAAGTACAGGCTAATCTAACACTAAAGGGAAAAAATAAACCCCTAACTGAACTTTTTCTTCTTTAACAAGAAAAACTTACCTCAGCTGGCAAAGGAGACCTCTTTCGCTAAGCGGCAAACGAGATCTGAGGTAGTTCCGCCTTGCATCATGGGATATAGGGTTGCCTCGAGCTGGTAAAAGGAGTTCTCGAGCTAAAGCAAGTGCCGAGTCGGAGCCGAGGATCGGCTCCGAACCCATACAGCAAGAATGAAGGCGAGATTGACAACTTAACATTGTGTCATCCCCTTTAGAAAAATCTCGGTTCCCATGAATGACTACATTGATGGTAGTCCACTGAACACAGAAGGTGTTATAAGAGATCTGGGAACACAGGTTGACAACACTGAACACAGAAGGTGTTATAAGAGATCTGGGAACACAGGTTGACAACAACCTGTCTTTTAACCACCACACTGCCACTCTAGTCAGAAAGTCCTTCTATGTGGCACATCTCATTACTAAGGGTTTTGCATCCAGGAAGAAAGAGGTCATTTGTCTCCCTCTACTCTTCTCTCATTAGGCTAATCATTGAATACAATGCCCCATTTGGCATGTACCTCACTAAACACCTGCAATAACTGGAGAGGCGGCAAAAGTACCTCACAAAGAGGATCCAAGGCCTTAAACATTTGTCCTATGTGAACAGACTAAAAAACTCCAACTATTCTCTGTCTCATATCGACTACTTAAAGGCAATCTGCTTGACTTACAAAGCCATGTCTGACCCAGCTCTGTTAGAAATGCTACATCTAAAGAAATCCCAACCTCTCTGCACCACATGCTCCAGGGACCTCAAACGCATTACCACAATCAATAGAACATGCTGGAGGGACATGTTCAGAACCCAGAGACTGCCCATGCTATGGAATTGACTTTCCATACATGTCAAGCAGCGCACCTCACTGGTCCTGTTCAAGAGAAATATCTTGATGAGTGGATGGGAAATAGAAAATTCATCCCCGGGATCACTCCAGTGCCTCTACTCGACAGAGGCACTGGGAACTAAGGTTGGGTGGCACAATGTCAGGGTAATCCTATGGGCTAGGCTTGTAAAGGCCCCAGGGCCATTAGCCTAGTAGACACCTATGAACCTATTAACAACAGTTCAAAAGATAGATGCTAGAAAACTGGACATAGTGGTCCATGAAAAGAAGACAAAGTAGCACTGATCATTGAAATCACCACACCCAGCGACTACAGTGTCTTGTGTACAGCGAGACACAAAGTCATAAAATATCAGGATTTGCAGGCAGAAACAAGAGCAATGTAGAAGAAAGATACCCACATAGTTCCAATAGCAGTAGGAGCAACGGGTCTTATAAAAAAAATAATCTACAATCGTATTGAGATAGGTTACCAATATATATAACTCCGTACCAATTGCAGGAGGAGTCATTATTGGGCACATAGCGGGTGCTGCAAACAGCACTTCTGGCTGACATCAAAGATTGAAATAATACTAATTTCATGAATTTTAATCATACTTTGACTTAGGAATGGGGTCCATTCCAGTCATGGTATTAGAAACCCAAAAGACTTTTAAAAATTATATTTCACAGGAACACGTGCATTTAATTGAAAGCTTCGACACACATTCAATAACTATTTCAGATCATGCACCAATAAAGAATAGTTGTGTAAAATCTTACCATAACCACAGATGTCCTTCTCTTTACTGCTGCAGTATTCTTAACTTGAGGGATCTCCCACCTGAAGGCGACCTGACATCATCCAGTATATAAAAGTCTTGTACTACTGTTGGGTACGTGGGACGTAGGCTGCTGTTGGACATGGACCATAAAAGCGAAGTACGCACCTACCATCCTCAGAACTGATTGCCTCAGGAGGATTGCCAGACTAAGGCTATAGAAGTTCAGTACCTCAAAGCAAAACAACAGTCCAGGGGGGAAGGAGGGAAGGAAAGAATACTGCAGTGAAGAGAAGGACATCTATGGTTATGGTAAGAATTTACGCAACCATTCTACGTCCTTCTATTCACTTGCTGTAGTATTCTTAACCTAAGGGAGAGTACCAAAGCTCAAGAAGGAAGGGAGGAGGAAGGAGCAGAGGAGCTCTCCATGAAGCCAAGTAAAATGGCTTTGGAAAAGCCAGCTCTGGAAATGCCATCCAGTTTGTAGTTTTCAGTAAAGGCATGGACAGAAGACCAGGTGTCTGCTTCAGGGATGGTGTTATCTAGGCCCTTGAAGAATGCCTTAGAGAAAGCCACAGCTCTGTCAGAGTGGGCTGTCATGGGTGAAGGGAATCTCTTTCCACAGAGTGTGTAACAAAGGCAAATAGTCATTGAAATCCAAGAAGAAATAGTGTGCTTGGAAACAGGTAAACCTAGAGCGCTGGGATAAAAGTCCACAAATAGCTGATCAGATTTCCTGATAGCTTTAGTCTTGGTCAGGTAAAACCTAAGTTGTCCAGTACTTTCTCACTGTGGTTTTGTGGAGGAGGAAAGGTAGGTAGGTAATTAAATGGATTGGTTAAGAACTAACTCATTAACCACTTTTGGCAGAAAGTATTTGCTTTTAAGGATTCCCTATCCTTATGAAATACCAAGAAAGGGGGCACCACCACACGGGCTTGAAGCTCCAACAGCCTTCTGGCTGCGGTCAAGGCCACTAGTAAAACAGTTTTCCAAAGAGCAATGTTTGAGGGAGACCGAACATACAGGCTCAAAGTGGCTTGGGCCAGTTTTTTTATGACAAAATTAATGTCCCAAGGAGGAAGAATAGGTATATCCTGGGAGGCCTAATGTGAAGGATGCCCTTAAGGAATTGCTTCCCTTCAAATGTGGATGCTAGAGGGGAGAGACAAGCAGAAATAGCGGACGTGTGCATTGTAAGACAAGCCTGCAGAGAGCAATTCACACAAGTAAGACAGAACCCACTGGGATTCTCACTGTCTGATTTGGAAAAGCCAGCTCTGGAAATGCCATCCAGTTTGTAGTTCTCAGTAAAGGCATGGACAGAAGACCAGGTGTCTGCTTCAGGGTTGGTTTTTAGAGGGACACCAGAGTGAAAATAGTTTCCACTTGAAAACAAAATTTTCTTGCATTGGGTTTTCTGGCCTCCTGCAAAACCCTGAGCACACCCTCAGAGAATAAGTGTCTGAAGGGGATTAGAACCCTATCACCCACAGTGTCAGCTGTAGCACTGACAGGTGTGGATGTATTAGGGATCCTTTGATCTCTGCGAGTAGGTCCACTCTGTGGGGTAACTTGTGGTGACAGCCCTTGGCTAAATGTACAATTAGGGGGGAACTACTGCTGTCTTGGCCAACAGGGAGTCACCAGCAAGTCTTTTGGTTGGTCTTGTTCACTCTTGAACAGGACTTTTGTTATTAGAGGAAAGATAGGGAATGCAGACAGAAACATCCACTTCCAAGAGGAGGAGAGGGTGTCTACTTTCCAAACCAGAGAACATGGGACTCTGGCACAAAATTCTGGATGTTATCTGTTCAGGGGGAGGCAAATAAGTCTGAGAAATATCCCATAAGTGGACTATATCCAGGAACACACCCCTGTGAAGCATCCATTTGTGGGATTAAGTCAGGGATCTGCTTAAGGAGTCTGCCACAAGATTCTGGTTGGAGAGAATGTACACTGCCCAAACAGTCATGTGGTATTGGGCCAGAAATTCCCACATCAGAAGAACCAACCTGCACAAGAGATAAGATTTGGCCCCCATACTTGTTCACATACCAGAGGACTGTGATGTTGTCTGTGAACAGTTGTAGGGGGGCTGGGCAAAGGAGAGGTTGAAATGCCTTTGGTGCTAAGTTGCAATGCTCTCACTTCTGTCATGTTTATGTTTTCTGATTTTTGGGAGGGGATCAAAATTCCCTGAACTGCGTATTTGCCAAAGCCCGCTCCCCAGCCCATGTCTGATACGTCTGTGTAGAGTTCTAGGACTGGGGAGAACAGATGCAGGGGTAGACCTGGATTTAGTTCTGATATATCCACCAGAGTAGTTCCCTCTTTAGGCAAGGAATGAGGGGGACTTCGTAGTCTTGTGAGCAAATATGCTGAATTCATACTGGTATGAGGAAAGTACAGTTGTGTACCTACCATAAATGTAGATGTTCGAGTGTATTCACTGTTGCAGTCATTACACTTGGGCTATCCTGCTGGCAGGCGACCCGCAGTCGGCCCAAGTTCCAAAGTCTTGGTCCGGCGTCAGTTGCTGTCGCCTCTTCCCTGATGTCAGTGCGCCATGGGTATAAAAGTTGCAACCGACGCCATTTTCTTCAGTTTTTCTTGCCCCAGATGTCAGGTGCCCCCAGACAGGAAGGCTGGAAAGATATATGCATGTTTTTAGCATAATTTTATTACTATAAACATTTCCTTCATCTACAAGCAAATATACCACATAGGTAGTATAGAGATGAGAAGTACAGAAAAGTCCCAGCAATGAAAAATTGGGGGATGGTGGGTTGGTAACCTGGATTGCAACAGTGAATACACTCGAACATCTATATTTATGGTAGGTACACAACTGTACTATGTTCATCGTGTTTCACTGTTGCAGTCATTACACTTGGTTAGAATCCCAAAGCTGAGGTTGGGTGGCTGGGTCCAAATTGGATTTGGAGAGGCTAACAAGCCCTGCAGAACTGCAGTGGCAAAGCCTGCTCTGGATTTAGAGTAGAGAGGTAAGTGGTAGTTGCTTTGTGAAAGTGTGTACTGAGCTCCAGGTTGCAGCTTCTAAAATGTCTTTGGTTGGTACTCCTCTGAGAAAAGCTGCTGAAGTGGCTGCTGCTCTGGTAGAATGAGGCCTAATGTCCTTAGGCACTGATTTGCCATGTTGGGCATAACAGAAATGGATGCAGTGTCATATCCAATTCGAGATTGTCTGCTTTGTAATAGGCTTTCCTTGTGATCCTGCAGCATATGCTACAAACAGTTGCTCAGCTTTTCTGAAAGCTTTCGTTTTCCAAGTAGAATCGTAGCGGTCTGTGTATATCCAGAGCGTGCAGAAGTCTCTCCACTTTATTCTGGGGATTTGGGTAAAAAGTAGGTAAATGAATGGTTTGGTTTAAGGCCACATTGGAGACCACTTTTGGCATGAATGTTGGGGTTGTCCTAAGAGAAACCTTGTCCTGATGAAAAATGAGGAAAGGTTCCACAGCCATTAATGCCTGTAACTCTGAGACTCTTCTTGCTGAAGTTATTGCTAGGAGCAGAGCAGTTTTCCATGACAAGAATTTTAGATCAGCTGTGCTGGCTGATTCAAAAGGAGGCAGTGTGAGTTTTTCTAAAACAAAATTGAGGTCCCAAGTAGGTACTGCTGCTCTCCTTGGGGGTCTTATATTTCTTGCCCCTCTGAGGTACTGTTGTAGTAGAGGTTGTGAAAAAATAGGAGGTTCTGTATTGTAATGAGCTGAAATGGCAGAGGCATGGATTTTAATAGATGAGAAAGACAAGCCTCTGTCCAGCATCTCAGTTAGGTATTGTAAAATCTGAGGTATATTAGGGACAAGTGGTTCGAGCCCTTGTGCCTGGTTCCAAGCACAGAATCTCTTCCATTTTTCTGCATAAGATTTCCTAGTGCTGGGCCTCCTGGCTTCTAAAATGACATGCTTAACAGCTTTAGAGAGAGGTGCAGTCTGAGTGGCTACATTATCTGCCATGCTGCCAGGTTTAAGGTTCTGAGTTGACTGTGCAGAATCTGATTGTTTTGTTGCGTCAGAAGATGAGGAATTTGAGGTAGAAGCCAAGCTGGGCCTTGAGACAAACTCTTTAGGATTGGGTACCAGTGCTGCCGTGGCCAGTCTGCTGCAATCAGGATCATTTCTGGCCTTTCTTGTCTGACTTAGTAGCACCTTGGTGAGAAGAGGCATCAGAGGGAAGTCATAGACTGTCAGGCCTTTCCAGCTGAATGACAGAGCATCCACTTTCCATGCTTGAGAGTGATAAGTTCTTGTGCAAAATTTCTGTATTTGGTAATTGTGAGGGGAGGCAAAAAGATCCATGTCTGGGCGTCCCCATTTCCTCGTTATCGTGCTGAACACTTGTGGATTTAGCTTCCATTCGTGAGGATCCATGAGATTTCTGCTTAGTTCATCTGCCAGTGTATTTTTTGTTCCTGGCAGGAATTGTGCCTGCAGATGTACTTCATAGGTCAGTGCTGTGTTCCACAAAGTCATGGCTTGTCTGCATAGGGGGTAGGAATGTGTGCCCCCTTGCTTGTTTATGTACCACATAACTGTGGTACTGTCCATCTTTATTAATAGTTGTCCTGGATGTATTAGGTCCTTGAAGGCTGTCAGGGCATTCTGTACAGCTAGCATCTCTTTTTGCTTGATGTGAAGATGCATTTGTTCCTTGGCCCACGTGCCCTGAATACATTTTCCTGCCATATGTGCCCCCAGGCATAACCTGATGCATCCGTTGTTATTGTCCGCCTGGCTGTGGGTAAGGTGAAAGGCTGCCCCTTGTTGTGGTGACAGGCCTGGGACCACCATCAGAACTCCTGTAGTAGGCAGGGAATTAAAGTTATGATGGTCTCCAGGCTGTGACAATGCTGAGTCCAAACATTTTTGAGATACCATTGTAGTTTCCTCACATGCAGTTTTGCATATGGAATTAGTAGAATGCAGGATGCCATGAAGCCCAGGGCCTGCAGAATTTTTCTTGCAGGGAGCTGGGTTTTTGTTGCCATCATTTGAAAGTAATGAGTCAGTTGCCTTTGTTTGTCTGGCGCGAGATAAGCCATCTGGGCAGTTGTATTTAAGCTTGCACCCAGGAATATTATCTCGAGAGGGCACTAGTTTTGATTTATTTTCGTTTACTGTGTTACCCTAGACAAATCAGCAATCTTTTTACAAACGCCAGATGCTTTAGAAGAATGTCCTTGCTCTCTGCTTGAATAAGGCAGTCATCCAAGTAGGGATATATTTGAATTCTTTTTTGTCTGCAAAATGCAATTACTGGTGCCAGGCATTTTGTGAAGACCCTGGGCGCAGTAGATAAGCCAAAGGGCAGTGCAGAGAATTGGTAATGCATTGAGCCTGCTATGAATCCGAGGTATCTTCTGCAAGACTGTCTGATTGGGACATGCAGGTATGCCTCCTTGAGGGTCCAAAGTAACTAGCCAAGCCTTCTTGCCCAGCATGGGCAGAAGTTGCTGTAGTGTTAACATTTTGAATTTTGGAACATCCAGGAAAGTATTTAGGATTGACAGGTCCAATACTGGTCTCCAGGCTTTGTCCTTTCTGAGTACTAAGAAAAGTCTTGAGTAAAATCCTTGTCCCTGTTCTTGCTGTGGAACTTTTTGAGTAGCTCTCATGTCCATAAGAGCAGCAATCTGTTTTTGTGCCTCTGCCCATTGGTTTCGTGGCAGGTCTGGCATACCTTTTGGTTTTCGAAGCGTGTGGAAGTGGAACCTGTAACGCTGAGAAACAATATTCAGCACCCATTGGTCCTGGGTGATCATGTGCCAATTTTTTGAGAAAAGTGCTAGCTTTCCCCCTAGGGGTGCTGTCAAAAGGTAAGTGCTTGGCATTTGCAGAGGGAAGTCATTGGGCCTGTTTCCTATAAGGTTGTGATTTGTCTTCCCCTCCTGTGGGGATGAAGCACACCATTGTTTAGGTCTGTAGGAGCCTTGGGGCTGATTCTCTGCCTCTTGGGTGTCTGTATCTGCCTCTTTGTGGCCTGTCTGACACTGGAAAGGACCAATTTTTTGAAGGCCAGTTTCTGCTAAATCTAGGTGGTTGAACCTGTAAGAAATCTTTCACTGTCTGCATTGACTTTGCTTTATCCTCCATTTTCTTCAACACCTCTTCTGCCTTAACACCAAACAAAGTAACATGCTGTAATGGAGCATCCAATAATTTTACTTTAACATGTTCAGGTAAACTTTGTTCTTTCAACCAAGCATGCCTTTGAATAACAGAGCCTGTAACTGCGGCTCTACAAGAAGCCTCTAATGAATCAAAACCACATTGCAGAGTATGCTTTCCCACTTGTTCAACTTCATGCAACAAATCCTGCATTTCCTTACTGTTAGGACTTTCTGTATTTGAAACCATTTTCTGTTTTAACAATGACATGAGGTACTGTTGATATTTAAGCATGTAAAACTGACAGTTTAAAGCTCTTACAGCTAAAGTAGCAGAAGTGTAAACTTTTTTACCCATCTGTCCAGAGCTCTGGAATCCCTATCCGAGGGGACAGGATTTTTAGCAGTGGAAGCCTTAACCCCTTTAGGACCCTGAGAAACTGTTTCTGGGTCTGCAGCGGGTTTTTTGTAAAGAAATTTATGAGAGTCAGGGACCCTGTAGTAACCTGTCTGGCTTGACTGGTGCAGGGGGTAAAGAATCAGGAGACAGACTGGATTCAGAAAAACATCAACAACAATATCAAGCACAGGGGGGATAGCCAGGGGCCTGAGTTGAGGCAATAAAAGGAAGTCTCTGAGCCTTTTCTTGGATTCTGAGTAATCCTGGCTCTCCCAATGGTAATGATCCCTCATGGTGTGCAGGGTTTCCCCAAAAGAATAATCCTCAGGTGGAGAGGCTGAAAGTATGGACTCTTCTGCATCAGAGTCCTCATAGGGAGGGAGAGAATATCCCTGATCAGAAGAGGAATCAAGAGGAAATGGAAAATTCCGGCTGTCGGTTGTTCTGACGGCATTAGGTAATTAAACCTTCGGCCAAAATAATGTAAAGCAAAATCAAACCGATGTTTAATAGTGCGTTTATTGAATCTAGCACAAAACCGACAAAGTACAGTTTTGTACCTACCATAAATGTAGATGTTCGAGTGTTCACCCTGCTGCAGTCATCACACTTGGGTTATCCTGTCGTCAGGCGGTCCCCGCAGTCGGCCGGAATTCCAAAGTCTTGGTCCGGCGTCGGTTGCGGTCGCTTCTTCCCTGACGTCAGTGCGCCGGGGGTATAAATAATGCATCAGACGCCATTTTCTTCAGTTTTTCTTGCCCCAGATGTCAGGTGCCCCTAAAAAGGTGGTCAGTAATTAGTACCAATTTAAGAAATTTTAGCACAAACACAAAATCCCTCCAGCTATAAGCAAATACATCAGGAAGGTATTGTAGAGATTTAGCCAGTTAGATCAGAAGGGAAGGAGGGAGGGTAACCTGGACTGCAGCAGGGTGAACACTCGAACATCTACATTTATGGTAGGTACAAAACTGTACTATGTTCGTCATGTTACCATGCTGCAGTCATCACACTTGGGTAGAATCCCAAAGCTAAGGATGGGTGGCGGAGTCATAGAGGGTTAGAGGACGCTAGAAGGCCCTGCAGAACTGCAGTGGCAAAGCCAGCCCTAGTCTTAGAGTAAAGTGGTAAGTGATAGTGTTTGGTAAAGGTGTGTACTGAACTCCAAGTTGCAGCTTCCAAAATCTCCTTGGTTGGAACCCCCCTGAGGAGGGCTGTAGATGTAGCTGTTGCCCTGGTAGAATGGGGCCTAATGGTAGCAGGAACTGGTTTTCCATGATGGGTGTAGCAAAAACGAATGCAATGTCCTATCCATTTGGAAATGGTTTGTTTTGATATAGCCTTCCCTTGTGAAGCTGTAGCATAGGATACAAAGAGCTGGTCAGATTTTCTGAAAACCTTAGCTTTATCTAAGTAGTAACCAAGTTGCCTGTGAATGTCCATGGAATGCAGGAGTCTTTCTCCTTTGTTCTGTGGATTTGGGAAGAAGGTGGGTAAGTGGATGGTTTGATTTAAAGCCACACTGGAAACCACCTTAGGCATGAAGGAAGGATTAGTTCGTAGAGAGACTCTGTCTTGATGGAAAATGAGGAAAGGTTCAACTGCCATTAGTGCCTGCAGCTCTGAGACTCTCCTGGCTGAAGTTATTGCTAGCAGCAGAGCAGTCTTCCATGATATAAACTGTAGATCTGCAGAGAAAGCTGGTTCAAAGGGAGGTAGCGTAAGTTTTTCCAGAACAAAATTGAGGTCCCATGTTGGTGTAGGTGCTCTCCTGGGGGGCCTAATGTTTTTTGCCCCTCTGAGGAACTGCCTTAGAAGTGGATGTGAAAATAAGGGTGGATCCGTGTTGTAATGAGCTGAAATAGCTGATGCGTGGATTTTAATGGAAGAAAAAGAAAGTCCTTTGTGCAACATCTCTGTTAAATACTGTAGAATCTGAGGCATGTGAGGCTGAAGTGTATTTTGGCCTTTAGCTTGGTTCCAGGCGCAAAACCTTTTCCATTTGTCCGAGTAGGCCTTTCTGGTGCTGGGCCTCCTAGCTTCCAGAACAACATCCATAACTGCTTGGGAAAGAGGAGCTGGCAGGATGGTTAGGTAATTTGCCATGCAGCCAGATTTAAGGTATTGAGCTGGCTGTGTAGAATCTGATTGTTTTGCTGTGTGAGCAAATGGGCAATTTGTGATAAAATCCAAGGTTGGCCCTGGGCCATATTCCTTAACAGTGGGTACCAGTGCTGGCATGGCCAGTCTGGGGCTATGAGTATCAGTCGTGGTCTCTCCTTTCTGACTTTCAGAAGCACCTTTGTGAGGACAGGCAATGGAGGGAAGGCATATACTGTCAGGTTTTTCCAACTGAATGAGAGTGCGTCCACTTTCCAAGCTTGATGGTGAAGTGTCCTTGTACAAAATTTTGTCAGCTGATAGTTTTGGGGGCTGGCAAACAGGTCTATGTCTGGAAGGCCCCATTTTTGAGTTATCATTGTAAATACTTGTGGATCCAGTTTCCACTCGTGGGGATCCATGATGTTTCTGCTGAGGTCATCTGCCAATGTGTTCTTTTTCCTGGCAGGAACTGAGCTTGTAACTGAACTTGCTAAGCCAGTGCTGTGTTCCACAAGGTCATTGCTTGCCTGCATAGATAGTAGGAGTGTGTACCCCCCCTTGGAGTAGGAGTGTGTACCCCCCCTTGTTTGTTTATGTACCACATTTACTGTGGTGCTGTCCGTCCTTATTGTAAGTTGTCCTGGATGTAATAGGTTTTTGAAGGCTGTCAGAGCATTCTGTACAGCTAGCATCTCGTTTTGATTGATGTGCAGATTCCTTTGATCTGCATTCCATATGCCTTGAACACACTGTCCTGCCATGTGTGCCCCTCAGGCATAGTCCGATGCATCTGTTGTCAGTTTGCCTGGCTGGGGGCAAGGTGAAAGGCTGTCCCTTGTTGAGGTGACATGCCTGTGACAACCACAGAAACTCCTGTTGTAAGCAGGGAATAAGAGATATTGTGTCCAAGCTGTGGCTGTGTTGAGACCATACGCTTTTTAGGTACCACTAATTTCCTCATATGCAGCTTTGCAAATGGTATTAGTAGAATGCAAGATGTCATGAAGTCCAAGGCCTGCAAAATTTTTCTTGCAGGGAGATGGGTCTTTGTTGCCATTGTTTTGGAATATTGAGTCAGTTGTAGTTGTTTGTCTGGTGTCAGATAAGCCTTCTGGGCCGGTGTATTCAAGCTGGCACCCAGGAATGTCATATTTTGTGAGGGTACTAGTTTTGATTTCTTTTCATTTACTGTGTACCCCAGGCAACTTAGATGTTTTACAAAAGCCAGATGTTGTAAGAGGATGTCCTTGCTTTCTGCATGGATGAGGCAGTCGTCTAGGTATGGGTATATTTGAATTCCTCTTAGTGTGTAGTATGCAATTACTGGTGCCAGGCATTTTGTGAAGACCCTGGGCGCAGTGGATAAGCCAAAGGGCAGTGCAGAGAATTGGTAATGGGTTGAACCTGCAATGAAACGGAGGTATCTTCTGCAACTTTGTCTGATAGGGACATACAGGCATGCCTCCTTGAGGTCCAACGTTACTAGCCATGCTTTCTTGCCCAGCATGGGAAGAAGCTGCTGTAGTGTAGTGTTAGCATCTTGAATTTGGGTACTTGTAAGAAGGTGTTTAGAACTGAAAGGTCCAGAATTGGTCTCCAGGCATTGTCCTTTCTGGGCACTAGAAAGAGTCTTGAGCAAAATCCTTGGCCTTGCTCCTGTGCAGGTACCAGTTGAATGGCTCTCATGTCCATGAGAGCTGTAATTTGTTTTTATGCCTCTGCCCATTGATTTTGTGGCAGGTTTGGCATTCCTCTTTTCATTAGCAAGGTGTGGAAATGGAATCTGTATCCTCGTGAAATTATGTCTAGGACCCATTTGTCCTTTGTGACAATGTGCCAGTTGTCTGTAAAAAGTGCGAGTTTTCCTCCCAAGGGAGCTGCCAAGAGAGTGTTGCTTGGCCAGATGAGGTGTAAGTCATTGAGTTTGCCTTCTAGCAGTTTGGGGCCTGTCTTCTCCTCCCTTCTGTGTTGCAGTGCCCCATTGTCGAGGTTTGTATTGGGCTTGTGGTTGTCCTCTGCCTCTTGGACGTCTGTATTTACCCCTCTGTGGTCTGTCAGTAGCTGGAAAGGACCAATTTTTTGTTGGCCAATTTCTGCTGAAGCGAGAGGGCTGTACCTGTAGAAAATCTTTGACTGTCTGCATAGATTTTGCCTTATCCTCCATTTTCTTTAAGACTTCTTCTGCTTTAACTCCAAATAGAACAGCCTGCTGTAAGGAAGCATCTAGAAGCTTTGCTTTAACATGATCAGGCAGATCTTGTTCCTTTAACCAAGCATGCCTACGTATAACAGACCCAGTGACAGCTGCTCTGCAGGAAGCCTCTAAGGAACCAAACCCACATTGTAAAGTATGTTTGCCCACCTGTTCTGTTGCATGCAACAGATCCTGCATTTCTTTCAATTCAGACTGTTCAGGAAGTGTGCTCATTTTTTGTCTTAACTGAGACATTAAAAATTGCTGATATTTTAGCATGTGAAATTGGCAATTTAGTGCTCTCATAGTAGCTAGAGTGGCTGAGGTGTAAACCTTTTTCCCCCACCTGTCAAAGTGCTCTGGAGTCCCTTTCAGAGGGTACAGGATTTTTTGCCATAGAAGCCTTAGCCCCTTTGGGACCCTGTGAGATAGTCTCTGGATCAGCAACAGGTCTTTTATAAAGGAATTTGTGGGAGTCAGGCACGCTATAGTATCTGTCTGGTTTGGCTGGAGCAGGAGGCAGAGAATCTGGGTTCAAACTAGTTTCTAAGCAGACATCATCCACAATGTCTAAAACTGGGGGGATGGCAAATGGTCTGTGCTGGGGGAGTAAAAGAAACTCTCTGAGCCTTTTCTTTGAGTCAGAGTAGTCCTGACCTTCCCAGTGAAAATGTTCCCTCATAGTGTATAAAGTTTCCCCAAAGGAGTAGTCTTCAGGAGGAGAAGCTGAGGGAATAGAATCCTCAGCATCAGAATCTTCATAAGGGGAAAAGGAGTAATCTTGGTCCTCAGAGGAGCCTGAGGAAATAGACACTTGTTCAGAGGAGGCATAATTTTCCTCTTGTCTAGGCCTTTTGTCGGGTGGGGGTTGGGAACCCCTGATTAAAGAGATCAAATCTTCAGCCATTTTAAGCATCTGTTTTTTTGGCATGTGGCCTTGAACTGGAGACTGAAGTGCAGTCTTTTTTGGCTTAATAGGAGGCTTAGGATACGTTTTTAAGGTGAGCGTCGTCGGTCTGAAGACGCCTTCAGAAACCGAAGGTGTTTCTGCAGCACCGACATCTCTTTCTCTAGTGTTGTCGGTAGGGGCTAAACAAAATGGCTGCGTCGGCCTAGCACTCTCTGCCAAAGGCTCCGAAGCGATCTCTGGTTCCAAACCTGCGGTAGTCAGGGGCTGCGTCGGAGCCTCACTGAAGACCGGTGAACCGGAGACCTGTCCAGCCGAGGCCTCTGAGTCTGGCTTGGGTCTAGGCTGCCTGTCCTTATCCTTGCGTTTTTTTGTGCACACCGGTAGTCGGTTGCTCCGACGGCATCGTATAGTTAAATTTTCTACCGAAGTAGTGTCATGCGAAATCAAAGCGTCTTTTTATAGTACGCTTATTAAACCTAGCAAAAAAACGACCAGTGACATGGTCTGGGCCTAGGCAAGGTATACAGTAAGAATGAAAATCCTTATGAGGTATTTGCTTCCCACAAGAAATACAATTGTTAACTTTTTCTGACATCGGTCTGAGGCAAGAAAGGTTTCCCCAACGGGGTACTTAGCTTTATTGAAGACTTCGGATCTGAAATTCAACTTCGAAAATCTCAGGAGTCGGCCGACCAGCACTTGCAAACTGCTTCTGCTTTGGGCACCGCGCGGCAAGAAAGACTGAAGAAAATGGCGTTGGATGCATTATTTATACCCCTGGCACACTGACGTCAGGGAAGAAGCGACAGCAACCGACGTTGGACCAAGACTTTGGAATTCCGGCCGACTGCGGGACCGCTTGACGACAGGATAACCCAAGTGTGATGACTGCAGCAGGGTAACACGATGAACATCTAGTAACATCGTGGTCGAGGCCTAGGCAAAGAATACAGTAAGAGTGAAAATCCTTATGACAATTATTAACTTTTACTGACATCGGTCTGGAACAAGAAAAAGTTTCCCCAACGGGGTATTTAGCTTTATTGAAGACTTCGGTTCTGAAACTCAATTTTGAAAATTTCAGGAGTCGGCTGACCGGCACTTGCGAACTGCTTTTGCTTCGGGCACAGCGCAGCAAGAAAGACTGAAGAAAATGGCGTTGGTTGCAACTTTTATACCCCTGGCGCACTGACGTCAGGGAAGAGGCAATAGCAACCGAAGCTGGACCAAGACTTTGGAACCCGGGCCAACTGCGGGTCGCCTGCCAGCAGGATAACCCAAGTGTAATGACTGCAACAGTGAGACACGATGAACATCCAGCGGAATTTCCACATGTGGAGTTCTTCCACTGGTACCATGGGGATGTTAGAAGCCATGGATTCCAGCATCCTGAGGAACTCCTTTCGCCATGATGTGAGTTAAGAGGAGAAGAGAATGAAAGGAGGACCAAAGGTCCTGCACCTTCTGAGGTGGAAGCAACACTGTCATAATGTCTGTCCGTATTTGACAACCCAGGAAAATGTGGTCGTGTGAAGGAGTGAGGACCGACTTCCTGTAGCTGAAGGTGAATCCCAGTTTCCCTGAGGAGGGAAATGGTGGTCTCCAAGATTTGAAGTAGAAAGTTTGAACTTGTGGCTTGTAAAAGCATATCATCCAGGTATGGGAAGATCTGGATGCCCAAATGTCTGCAATGTGCAATTAATGGAGCCAGACATTTTGTGGATACTCTTTGGTGCTGTAGAAAGACCAAAGGGCAAGGTAGTGAATCGAAAATGCCAGGAACCACAGAAAAATAAAAGACTTTCCTGAACCCGAGGTGAATGGGAATGTGAAGGTAAGCATCTTTTATATCTGGAGAAGCCATGTATCCTTGTGGAAGAACAAGGGTGAATAATGTTTGGACTGTTAACATTCTGAAAGTAGGAACCTTTAGGAAGGTGTTGAGATGGGACAAATCGAGTATTGGTCTCCAGTAGCCATCCTTTCTGGGTACCAGGAACATTCTTTAAAAGAAGCCTTTTCCCCTTGAGGACAGAGGAACCTTTTGAATGCAGCTTTGTTGCTGAAGCACCAAAAAGAGTCTTGGGAAGCGGGATAATTGCTTCCACGGGAGTTGAGGGATGTCCCTGAAGGTGGAGATGGAATGCCAAACCATGAAATATATATATTTTTTTGATTATGGAAAGAACCCAAGTTTCTTGGGTGATCCTTTACCAGACCCCATGAGCATTGGACAAGTGAATGGAAAGAGGGTTAAGGGGAATATCTGCAGGGTAGTCACAGACTCCCTGCTTTGACAGGAAAGGACTGCCTTTGTTGTGAGGATGGCTGAGAACTTCTAGGCTTCTGTTGTCTCTTGCCTCCTCTGGAAGACTTATTCGAGGACTGTTGAGTGTGACTACGGATGAAAACAGGCTTTGAAGGGAAACTCCTGTAAAACCTGGGCACAGGAGAAAACCAGGATGTGTTTCGACTCCTTGAGTTCCTTGTTTTCTTCCTGTAGACACTTAAATAAGGAGACTGCTTAACAAACAATGCTGAATTGTCTAGTGGTGTATCCATTAACTTAGATATGAAGTCACCCTGGAAGGGCTGCAGCCTGAGCCAGGAAAATCATCTAAGAACTGAAACAGTAGCAGCTGCCCTGGCACAAGCTTCTGAAGCATGACAGCTGTATTTAATGGAATGTTTTTGGTAACTGGGAGGAAGCTCCCAGGACAGACAGCCAAGGCTTTTCCATCTGAATCTGGAAGATCTGCAATGGCAATAGATGCCTGAGACAAAAGCTCTAAGGAGTACTTTGTCGTATGCTTCTGGTAATCAATGGCCCTGAAAGCCAAAGTGACTGACATATAAGCCTTTTTATCCAGTCTGTCTAGGATTCTACTCTCCTTGGCTAATGGAAGATGATTAGAGGAAGGAAGCATCCTAGAAGGTTTGTCTACAGCTACAAACATAATCTGGTCTGCAGCAGAGCATCTGAAGAGGAATTTACAATCCGCAGGGACCTTGTAGAAGCAGACTGGCTTCTAGGGGGCTGAGGCCTGGGAGTCTGTAGTTTGTGAAGCATTGTGAAAAGCATTAAGAAATGCAGGACACAAACTATCTACCTGTCTTGTAAGGGACATTTTTTTGTCCTCATTTTCACACTTTCACCCCAAGGGTTTAGAATCCTTAGAAGACATATAGTGGATATAAAAAGTGTACACACCCCTGTTAAAATGCCAGGCTTTTGTGATATAAAAAAATGAGACCACAATAAATAATTTCAAAACTTTTCCCACCTTTAATGTGACCTATAACTTGTACAATTCAATTGAAAAACAAAAAAATATAAAAAAAACAAAAAGTAGTTTTGTACCTACCATAAATGTAGATGTTAGAGTGTTCACACTGCTGCAGTCATCACACTTGGGTTTATCCTGCAGTCAGGCGGTCCCACAGTCGGCCCGAGTTCCAAAGTCTTGGTCCGGTGTCGGTTGCTGCCGCTTCTTCCCTGACGTCAGTGCGCCAGGGGTATATAAGAGGCATCCAACGCCATTTTCTTCAGTTTTTCTTGCCCCAGATGTCAGGTGCCCCCAAGTAGGTAGGCAATACATATTGCTAATAAAACATGTAAAAGGAATAAAAGGAATACCTTCAGTTACAAGCAAATACACCACCAAGGTTGTACAGGATAGAAAAGGTATAGAAAAGTTCAGCTAGGTCAGAGGGGATGGAGGGAGGGTAACCTGGACTGCAGCAGTATGAACACTCGAACATCTACAATTATGGTAGGTACAAAACTGTACTATGTTCATCGTGTTACACTGCTGCAGTCATCACACTTTGGTTGAATCCCAAAGCTAAGGATGGGTGGTGGAACTAAACAGGGTTTGGAGAGGCTAGGAGGCCCTGCAGAACTGCAGTGGCAAAGCCAGCTCTGGTATTAGAGTACAGAGGTAAGTGATGGTGCTTGGTGAAGGTGTGCAATGAACTCCAAGTTGCAGCCTCCAAAATATCCTTGGCTGGTACCCCTCTGAGGAAGGCTGTTGATGTTGCTGTAGCCCTGGTGGAATGGGGCCTGATGTTACCAGGCACAGGTTTCCCATGATGTGTGTAGCAGAAATGGATACAATGTCCTATCCATTTTGAAATGGTCTGTTTTGAGATGGCCTTTCCTTGTGATCCTGCAGCATAGGATACAAAGAGCTGGTCAGATTTTCTGAAAGCCTTAGTTTTATCCAAGTAGTAACATAATTGCCTGTGAATGGTCCAGAGTGTAGGAGCCTTTCCCCTTTGTTCTGGTCGTGTGAAGGAGTGACGACTGACTTCCTGTAGCTGATTGTGAATCCCATTTGGATAAAAGGTGGGCAAATGAATAGTTTGGTTTAGGGCCACACTGGATACCACCTTTGGCATAAAGGAAGGGTTAGTTTGTAAAGAGACTCTGTCTTGATGAAAGGCTCCACTCCCATTAGGGCCTGTAGTTCTGAGACTCTTCGTGCTGAAGTTATTGCTAGCAGCAGGGCAGTTTTTCATGATAGGAACTGTAGTTCAGCTGTGAAAGCTGGTTCAAAGGGCGGTAGTGTAAGCTTTTCCAAAACAAAGTTGAGATCCCAAGTTGGTGTTGGTGCTCTCCGGGGCGGTCTTATGTTCTTAGCCCCTCTGAGGAACTGTCTTAGTAATGGATGTGAAAATATAGGAGGATCCGTGTTGTATTGAGCTGAAATAGCCGAGGCGTGGATCTTAATAGTTGAGAAGGAAAGTCCTTTGTGCAACATCTCAGTTAAATATTGAAGAATCTGAGGAATATTTGGGACAAGGGGATTTTGGCCTTTAGCCTGGCTCCAGGTGCAGAATCTTTTCCATTTGTCTGAATAGACTTTCCTGGTGCTGGGCCTCCTGGCCCCCAGAATGACATCCATCACAGCTTTAGAGAGAAGTGTTGACTGGTTGTTTAGGCAATTTGCCATGCAGCCAAATTTAAAGTCTTGAGCTGGCTGTGTAGAATCTGATTGTTTTGCTGAGTGAGCAGGTGAGGAATTGGAGGTAAAATCCATGGTGGGCCTTGAGCCATGTTCCTTAGTATTGGATACCAGTGTTGGCGTGGCCAGTCTGGAGCAATGAGTATCAGTTGTGGCCTCTCTAATCTGGCTTTCAGCAGCACCTTTGCCAGAAGAGGCAGTGGAGGAAAGGCATACACTGTCAATGTTTTCCAACTGAATGAGAGGGCGCCACTTTCCAAGCTAGTGTGTGATATGTCCTTGTGCAGAATTTCCGTAGTTGGTAGTTTTGGGGGGAAGCAAACGGATCTATGTCTGGGCTCCCCCATTTTTGAGTTATCATTGCGAATACTTGTGGATCTAGTTTCCACTCGTGAGGATCTATGATGTTTCTGCTTAGATCGTCTGCCAATGTGTATTTCTTTCCTGGCAGGAATTGTGCTTGTAGTTGAACTTGGTAGGTCAGTGCTGTATTCCACAAGGTCATTGCTTGTCTGCATAGGGGGTAGGAGTGTGTGCCCCCTTGTTTATGTACCACATTCACTGTGGTGTTGTCCGTCTTTATTAGGAGTTGTCTTGGATGTAGGAGGTCCTTGAAAGCTGTTAGGGCATTTTGTACAGCTAGCATCTCTTTTTGATTGATATGTAGATGCCTTTGGTCTGCAGACCATTTGCCCTAAATACACTGTCCTGCCATGTGCGCTCCCCAGGCATAATATGATGCATCTGTTATAGTTTGCCTGGCTGTGGGTAAGGTAAAAGGCTGACCCTTGTTGAAGTGACATACCTGAGCCCACCATAGAAACTCCTGTTGAAGGCAGGGAATGAGTGGAATTATGGTTTCCAAGCTGTGGCTGTGTTGAGTCCATACGCTTTTCAGGTACCATTGTAATTTCCTCATATGCAGTTTTGCAAATGGTATTAGTAGTATGCAAGATGCCATGAATCCCAAGGCCTGCAGAATTTTTCTTGCAGGGAGTTGGGTCTTTGTTGCCATCATTTTGAAGTATTGAGTCAGTTGTCCTTGCTTGTCTGGCGTGAGATAAGTCATCTGGGCCATTGTATTTAAGCTGGCACCCAGGAATATTATGTCTTGTGAGGGCACTAGTTTTGACTTCTTTTCGTTTACTGTGTACCCTAGGCAACTTAGTAGGTTTTTGACAAATGCCAGATGCTTTAATAGAATGCCCTTGCTTTCTGCTTGGATAAGGCAGTCGTCTAAGTAAGAATATATTTGAATCCCTCTTTGTCTGCAGTACGCAATTACTGGTGCCAGGCATTTTCTGAAGACCCGGGGCGCAGTAGATAAGCCAAAGGGCAGTGCAGAGAATTGGTAATGGGTTGAACCTGCTATAAATTGGACGTATCTTCTGCAAATTTGTCTGATAGGGACGTGTAGGTATGCCTCCTTGAGGTCCAACGTTACTAGCCAAGCCTTCTTGCCCAGCATGGGAAGAAGTTGCTGTAGTGTTAGCATCTTTAATTTGGGTACTTCCAGGTATGTGTTTAGAATTGAGAGGTCCAGAATGGGTCTCCAGGCTTTGTCCTTTCGGGGAACTAGAAAGAGTCTTGAGTAAAATCCTTGTCCTTGCTCCTGTGTAGGAACCTGTTGAATGGCTCTCATGTCCATGAGAGCTGAAATTTGCTTTTGAGCCTCTGCCCATTGATTTGGTGGCAGGTATGGCATTCCTTTTATCCTTGGCAGTGTGTGAAAGTGGAATCTGTATCCTTGAGATACAATATTTAGGACCCATTTGTCTTTTGTGATGATGTGCCAGTTGTCTGCAAAAAGTGCTAGTTTTCCCCCCAAGGGAGCTGCCAAGAGGGTTTTGCTTGGTAGTCTGAGGGGTAAGTCATTGTGTTTGTATTCTGGTAGTTTGAGACCCGTCTTCTCCTCCTTTTTGGGTTGTGGCACCCCATTGTCGAGGCTGGTAAGAGCTTTGTGACTGGCCTCTTCCCCTTGGGCGTCTGTACCTGCCCCTCTATGGTCTGGCAGAAGCTGGAAAGGACCAGTTTTTGGTTGGCCAATTTCTACTGAAGCGAGGGGGTTGAACCTGTAAAAAATCCTTGACCGTCTGCATAGATTTTGCTTTATCCTCCATTTTCTTTAAAACCTCTTCTGCTTTTACACCAAATAAAACATCCTGCTGTAAAGGTGCATCCAATAACTTTGCTTTGACATGATCAGGTAAAGTTTGTTCTTTTAACCAAGCATGCCTACGTATGCAGACCCTGTCACTGCTGCTCTACAAGAAGCTTCCAATGTTTTCCCACTTGTTCAGCTGCATGCAACAAATCTTGCATTTCCTTGTAATCAGGCTGTTCTGTATGTGTGAGCATTTTTTGTTTTAATTGAGACATCAAATATTGTTGATATTTCAGCATGTGAAACTGACAATTTAAAGCCCTCATAGCTAGAGTAGCTGAGGTATATACTTTCTTTCCCCATCTGTCTACTGCTCTAGAATCCCTTTCAGAGGGCACAGGATTTTTAGCAATAGAGGCCTTAACCCCTTTGGGACCCTGGGAAATGGTTTCTGGGTCAGCAACAGGGCTTTTATATAGGAATTTGTGTGAGTCGGGGACTCTGTAGTATCTGTCTGGTTTGGCTGGTGCAGGAGGTAGTGAATCTGGGTTAAGGCTAGATTCTGAATAAACATCATCCACAATGTCTAACACGGGTGGAATAGCAAGTGGTCTGTGCTGGGGTAGTAAAAGGAACTCTTGGAGCCTTTTCTTAGAACCAGAGTAATCCTGGCCTTCCCAGTGGAAATGTTCCCTCATGGTATGGAAGGTTTCCCCAAAAGAGTAGTCTTCTGGGGGAGATGCAGAAGGGACAGACCCTTCAGCATCAGAGTCTTCATAAGGGGGAAAGGAATATTCCTGTTCCTCAGAAGAGTCTGAGGAAATTGAAACCTGATCAGAGGAAGCGTAGTCCTCCTCCTGTCTTGGCCTTTTATCAGGAGGGGGATGGGAACCCTTGATTAGGGTAATTAAGTCTTCAGCCATCTTAAGCATCTGTTTCTTAGGCATGGGGCCTTGTACTGGAGACTGCTGTGTAGTCTTCTTTGTTTTTAAAGGAGTTTTCAGCTTTGCATAGGATTTAATAGTGAGTGTAGTCGGTCTGAAGACACCTTCTGCAACTGAAGGTGTTTCAACTGCACTGGAATCTCCTTCAGGCATGGAGTCGGAAGGGCCTAAAGGTAAAGGTTGTGGAGGCCTAGCAATCTCAGCTTGTGAATCGGATGTCGCCTGGGGTTCTAAATCAGTGGTCGCCAGGGGCTGCGTAGGCGCCTCACTGAAAACCGGAGAACTGGCGAATGGCCTAGCAGAGGCCTCGGAGTCTGGTTTGGGTCTCGGCTGCCCGTCCTTATCTTTGCATTTTTTTATGCATTACGGTCGTCGGTTGCTCCGATGGCATGGTATAATTAAATTTCCTACCAAAATAATGTCGGGCGAAATCAAACCGACGTTTAATAGTTCGTTTATTAAACCTAGCACAAAACCTACAACCTGTGATGCCGTGGTCTGGGCCTAGGCAAGGAATACAATAAGAATGAAAGTCCTTATGAGGTATTTGCTTCCCACAAGAAATGCAATTGTTAACTTTTTCTGACATGGGACTGAGGCAAGAAAAGGTTCCCCAACGGGGTACTTAGCTTTATTGAAGCCTTCGGTCTGAAATTCGATTTGAAAATCTCAGGAGTCGGCCGACCGGCACTTGCGAACTGCTTCTGCTTCGGGCAGCGCACGGCAAGAAAGACTGAAGAAAATGGCGTCTGATGCCTCTTATATACCCCTGGCGCACTGATGTCAGGGAAGAAGCGACAGCAACCGACGCCGGACCAAGACTTTGGAACTCGGGCCGACTGCGGGACCGCCTGACGGCAGGATAACCCAAGTGTGACGACTGCAGCAGTGTAACACGATAAACATCTTACAATTAGCTAGTTGCACAAGTGTGCACACCCTTAAACTAATACTTTGTTGAAGCACCTTTTGATTTAATTACAGCATTCAGTCTTCTTGGGTAGGAGTCTTATCAGCATGGCACACTGACTTGGCAATATTTGCTCACTCTATTCTTCCTTGCAAAAGCACTCCAAATCTGTCAAATTGTGAGGGCATCTCTTGTGCACAGCCCTCTTCAGGTCACCCCATAGATTTTCTATTGGATTTATGTCTGGGCCATTCCAAAACTTTAATTTTCTTCTGGTGAAGCCATTGTTTTGTTGACCTGGATGTATACTTGGAGTCATTGTTGTGTTGAAAGGTGAAATTCCTCTTCATCTTCAGCTTTCTAGCAGACGCCTGAAGGTTTTGGGCCAAAAGTGACTGGTACTTGGAACTGTTTATAATTTCCTCCACCTTGACTAAAGCCTCAGTTCCAGCTGTGGAAAAGCAACCCCAAAGCATGATACTGCCACCACCATTCTCCGCCGTGGGGATGGTGTTCTTTTGGTGATGTGAAGTGTTTTTGCGCCAAACGTGCCTTTTGGAATTATGGCCAAAATGTTCAACCTTGGTCTCCTCAAACCATAACACATTTTCCCACATGCTTTTGGGAGACCTGAAATATTTACTGTTTTGCAAATTTTAGCCAGGCCTGGAGGTTTTTCTGTGTAAGAAAAGGCTTCCGTCCTGCAACCCTATCCCGTAGGCCAGACATATAGAGAATACAAGAGATTGTTGTCGCATGTAGTACACAACCGGTACTTGCCAGAAATTCTTGCAGCTCCTTCAGTGTTGCTGTACGTCTCTTGGCAGCTTACATGACCAGTTTTGGAGGGATGTCAGTTCTTTGCAACATCACTCTTGTCCCATATTTTCTCCACTTTTTGATGACTGTCTTCACTGTGTTCCATGGTATATCCAAGGCTGTGGAAATTTTTTTGTACCCTTCTGACTGATACCTTTCAACAATGAGATGCCTTTGATGCTTTGTAAGCTTTTTGCGAACCATGGGTTTTGCTGTAGCAGGCAACTTGAGTAAATGTCAGAAAAATCCTGCTTGGACAGCTGAACTTTATTTGGGGTTAATCAGAGTCTCTATGTGATGGCAGGTGTGTACCCATGAAGACTGAATGCTGTAATTAAATCAAAAGGTGCTTCAACAAAGTATTAGTTTAAGGGTGTGCACACTTATGCAACCAGCTTATTGTACGTTTTATATTTTTTATATTTTCCCCCCAACATATTTGTTTTTCAATTGAATTGTACAGGTTATATGTCGCATTAAAGGTGGGAAAAGTTTTGAAATGATTTATTGTGGTCTCATTTTTTTATATCACAAAAACTTGCCATTTTAACAGGGGTGTGTACACTTTTTATATCCACTGTATGTATATGTATCATTACCGTCATTTTGTAAATAGGCCAATATGTTGAACTTCGACTATTTGCGAGCTGGGTATAAGCTCTTTAATTGCTTTTACTGTCCATAAGTTATACTCTCTCAATGCTTTTCTGTAATTCTAGACTTCTAAGATGGGTGCACACTGACCAACAGTTTAATCAGCTCTCTCCCGGTGTGAAAACAAACAGTGAAACAAAGCCAGTAAAAGCTTTCTGTTGGGGAAAAAGTCAGTCACTGGCCAGTAATTACACTGCCCGAATACTAGCAAAGATGACATCTGAAGAAAGCAAGAGAAATACAAGCAGAAAAGAAACTACTTTATCTGGGAAGTATCTAGCACCCGTTCAGCAAAAAGCAGTTCAAGTTTCAGTTTTGGCTATAGGAGATGGCTTCCAGTAATCCAGAGGAAAAAAATAAATCAATAAAATGCATTCAGACATGTTCCAAATTAGAAAGACACTGAAATATATATAAAAATCAAACAAAAGGCTGAAAAAACAGAAAAGGCTTTGACTAGCTATTTGATGATAAAACTGAAAAAAAAAATTGAAGTTAGATGGAAGACAGAGCGCTACAAGAAAATTTGAGATTGGCTGTTGTGCCAGGGAAACTGGAAGGAATAGACTGCACTCATTTATGAAAGTAGAAATAAGCAACTGGACTGGTGAACCACAGCAGGACTTATTGAGAAGGCACCTTTTGTGTGTATGGTCCAAATTTGGCCATCTGAATGCCAAAGACTATACTAGTAAAGATACAATCACACCATCAGAAAGAGTTGTTCTTCCCAAAACTGTGGCTGAAGGGAAAATTATTACAAACCGTGGACAGCACAGTGTTAATGGAAAATGATTATTTACTGTACACCAAACAAAAGAGAAAGTACAGTTGTGTAAGAACGTTCCAAAATGGTAGATGTCTTACTGATCACTGCTGGAAGTACTCCAGACTGTTGGGTTATCTTGCTGAATAACCTGGATGTCCGGCCAGTGTACCAAGTCAAAACTTTCCGTAGAGCCATATTTCCGATGTGTGACCTAAGCCTGCGGGCATAAGAATACATAAGTAGACATACTGAGATCCTCAGACAATCTCAAAGCCAACATAGCTGGAGACACCCGAGGAGAGGTAACAAGACACAGAAATGTCAGCTAAGAGGAAGGTACAGACCTTCCCCCTCCTTTCGTCTGAGAAAACAGAGAACAACACAGACAAGAACAGAGGGGTTATAGTAGGGTAGGAAGGAATACTGCAACAGTAATCAGTAGGACATCTGCATTTAAGTTCTTATACAGCTGTACTATGACCTTCCTTAGAACACTGTTATAGCATTTCAGATTGTTTGGTGATTCCCAAAGCTTAATATGAAGTAAAGGTGGCTTAATCAGGCATAATGGAACTGTCAATTAATCCAGAGAGAACAGATCTGGCAAAGGAGGCTCTGGGTCTTGAGAAGGCATCTACCGTGTAGTATTTACTGAAAGTGTTTACAGAAGATAAAGTTGCTTCTAGAATAGCTCTAGAATTAATTCCTTTGTAAAAGGCTCCAGAGGAGGCAACTGCTCTAGTGGAATGGGCTTTTAACTGGAGAAGGTAAGGGTTTACCATTGTGGATGTAGCAAACAAACAGATTTAGAAATACAGATAAAAATAGTTTGTTTATAGCCTAGGGTTGCCCAATTTGGCTTTCTATAAAGAAAAACAACTGGTCAGTTTTCTGAATGTCCTTGGTCTGATCCAAGTAGAATCTGAGCTCCCTATACACTTCCAAAGACTGAAGGATTTGTTCACCCGTGTTCTGAAGGTTAGAGAGAAGGTGGAAAAATTAATGGTCTTCAACTCACTGACCACTTTAGGCACAAGTGAAGTGTTAGACCTCAGAGAAACTCCATCCTTGTGAAAAATAAGGAATCGAGGGGAAGCCATGAGGTCTTGAAGCTCAGAAACTCTTCTAGCAGAAGGGCCACTAGCAGAATAGTTTTCTACATAGAGAATTACAGAAGCAGAAGCCATTGGTTCAGAAGGAGACGGACTAAATTTTTCTTAGCAAAAGTTTAGGTCACATGGAGGAGGAACAGCTTTCCTAGGTGGGTTCAAATGATGTACATCCTTGAGAAACTGCTTTACCTAAAGCTTAAATCAGTGGAGAGGTTGCAGCCAAGCATGCAAAATTTGCAGACAACTGTGCCTTACAACAGAGTAGTCTAGGCCAACTCTTAACAGCTGAAATAAATAAGAGGGGATAGCAGGAACCCTTGTTTGAGTACTGTTCTGCTCGTTAGCACAACACCAGGCAGAAATTTTTTTCATCTGGATATACCAGACATTCAAGTGGTAGATCTCCTTGTCTCCTGAAGAACCTGTAGCACATCCTCAGAAAGCTAATGTTGAGAAGGGTTCAGAATACTACTATCCATACTGTCAGGCTGAGAGATTAAGAGATTAGGATAAAAGTTGAGAGCCCTTGTGTAGTGTGAACAAGTCCACTCTGTAGTATAACTTGTGGTGAAAGCCCCTCGCTAGATAATAAAGGGGGGAACCAGTGCTGCCTGCACCAAAAAGGAGTCAACAGAAAGATTTCTGAGTTGATCCTCCACTTCTTTAATAAGATAATTGGAATTACAAGTGAATGGGGAAGGCATAACCCCTTCCAAGGATAGAACACATCATCCATCCTCCACACTTGAGGGCAAGGAGACCTGGAACAAATGGCTAGAGCTGCTTACTGAGAACCGAGGCAAATAGGTCTGAGGGAAACCCAATTTGTGGTCTACGTCTAGGAAGACCTCCCTGTTCAACATCCAATTGTGACGGTCTTCCTTAGATCTGCTTACATAATCCACCAGGACATTAACCTGACAGGGATGTAAATTACTTTGGGGACAGGTTTCATTTTATGGCCTGTTCCCAACCTAGTAGTGCTAGTCTGCATAGCTGATAAGATGTAGCTCCCACCCCCCCCACCCCCGTTTCTCTACATACTCTTTTTTTAATTTCTCCAGTATTTTGGGCTTCTAATACTAAGACAGGAATGTACCCAATTCCTAAGTGACAGTACGATTATAGTTCATGAAATTAGTATTGTTTCAATCTTTGATGTCAGCCAGAAGTGCTCTTCGTAGCACCCACAGTGTGTCCAATAATGACGACTCCTGCAATTTGTACCGGGTTACATGAATTGGTAACATATCTAAATATGACTGTAAATTCTTTTATAAGACCTGTTGCTCCTAGTACTATTGGAACTATCTGGGTATCCTTTTTCCACAATGCTCTCATTTCTGCCTGTAAATCCTGACATTTTATGCCTTTGTCTCTCTCTGTATGCAAGACACTGTAGTCACTGGGTGTGACAACTTCAATGATCAATGTTATTTGTCTTCTTTTCCAGGACCACTATATCCGGTTTTCTAGCATCTATCTTTTGAGCTGTTGGTAATGAGTGATCCCATGTGATGTAGACTTCATTTCCTACGATGCTTTGAGGCTCATGTTGCCAGTGTTTTTCAGCCAATTCTGAACCATAATTTTTGTACAAGTCCCAGTGCAACAGTCTTGCTACATTATCATGCCTTTCAGTATACAGTCATTCTGGCAATAGCATGTCACAACCAGCAATGAGGTGTGCAACTGTTTCCAATTCTGTTTTACAAAACCTACATTTGTCTGTTTCTCCCACATGTTCAGTGGTCTTTGTTAACCAATGTACAGTGCAATGAAAAAGTATTTGCCCCCTTCCTGATTTCTTATTTATTTGCATGTATGTCACACTTAAATGTTTCAGATCAAACAAATTTAAATATTAGACAAATATTACACAAAGATAACCCAAGTAAACACAAAATGCAGTTTTTAAGTGGTGATTTTATTTATTAAGGAAAAAAACTATCCAAACCTACTTGGCCCTATGTGAAAAAGTAATTGCACCCCCCCCCCTTGTTAAATCATGAAGCAACTCTGGTTAATCACATTTTTGGGAAAGCTGAGTTCAGTTTCACTAGCCACACCCAGGCCTGATTACTGCCAGACCAGCTGAATCAAGAGATCACTTAAATAGAACCTGTCGGACAAAGTGAAGTAGGCCAAAAGATCTCAAAAAGGAAGACATCTTGCCATGATCTAAAGAAATTCTCGAACAGATGAGAAACAAAGTAATTGACATCTATCAGTCTGGAAAAGGTTACAAAGCCATTTCTAAAGTTTTGGGACATCAGCGAACCAAGGTGAGAGCCATTATCTGCAAATGGAGGAAACCTAGAACAGTGGTGAACCTTCCCAGGAGTGGCCGTCCTACAAAAATTACCCCAAAAGTGAAGCAACGACTCATCAAAGAGGTCACAAAACAACCCAGAACAACATCTAAAGAACTGTAGGCCTCACTTGCCTCAGTTAAGGTCAGTGTTCATGACTCAACCATAAAAAAGAGACTGGGCAAAAATGGCATGCATGGCAGAGTTCTAAGGTGAAAACCACTGCTGACCAAAAAGAACATAAAGGCTAGTCTCACTTTTGCCCAAAAACATCTTGATGATCCCCAAGACTTTTGGGAAAATATTCTGTGGACTGACTAAACAAAAGATGAACTTTTTGAGAGGTGTGCATCCCATTACATCTGGCATAAAAGTCACAGCATTTCAGAAAAAGAACATCATGCCAACAATCAAACATGGTGGTAATGTGATAGTCTGGGGGTGCTTTGCTGCTTCTAGACCTGGAAGACTTGCTGTGATTGATGGAACTATGAATTCTGCTCTCTTACCAAAAAATCCTGGAGGAGAAGGTCTGGCCATCAGTTCGTGACCTCAAGCTGAAGCGCACTTGGGATATGCAGCAGGAAAATGATCCAAAACACACCAGAAAGTCCACCTTTGAATGCCTTTAAAAAAAAAAAAAAAAAAAAAAAATGAAGGTTTTGGAGTGGCCTAGTCAAAGTCCGGACTTGAATCCAATTGAGATGCTGTGGCATGACCTTAAAAAGGCGGTTCATGCTCGAAAACCCTCCAATATGGCTGAATTAAAACAATTCTTCAAAGAAGAGTGGGCCAAAATTCCTCAACAGCGATGTGAAAGACTCATTGCCAGTTATCGCAAATGCTTGATTGCAGTTGTTGCTGCTAAGGGTGGCACAACCAGTTATTAGGGGCAATTACTTTTTCACATAGGGCCATGTAGGCTTGGATAGTTTTTTCCCCCTTAATAAATAAAATCATCACTTAAAAACTGCATTTAGTGTTTACTTGGGTTATCTGTGTCTAATATTTACATTTGTTTGATGATCTCAGACATTTAAGTGCGACAAACATGCAAAAAAATAAGAACTCAGAAAGGAGGCAAATATTTTTTCATTGCACTGTATACTTAAGCCCACTATTTTGGGCAGCCAATATTAACCTTTCATCTCTTGGTTTGAATTTGACTCTCCTTAACCATTCTTGCATTCGATACTGATCAACATGAGGTTCTTCCAGAAGTTTTCTATACTTGCAACTATATTTATACATTTTCCACATTTTTTGCCTTCTCATCTGGTCCTTCACCTTATATTCTTTCTTTTGTTTCTTGGCACATTCAGTTGCTGCCTGACTACTCTCTACTTCTGGTTTTATTTCTATTCCTGCTTGGCACCAATATGTTTCTGCTAGACTAGGCAGAGAAATCATCTTAGATTTATTCTTCTCATGTTTCAAAACTTTCAGTAAGTTTGGGTAATGTGAGGTCAGCAGATGTGTGTGCAGTCCCACGATTTGCAAATCTATACATGTAATCAATTTCAAAGAGGCCCATCCCTCCTTTGGAACGAGGAATATATAATCTTGGTATGCACTGATTTTTATAAATCAATTGATACATACCACATGACTGCTCTGTTGTCTATGAAGATCCTGAGGGAGACCTGCAGATCACATGAGACAGACATTTGCAGGGCATTAATCAGTGCCCACATGTCCTTCAAGATGTGTTCTGCCCTTTGATTTTGGGAACACTGCCCCTGGACTCTTACAGAACCTGTCCATGCCCCCAAACAAGGTATGAAGCATCTGTGTGCAGGTCCTGTGAATGAACCTTAAACTTAAAAGGAAGGCCTTGGTTGAGCTTTAACCAAGATATCCACTACTGAAATTATTTCTTCAAAAAGGGGAGAGATTGGATTAGACTGTCCAGAGGGTGACAATGCTGAGACCACAGCAATTTTAGGTAGTATAGCATCTCATACATAGTTTTGCAAAAGTAACCATGAGTATGGAAGCTGCTATGAACCTCAAGCCTGAGAATTTCCCTTGCAGGGCAGGACTGATGAGACGGAAGGAGTTGAAAGCAGTTGGACAGGGCCTGGACCTTCTCATATGTTAGGAAGTCGAGCATGATGAGCATGTCTATCCTGCAGTCCAGAAGACCAAGTCTTAAGGTTGGTTTTACAGTTACTTAAGTTTACTGTGAACCCCAGACGCTGTAAGAGGGAGACAGTGCAGCTGAGATGCTGAAAAAGAATCTCCTGAGAAGATACCTGTATTAACAGGTCATCAAGATATGGGAATATTTGAATTCCTTACAGTTCTGCAGAAAGCAATAGCCAGTGCTGGGCATTTTGTGAAAACCCTGAGGAAAGCAGATGAATATTTTTAGATGATGAAAGTTTGCATGTTCTCCCTGTGTTCGCGTGGGTTTCCTCCGGGTACTCCGGTTTCCTCCCACATTCCAAAGACATGCATCTGGAGCATTTCTCCCCGGGCCTCCACTGAAAATAGGCTCTGTGGAACCTAGTCGGACATTCCCGGTCAACAAATGTTAAATAAATAAAAATAAAAAGAATAAAGCAAAGAACTGAAAGTGTTATGAACAAGTTGAAAGGGGTCCCTATCAGTTTGGTGAAAAATCAGTTCAGCGAATGGCATTTTCAGTGCACTTGCATCGAACATGCCATTCAAACTGTCAATACTGAAATCGCTGTACTGTGAGGATCAAGAAATTTGCCCTTTCCCCACTGTAGTGCAATCTCAGAGCTGGTATATATAATTAGTGGGGGGTGAGCAGGCACAGCCCCCCCAACATGAGCGGAATTCGATGAACAGCATTTCCACTGAACTGCCATTTGCTGAAGTGTCACTCCGATGAAGTGATAGAGATCTGGTGAAAATCTTAATTTCCTGTAAGAAAGGATGAATGGAGATGCGGAGATAAACATCCTTCAAGTCCAAAGGCATCAAGAAGACCAGAGGAAGAATTATGGGGAGGAGAGTCTGTAGAGAAAGCATTCTGAATGAGAGCACCTTCAGAAAAGTGCTGAGATGTAACAAATCTAGAATGAGGCTCCATTCCCTTTTTCTGGACAATAGAAAAAGTCTGGAATAAAACCCTTTCCTGCATACTGTGGGTGTACATAATTACTGTACCTTGTTCGTGAAGAGCCTGTAGGATAGAAGGTTAAGAGGTTTACCAGGTTGGGAGGGGATGGTGGGATACCTTTAAATGGTGGAATCTCTTTCTAATTCATTCTGAAACATAAATGAATAATGGAAAGGACTCATTTGATTGTATATGACTTCCTATCATTGTATTTTGCCTATATATTGTTGATATAAATGTGTAGTAGAGACTGAATTTTATGGGACTTTTCATATCTGCAATTTTCCTCACTTATTGTTGATATATGTTAGCTTGTACTATTCGTGTTTGATTGTTAATCTCACTGTGGAGCTTTTGTCCCTGGGCCTCAGCTGTAAAAGGACCTGCGTCCAGTCGAATTATCCCGGTAAACAAATGTAAAATAAGTAAAATAAATAAATTTGTCTGAAGTCATAAGCTGCTAAACAGAAAGGGATGAGGTCAGTCTTTCTGACAGAGGGAAGGAATGGAAATAGGGGGGGGGGGGGCAGGAGGCTTAGTGAGGCTGACTTGTCTGGAAAAGGAAGCTTCCCAGACTTGGAGTTTCTGTCTGGTTTAGCCTGACATCTCTTTTTAGAAATCTTTTTGCCCTATTGTGAAGACCTAGGGAACCTGCAAGAAAAGGAAGCAGGCTTAATTGGGTAGTTTCTCTGATACCTGGGAACAGCAGCGAAGATTTGTTTCAAATCTTGCATATTACCTTGTTTTTGCAAGGATTTAAACAAGCTGGCTACCTCTGGGCCAAGTAAGATATGCGTACTAGAAGGGAATCCAAGAGTTTAGCTTTAATATCCTGAGGTAAGAAAGTACAGTTGTGTACACTTACCATACATGTAGATGTTCGAGTGTATTCACCGTTGCAGTCATTACATTTGGGTTATCTGCTTGCAGGTAGCCTCAGTCAGCCTGATTAACAAAGCCTTGGGTCCTGTGTCATTTGCTGACTCTTCTTCAGCGACGTCAGGTTGTCAGGGGTATAAAACATGCAGCCGATGTCATTACATCATTTTTTCTTGCCCCAGATGTCAGGTGCCCCCCTAATGGGAAGCAATTAAATCTATAAATATACAAGGTTATACCTCAAACAAAAAAGCAAATACACCAAAAAGCTTTTAAGCACTGAAAAGGAGAGAAAAAGTATAGCCAAACAAAGTCAGGGGGCTGGAGGGAGGGTAACCAGGACTGCAACAGTGAATACACTCGAACATCTACATTTATGGTAAGTGTACACAACTGCACTATGTTCTTCGTGTTTCACTGTTGCAATCATCACATTTGGGTAGATTCCCAAAGCTAAGGATGGGAAGAGGAATTTAGATAGCATTAGGACCAGCTATAAGGCCCTGCAAAACTGCAGTGGCAAAGCCAGCTCTGGATTAAGAGAAAATTGGCAAATGATAATGCTTGGTGAAAGTATGTACAGAACTCCAGGAGGCAGCTGTTAGGATGTCCCAGGTAGGTACGCCTCTGAGAAAGGCTGTAGAGGTAGATGCAGCCCTAGTTGAGTGGGATCTGATCCCATGTGTGATAGGTTTTCCATGGTGCTTACAGCAGAAGTGAATGCAATGACCTATCCATTTGGAGATAGTTTGGTTTGAAACAGCCTTCCCCTCTGTCCCTGCAGCAAATGCCACCAGCAGTTGTTCAGATTTCGTTTGAGGTTTAGACCTGTCCAAGTAGAATCAAAGTTGTCTGTGCACAACTAAGGAGTGCAGTATCCATTTCCCTTTATTCTGTGGATTAGGAAAGAAGGTTGGCAAATGAATGGACTGATTAAAAACTACACTGGATACCACCTTTGGCATGAAAGAGGGATTGGTCCTGAGGGACACCCTGTCTGCATGAAAGATGATGAAAGGCTCCACTGCCATAAGGGCCTGTAATTCAGATACCCTTCTTGCTGAAGTGATGGCTTAAAGGGAAGCTGTTTTCGAAGAAAGGAATTTTAAATGCGCAGTAGCAGCTGGCTCGAAAGGAGGAAGGGTGAGTTTCTCCAATACAAAGTTAAGGTCCCAGGCTGGAGTTGGAGCTCTCCTGGGAGGGCTTAAATTTTTTCGCCTCTCTGAGGAACTGCTTGAGCAGTGGAAGAGAGAAGAGGGGAGGGTTCTGTGTTATAAATAGCTGAAATGGCTGAGGCATGAATTTTTATTGAGGAAAAAGACAGGCCCTTGTGAAGCATCTCAGTTAAGTATTGTAAAATCTGAGGTAAATTGGGCACTGCTGTGCTCATCCCTTGAGATTGGTTCCAGGCACAGAATCTTTTCCATTTTTCAGCATAAGAGTTTCTAGTACTAGGCCTCCTTGCCTCCAAAACAACACCCATCACTGGTTTACTGAGGGATGGTAAAGGAGAGCTTAGGTAGTCAGGCTGCTAGGTTTAGTGTCTGAAGCTGAGGGTGCAGAATCTGGTTCTCCTGCTGAGACAGCAGGGTAGGAGTCTGAGGCAGTGACACACTGTGCAGGAGGGGGTACCAGTGTTGGTGTGGCCAGGTTGGTGCAATCAAAATCATCCTTGGTTTGTCTTGTTTGATCTTTAGTAGTACTTTGGAGAGCAGAGGCAGAGGAGGAAAGGCATAAACTGATAGGTTTTTCCAGCTAAAAGACAGAGCATCCACTTTCCAAGCTTAACTGTGGGGAGTCCTTGCACAAAATTTTTCCAATTGATGGTTCTGGGGGGAGGCAAACCGGTCTATATCTGGGCTCCTCTATTTGCTTGTCAACATGTTGGAAATCCTTGGTTCCAGTTTCAGGTCCATGAGGGTTCTGCTTAGTCCATCTGCCAGTGTATTTAGTTTTCTGGCAGGAATTGAGCTTGTAGATGTACTTGGAAGCTTAAGGCTGTGTTCCACAATGCCATGGCTAGTCTGCAGAGGGGGCAAGAATGTGTACCCCTCAAGTCTGCAGAGGGGGCAAGAATGTGTACCCCTCACTTGTTTATGTACCACATAACAGTGGTGTTGTCCGTCTTTACCATTAATTGTTCTGGAAGAATGTGGTCCTTGAAGGCTGTCAGAGCATTCTGTACAGCTAACATTTCTTTATGATTGATGTGAAGGTGCATTTGAATTAGGTTACATTTGCCCTGAATGCACTTCCCTGCCAGGTGCACCCCCCATGCATAGTCTGATGCCTCTGTTAGGGTTTGGGCGGCAGGGTGTAGTGTGAATGGTAGTCCCTTGTTTTGGTGGCAGGCCTCTGCCTACCAAAAGAACTCTAGGTGTAGACAAGGAATGATAGGAATCATTGCTTCTAGATCCTGAGAATGTTGACACCATAGGCTTTTTAGATACCATTGTAGTTTCCACATATGCAGTCTTGCATATGGAATTAGAAGAATACAGGAGGCCATGAACCCCAAGGCTTGTAGTATTTGCCTTGCAGATAGCAGGGTTTTTGTGACCACTTGTTTGAAGTAGGTTGTCAAGTGAATTTGTTTCTCTGGCGTGAGGAAAGCCATCTGGGAAGTTGTATTCAAGCTTGCTCCCAGGAATATAATTTGTTGACAGGGCGCCAGGTGTGACTTCTTTTCGTTTATGGTATACCCCAGACAAGTTAGCACCCTCTGTACAAAAGCCAGATGATTCAAAAGTATGTCCTGGTTTTCTGCCTGAATTAGACAATCGTCCAGGTATTGGTATACTGAATATTTCTTTGCCTGCAAAATGTAATGACTGGAGCTAGACACTGAGTACCCTGGGCGCAGTAGATAAGCCAAAGGGCAGTGCAAAGAAAGTACAGTTTTGTACCTACAATAAACGTAGATGTTAGAGTGTTCACACTGCTGCAGTCATTACACTTGGGTTATCCTGCCGTCAGGCGATTCCGCAGTCGGCCTGAGTTCCAAAGTCTTGGTCTGGCGTTGGTTGCTGTCGTTTCTTCCCTGACGTCAGTGCGCCTGGGGTATATAACATGCACCCAAAGCCATTTTCTTCAGTTTTTCTTGCCCCAAATGTCAGGTGCCCCCAAGTAGGAAGGCAATACATATTGCTAATCAAAAATATACATATAAAATAAAAACAATAGCTTCAGTTACCAGCAAATATACCCCAAAGGTTATATAGGATAGAAAGGTATAGATAAGTCCAGCTAGTTCAGAGGGGATGGCGGGAGGTTAACCTGGAATGCAGCAGCGTGAACACTCGAACATCTACATTTATGGTAGGTACAAAACTGTACTATGTTCATCGTGTTACACTGCTGCAGTCATTACACTTGGGTAGAATCCCAAAGCTGAGGTTGGGTGGCTGGTCTATAAAAAGAGTTGGGCTTGGCTATGAGGCCCTGCAGAACTGCAGTGGCAAAGCCTGCTCTGGATTTAGAGTAAAGAAGCAGGTGGTAATGCTTGGTAAAGGTGTGCACTGAACTCCAAGTTGCAGCCTCCAAAATTTCCTTGGTAGGTACTACTCTGAGAAAGGCTGTTGAAGTTGTTGTTGCCCTGGTGGAATGTGGCCTAATGTTATTTGGGACTGATTTTCCATGGTGAGTGTAGCAGTAACGAATACAGTGTCCTATCCACTTTGATATAGTCTGCTTTGAGATAGCCTTGCCCTGTGATCCTGCAGCATATGCTACAAACAGTTGCTCAGTTTTCCTGAAAGCCTTTGTTTTGTCCAAGTAGAAGCGTAGCTGCCTGTGTATGTCCAAAGAATGCAGAAGTTTCTCCCCTTTATTCTGGGGATTTGGATAAAAAGTTGGCAAATGGATGGTTTGGTCAAGAGCCACACTAGATACCACCTTTGGCATAAAGGTAGGGTTTGTCCTTAAAGATACCCTGTCCTGATGAAAAATTATAAAAGGTTCCACTGCCATTAATGCCTGTAGCTCTGAGACTCTGTGCTGAAGTTACTGCCAGGAGCAGAGCTGTTTTCCATGATAAAAATTTTAGATCTGCTGTATTGGCCGGCTCAAAAGGTGGTAAGGTCAGCTTTTCCAAAACAAAGTTGAGGTCCCAAGTTGGTGTTGGTGCTCTCCGGGGCGGTCTTATGTTTTTAGCCCCTCTGAGATACTGTTTTAGCAAGGGATGAGAGTATAAAGGAGGATCCGTGTTGTAATGTGCTGAAATGGCAGAGGCGTGGATCTTGATTGATGAGAAGGATAGGCCTCTGTCCAGCATCTCAGTTAAGTATTGTAAAATCTGAGGAATGTTTGGAACAAGTGGGTCAAGGTTTTGAGCCTGGTTCCGGGCGCAGAATCTGTTCCATTTTTCTGAGTAAGCTTTCCTGGTGCTAGGCCTCCTGGCCACCAAAATGACATCCATAACAGCTTTAGAGAGAGGTGTTGTCTGTTTGACTAATGTATTGCCATGCAGCCAGGTTTAGGGTTTTGAGCTGACCGTGCAGGATCTGATTGTTTTGTTGAGTCAGAAGGTGTGGAATTTGAGGCAAAATCCATGGTGGGCCTTGAGACAAGTTCCTTAAGATAGGGTACCAGTGCTGGCGTGGCCAGTCTGGAGCAATCAGGATCATCTGTGGTTTTTCTTGTCTGGCTTTTAGGAGTACCTTTGAAAGGAGAGGCAGTGGCGGGAAGGCATAAACTTTTGGGTTTTTCCAGCTGAACAAGAGAGCATCCACTTTCCATGCTTGTTTGTGATAAGTCCTTGTGCAAAATTTTGTAGTTGGCAATTCAGTGAGAAGGCAAAAAGATCTATGTCTGGGCATCTCCATTTTTGCGTTACCATGCTGAAGATTTGTGGATTCAATTGCCATTTGTGAGGGTCCATGATAATTCTCCTTAGATAGTCTGCCAGAGTATTTTTCTTTCCTGGCAGGAATTGTGCTTGCAGGTGAACTTGATACGTTAGAGCTGTGTTCCACAAGGTCATGACTTGCCTGCATAGGGGATAAGAATGAGTGCCCCCTTGTTTGTTTATGTACCACATTACTGTGGTGTTGTCTGCCCTTAGTAATAATTGTCCTGGATGTAGAAGGTCCTTGAAAGCTGTTAGGGCATTTTGAACAGCCAACATCTCTTTTTGATTGATGTGAAGATGCATCTGGTCTGTGGTCCACTTACCCTGAATGCATTTTCCTGCCATGTGTGCTCCCCAGGCGTAATCCGAAGCATCTGTTAGAGTTTGCCTGGCAGTGGGTTGGGTAAAAGGCTGACCCTTGTTTAGGTGACATGCCTGTGCCCACCATCAAAACTCCTGTTGTAGGCAGGTAATCATTAGTATTACTGCTTCTAAACTGTGAGAGTGTTCAGTACAAACACTTTTCAGGTACCATTGTAATTTCCTCATATACAGTCTGGCATATGGTATTAGTTGTATGCAGGATGCCATGAATCTCAGGGCCTGCAGAATTTTTCTTGCAGGGAGATGGGACTTTCTTGCCAGTAATTGAAAATATTGAGTTAGTTGAACTTGTTTGTCTGGCGTGAGGTAAGCCATCTCTGCCGTTGTATTCAAGCTGGCACCCAGGAATATAATCTGTTGCGAGGGCACTAGTTTTGACTTCTTTTCGTTTACTGTGTACCCTAGAGAAATTAGCAACCTTTTTACAAACGCCAGATGCTGTAGAAGAATGTCCTTTGTCTCTGCTTGAATGAGGCAGTCGTCCAGATATGGATATATTTGAATTCCTTTTTGTCTGCAAAATGCAATTACTGGTGCCAGGCACTATGTGAAGACCCTAGGCGCAGTAGATAAGCCAAAGGGCAGTGCAGAGAATTGGTAGTGCATTGTACCAGCTTTGAATCTGAGGTATCTTCTGCAATTTTGTCTGATAGGGACATGCAGGTATGCCTCTTTGAGGTCCAGAGTAACAAGCCAAGCCTTCTTGCCCAGCATGGATAGAAGTTGCTGTAATGTCGACATTTTGAATTTTGGAATATTCAGATAAGTATTCAGAATTGAAAGGTCTAGTATGGGCCTCCAGGCCTCATCCTTTCTGGGGACCAGGAAGAGTCTTGAGTAAAATCCTTGTCCTTGTTGTGGTACTTTCTGAATAGCTCTCATGTCCAGGAGGGCTGAAATTTGTTTTTGTGCCTCTGCCCATTGATTCTGTGGCAGGTCGGGCATTCCTTTTAGCCTTGGTAAAGTATGAAAGTGGAATCTGTAACCTTGAGACACAATATTCAGGACCCATTTGTCTTGGGTGATTATTTGCCAGTTTTGAGAAAAAAGTGCTAGCTTTCCCCCTAAGGGGGCTTCCAGAAGGGACGAGCTGGGCGTACGAAGGGGAAAGTCATTGTGACTGTTTCTTGTAAGGTTGGGACTTGTCCTAGCCACCTTTTGGGGTTGAGGTGCCCCCACTGTTGCTGTCTGTTTGAGCCTTGGGGTTGAGATCTGCCCCTTGGGCGTCTGTATTTGCCTCTCTGCGGCCTGTCTGACACTGGAAAGGACCAATTCTTGCTAAACCGAGGTGGCTGTACTTGTAAGAAATCCTTGACTGCTTGCATAGATTTAGCTTTATCCTCCGTTTTCTTTAACACCTCTTCTGCCTTAACACCAAAGTATCATGATGTAAGGGAGCATCCAATAATTTTGCCTTAACATGATCAGGTAAACTTTGTTCTTTTAACCAAGCATGTCTTTGAATCACAGAACCTGTAACTGCAGCTATACAGGAGGCCTCTAAAGAATCAAAACCACATTGCAGAGTATGTTTTCCCACCTGTTCAACTGCATGCAATAAATCCTGCATTTCTTTACAATCAGGAGCTTCTGAGCTTGCAAGCATTTTCTGTTTTAACTGAGCCATTAAATATTGTTGGTACTTAAGCATGTGAAACTGGCAATTTAAAGCTCTTACTGCTAAAGTTGCATAAGTATGTAAAGTTTCCCCAAAAGAATAATCCTCAGGAGGAGAGGCTGAAGGGATAGATTCTTCAGCATCAGAGTCCTCATAGGGGGGTAGAGAGTATCCCTGGTCTGAAGAGGAATCAGAGGAAATGGAAACCTGATCAGTGGAGTCAGTCTTTATTCTGCCTAAGCCTTTTCTCAGGAGGGGGGGTGGGAACCCTTGATTAGAGTAATGAGGTCTTCGGCCATTTTGAGCATCTGTTTCTTAGGCATGGAGGACTGTCCAGGAGAATGCTGTACTTGTTTCTTTATTTTTAATGGTACCTTTGTCTTGGCTGTTGTCTTAATGGTAAGTTGTGAAGGTCTGAAAACGCCCTCAGAAGCCGATGCCTGCTCAGCGGCTCCGGACCCATCTGAGGGATTACTTTCCGTATGCCCAATACCTTGAGTTTCCAGAGGCCTAGATGTCTCCATGTGGGAGTCGGAAGCGGCCTGTGGCTCTGAGATAGCGGGTGTCAGGGGCTGCAAAAGCGCCTCACTGAGAACCGGTGACTGGCCTAGAAGAGGTTTTGTCGTTGGTTTTGGACCTCGGATGCCTGTCTTTATCCTTGCCTTTATAACAAACTAGGAAAAACGAACAGGTAAACTTTGAAAAAAACAAATTCTGTCGAACCAAGAATCCGAGCAAGCGTGACAAGTAAAATAACAAGATTTATTTTAAGCGCTTTTCGTTAGCTTGTGTCAGCTAACTTCTTCAGAAACAAATTACAAATTCAAACTTCCAATAAATAGCATTGTATAAGTCATGTGCTGCTAGTCAAACGGAACCTGCCACTTAACTTTTAAAGGTACCTGCTAAAATTACAAACATGTATAAATCAATTCAAAAAACTTAAAAAAAAACTATCCCAACTAATTACCCAAAATGTTGGATAGCCTTTAATCATATAATATATACATAACAAAAAGTGTGTCCCATGAAGTATACTATATTTAAAAATATAAAAAACATAAAAGATATATATAAAATATATATAAAATGTGGAATATATGTGAAATATATGTGAAAATCGAATATGCAAAAAATAATAATATATATAAAAATATATATCTATATCCAACATGTCTGTTTATTCTCGACCTCAACGTTTCAAACTTTTCAATTTTAATACACTACTGATGGAGCAGGTGTCATCGAGCCTTGGGAAGTTGTAGGCATTCAGCTTGATCTGCCATTGTAATTCAAGCTCCTCTAATTTTAGTGGTGCTGGACCCCCTCTTATATCAGTCTATATATAACGTCTCACACTTCCTAAAATTACAGGCATGTTTAAATGCCAAAATTGTAATTTTTGTAAATTTGTGGATAATGTATACTCTCTGAAGGTCAATAATTACAACATTAAATTTAAAGCTAAATTTAACTGCAATATGGTGGTTTACATAGCGAAGTGTCAGAAATGCCCGGCATTTTATGTGGGCAAAACGGAGCGTCGCCTCTGTGAAAGGATATATGAGCACCAATATGCCATTGGGAAATTAAGGTTAGAGAAAGTTTCAGCCAAACTCATTCAACAGTATAATGACCATAGTTTTAGATATACAGTAATTGACCATGTCAATTTGTATATGAGGGGGTCCAGCACCACTAAAATTAGAGGAGCTTGAATTACAATGGCAGATAAAGCTGAACGCCTACAACTCCCCAAAGCTCAATGACCCCTGCTCCATCAGTAGTGTATTAAAATTGAAAAGTTTGAAACATTGAGATCGAGAATAAACACAGACATGTTGGATATAGATATGTATATTTATATATATTATTTTTTGCATATTCGATTTTCACATATATTCCACATTTTTATACACATTTTATATATATCTTTTATGTTTTTTATGTTTTTAAATATAGTACACTTCATGGGACCCACTTTTTGTTATGTATATATTATATGATTAAAGGCTATCCAACATTGTGGGTAATTAGTAGGGATAGTTTAAGTTTTTTGAATTGATTTATACATGTATGTAACTTTAGCAGGTACCTTTAAAAGTTAAGTGGCAGGTTCCGTTTGACTAGCAGCACATGACTTATGCAATACTATTTATTGGAACTTTGAATTTGTAATTTGTTTCTGAAGTTAGCTGACACAAGCTAACGAAAAGCGCTTAAAATAAATCTTATTTTACTTGTCACGCTTGCTCGGATTCTTGGTTCGACAGTATTTGTTTTTATCCTTGTCTTTGCGTTTTTTCGGTATTGAGGTCGTCGGCTGATCCGACGGCATCGTATAATTGAACCTTCGGCCAAAGTAGTGCAAAGAAAAATCAAAATGTCTTTTTATAGTGCGTTTGTTAAATCTAGCACAAAACAGACAACTAGTGACGTCGTGATCAGGGCCTAGGCATGGAATACAATAAGAGTGGAAGTCCTTATGAGGTATTTGCTCCCCACAAGAAATACAATTATTAACTTTTTCTGACATCGGTCTGAGGCAAGAAAAAAGCTTCCCCAACGGGGTACTTGGCTTTATTGAAGACTTCGGACCTGAAATTCGACTTCGAAAATCTCAGGAGTTGGCTGACCGGCACTTGCGAACTGCTTCTGCATCGGGCACCGCGCGGCAAGAAAGACTGAAGAAAATGGCGTCGGGTGCATCTTATATACCCCTGGCACACTGACGTCAGGGAAGAAGCGACAGCAACAGATGCCGGACCAAGACTTTGGAACTCAGGCCTACTGCAGGACCGCCTGATGGCAGGATAACCCAAGTGTAACGACTGCAGCAGTGTAACACGATGAACATCTGATAGTGCATGTAGCCTGCTTTGAAGCGAAGGTATCTTCTGCAAGATTCCCTGATTGAGATGTGCAGGTATGCTTCCTTTAAATTTAGTGTTGCCAACCAGGCATCTTTGCTTAGCATAGGAAGCAACTGGTGAAGAGTCAGCATCTTGAATTTTGGACTCACCAAAAAGGTGTTTAGAGTAGGCAGGTCCAAGACAGGACGTCATGAATGGTCTTTTCTGGGTACCAGGAAAAATCTCGAGTAGAAACCTTGTCCCTTTTTCTCTTTTGGTACCAACTGAATTGCCCCTATGCTTAAGAGAGAGTACTTGCTTTTGGGCCTCTGCCCACTGCTTTGGAGGTAGATACGGCCACCGCTTGGAGTTGGTGACATGTGGAAGTGAACTCTGTATCCTTGAGCCACTATAATTAAAACCCACTTGTCCTGGGTAATGAGTCCCCAGTTCTTCGCATGAAGTGCAATCTTTCCCCCCCAAAGGGGCAATCAGTTGAGAAGTGCTTGGAAGTTTTAAAAAGAAGTCCTTGAGACAGTTTACCATGGGGGGAGTTTTATTACTCCCAAATTTGGAAGTGGAGGCCCCCCACTGCTTAGTCCTATGCGTCCCCTGGGACTGAAGCCTGGGTGCTCTGCTGGAGCTGGGTTTGGACTGAGAAGGTCTGGAAGAGGGAGGAAAGGACCAACTCTTAGAAGGCCAATGCCTACTAAATCTTGGAGGTTGTACTTGTAAAAAGTATTAACAGTTTGCATAGATTTAGCTTTTTCCTCCATCTTTTTAAGAACTTCTGCCTTGTTGCCAAACAGGTGGCCCTGATTTAAGGGAGCATCCAGTAATTTTGCTTTAGCATGATCTGGCAAGGATTGTTCCTTAAGCCAAGCATGCCTTCCAAGTGCAGACCCAGTTACCGCAGTCCTGCAAGATGTCTCAGGTGAATCAAAACCACATTGCAACGTATGTTTACCAACTTGTTCAGCAGAATGCATAAAATCCTGTAAATCCTTATTCGCAGCACAATCAGGAGTCAACATAATTTTCTGTTTAAGCAATCCAATAATATGCAGATGATACTTTAACATATGAAAATGGCAATTCAAGGCCCTAATGGCCAAAGTAGCAGAAGTGTATTCCTACTTACCCCATCTACCCAGTGCCCTGGAGTCTCTATCAGAGGGGGTAGGATTTTAGGCAGTAGCAGTTTTAATGCCCTTGCATCCCTGTGAAATGATTTCAGGAACAGAGTAGGATTTTTGAAAAGGAACTTGTGAGTCAGGCACCCTGTAACATCTATCAGGTTTTCTGGAAGCAGGAGGTAAAGAATAAGGGACCATGCTAGATTCCAAAAAGGCATCATCAACAATGTCCAGTACAGGAGGTATAGCTAAAGGCCTGTGCTGGGGCAGGAGCAAGAAATCCCTAAGCCTCTTTTTAGAATCAGAGGAATCCTGACTTTCCCAATGAAAAAGCTCCCTGAGAGTATGCAAAGGTTTCACCAAAAGAGAAATCCTCTTGGGGGGGCAGAGGGAGTAGAGTCCTCAGCATCAGAATCCTCATAGGTAGATAAGGGTAAATCCTGGTCACCAGAGGAAACAGAAATTTCAGAATCCTGGTCAGAAGTATCATAAGCAAACTCAGTCCTAGGTCTCTTAGAGGGGGAAGGTTGGCTTTCCCTGATTAAAGTGGTAAGGTCTTCAGTCATTCTTACTTGTTCTTTAGGCATAGAGGCCTGACCATGCGATCTGGGCATCAGATTTCTAGGCATGGTTCGAGTTTTAGGCCTTGAAGAAGAAGATGGCGCCAGTTTAATATGCAAGTCAGTAGGCCTGAATACACCCTCAGAAGCCGGTGCCTGCACAGTGGCTACGGACCCATCCAAGGTAGAGACATCCGCAGGTTCCACAGTTGAAGCATCTCACGGCATACCGGACTCCGAATGGGTCTCAGTAGAGGCCTGTGAATCTGAAGTAGCGGGTATCAGGGGCTGCGAAAGCGCCTCACTGAGTACCAGCAAACTGGGTGGCCTGTCTCTGTCTTTATCTTTGCGTTTCTTCGGAATGTCGGTAGTCAGATGGCTTACCGAAGACATATCAGGATAATTGAACTGAGCAAAAAAAATTTAGAAGCGCAAATATACCGATGAAGGATAGTTTGTGGTTTAAATAAAGCACAAAACTGACTGCGAAGTACGTTGTGGTCAGGGCCTAGGCAAGGAATACAGTACGAATGAAAATCTTTATGAGGTATTTGCTTTCCGCAAGAAATGCAATTATTTACTTTTACTGACATCGGTTTAGAGCAAGAAAAAGTTTCCCCAACAGGGTACTTAGCTTTTAGTTGAAGACTTCGGTTCTGAAACTCGAAAATGAAAATTTCAGGAGTCGGCCGACCGGCACTTGTGAACTGCTTCTGCTTCGGGCACCGCACAGCAAGAAAGACTGATGTAATGACGTCTGCTGCATGTTTTATACCCCTGACGACCTGATGTCATGGAACAATAAAGAGCAACCGATGCAGGACCCAAGACTTTGTTAATCAGGCCGACTGATCAAATTTAATGACTGCAACAGTGAAACACGAAGAACATCTCCGAACGAAGACATGCATACCTTCTGATGAAGGCTCCAGTAGCAGCTACTCTGGAATAATTTTCCACTGCATCTTAACTGCAGTTAATATTATGTAAAGCTACCAGAGTAGCTTCAGCCACTGTGGAAATAGTCTGCTGTTTAATGTCAAGACACTTCCAGAGAACACAGGGTTTTATTCAAAATCAAGTCAAAATACAAATCAGATATTTGGTCATTAGAGTTTGGTAATTCACAGCTCTGAAGGCCAAGGTGCACACCTTCTTTCCAGATCTGTCTGTCCCACTACTGTACGATGGTAGGGAATTAGTAGCAGGTAAAATTTAGAAGGCTTGTGTGTGGAAATAGAAAAAAGCAAAGGGATCTGCTGAAGAGTTTTTATACAAGACAATTAGGTGTTCAGGCACTTTAAAGAACCTATTAGGTATTTTAAACACTGGAGGTGGTGAATCAAATGCAGTAGAAGTAGATGCAAAATTATCCAGAAAAGGCTTCCAAAACTGGTAGGACAAATGTAGGCATAGAGGTGCCAACCACTAGTAAACTGCAATATCTTTCCTGTATTTCACATGTTTATCTGGATTCCCATTAAAAATACCGCAGCATTTTAATGATGATTTCTCCAGGAGAGGCTTCCACTACAAATGAATCAGTGAATAAACTATACTCAACATCAGAACCCATTTGGCCTGGTGAATGAATGTGGGATAAGCAGGCCAGGGAATGTTCATCCACATGAGAATCTGACTCAATTCTCCTCAGATGACGACTCATGTTGTCTCTTCTGAGGAGTTGAAGGAGCAGGTGTAGAGAAAAGAAAGTAAGAAGGCTTGAGATCTGAAATGGCATAAAATAGGTCTTTAGAGAATTCCATCCATTCTTTTTCCTGGGACATCTGAGAAAGAGAAATATGTTTTGTTTTTGGTTTCTTCTTTTTCTTGGGAATGATGTCCTCTTTTGCAAAATGGGGTAGATCCGACTCCTGGTGTACTTCAAAGACCCAAGTAACTCATCCCAAGCTAATATTTGAGGAAAGCCCTCTAGTCCATCTGAACTTAAGCCTAGGATTCCCCTTTTTCCATTGCATATGTAAGATCAGTCATACCAGATGCGTGAAATTCAGACAAAGGCCCCAGGCAGAATCACAAGTAGCATAAGCCTGAGAAAAAGTTGAACGTACCCAGTCTCTTGCGAAGCCTCAACAGATGCATCTAAATCCGACTGGGCAAAAGATGGTTCAAGGCTTAGGCCATCTGAAATTCTTTTTTGGAGTGAACGGGACATCGGATGTTGATGGTTCCCCCATTTTAGATTGGATGAGACGCTTTAGGCACTGGTTCACTAGACCCTTAAGAGCTTAATGATACATATAAAGGGTTTTTGGTATAAACGATTGACAAATTTTGCAATTTATATAGTAATGTTCTGCTCCAAGGTGGAAAAAAAAAAAAAAAAAAGACATGAACTGGAAATATAAGGAATCTGCGTACCACTCTCACACTTTCCATCTTAGCTGACATCTAACAGATTAAACCAAAAAAAAAATAAGGAAAGTTCCCCAAGGGGGCACTTATCTGAATAAAAAAAGGCAAAAATAACACTAAAGACCATGCTTGGAACAGACCCAAGTGCAAGACATGCGTTCGTACAGGCTTGATAGTCTTAAGAATCTTCCACTTATGCACCAGACTGTGCACCCTTACGACCATGGGCTTAGATCATACATCAGATGTATGACTTTATGGAAGACTTTGGCTTTCTTACCCCCTGGCTAGATGTCCAGTTTACTTGGCAAGATAACCCAAAAGGCTGGAATATTGCAACAGTCATCTAAGGAAGGACGCCCTAGTTTATCCCAGCAATAATGTGAGACTCAAGCTGCTGATTATAGCTATCTTCCAAATAATTTCCCTGGAGAAGCCCCACGATGACATTTTTTTGATGTAGAACAAGCTAACAAGGAAATACAGTTGTCCAAGTGAACTTACCGTAATAGTAGATGTTCAAATGATCACTGCTGCAGTAACATTTACTATATGGGATACATCCTGTACAGGACACAACAGCCAGACAGCTTCCAAAGCTTCAAAGGTACCTTCCCTACTCTCAAAATGCTATTCAACTCAAACTGAGGCTGAAGAAAAAGAATGGCTTGGGTGCAAAGCCCTTCAGAGCTTTTAAGCAAACAGACAGGGAGGTTAGAGCCGTGGAAAGCTCAATGCTAACAAAAGTACAATTGTACAAGTCCTACTTACCTACAACAGTAGATGTTCTAGATTCTTCACTGCTACAGTAGCCTATGGGTAGCACCCTGCCAAGGACACAGCAGCTGGCCAGCCTGTCAAAGCTCTAACTCCCTCCCTCTCACTTACTCTAGCTGTTGAAACGCTGCACCCCCTTTGTAAAGTAGATGATCAGTAACTACAGCGAGGTAAATCTTTCAGGATTTTACTGCCCTGCAAAAAGGAATAAGTTCATCCTGTGCCAACAATCAATACTCAACTTATAAATCATCCAAACCACCACCACCACAAAGGAGGTTGTGTTCCACCTCAACTACCTACAAAGGGGTATGGAGGATGGGTGTAACTGTAGCAATGAATACATTTGAACATCTACTGTTATGTATAACTAAGACTTGTAGCCTATAGGTAGATCCCCTACATAAGAGGTGGAAGGATAAGGGTCCAGGTACCCCTGGATAATAGTCCTAGGAATGCCTGTCCTAGACCTATAGAAGGAATCCAGTTTGTAGTACTTTGTGCGGGTATGAACAGAGGACCAAGCTGCTACCTCTAGAAAATGTTGAGTATACCCTTTCAATTATGACATCAAAGACAAGAAGGTCCTGGTATAATATGCCTTAAGATTGCCAAAAACAGTTATACCATGGTGGAAATAAAACAGCAAAGGCCAACCATTTGGATATAGTCTATTTAGACAAGTTGGTGTTTCTTAGCCCCAAGTATAAGAAAACAAAATAACTGTTTAGCTTTCCTAAATCATTTTTTTGTCAAGGTAGTACATGAGCTGCCTGTGCACATCCAGTGTATGTAGAATTTTCTCTCCCTTGTTTTTTGGCTAGTGGAATACAACTGGGAGAATGTCAGCTTGATTCAAGGTAAATGCAGAAACAACTTTAGGCCTGAATGAAGGAGGAGTGCATATTGTCACACTATCCCTGTGGAAAACCAGACAGACTGGGTTCACCTACCATGAAAGCTTGCAGACACTCAGCATGCATACGTCAGAGCAACAACTACAACAGTTTAAGTAATGAACTGCAAGGCAGCCTGAGAAACTGATACAAAGGCAGTAGTAGAAATTTTCTTGTTAGGGGATCTCATGTGCAACACTCCTTTCAGAAACTGACCACAAACATAGTAGAATGTGGGTATCCACAGGCAAACAAGTTGAGATGGCTGCAGAGAATTTCTGGGTCTATCTTTTCTGATAAGACTCCAAGCCTGCAAAAACTACAAGCACTGTTGGCGCCTTCCTGCTGGATGAAGAAACTAAACTTATACTTATTTGTCTGTGAGTTGCTTAAACTGACAGAGCTGCTGATGTTCATTGTGTTACACTGCTGCAGTGATTACACTTGGGTTATCCTGCCATCAGGCGGTCCTGCAGTCGGCCAGAATTCCAAAGTCTTGGTCCGGCGTCAGTTGCTGTCGCCTCCTCCCTGACGTCAGTGCGACAGGGGTATAAAAGATGCAGCCGAAGCCATTTTCTTCAATCTTTCTTGCCATGCGGTGCCCGAAGCAAAAGCAGTTCGCAAGTGCCAGTCAGCCGTCATTCCGAATCCAGAACCGAAGACTTCTATAAAACTAAGTACCCCGTTGGAGAAACTTTTTCTTGCCTCAGACCGATGCTGGTAAAGGTTAATAACTGTATTTCTTGTGGGAAGCAAATACCTCATAAGGATTTCCATTCCTATTGTATCCCATGCCTAGGCCCTGACCACGATGTTACTGGTTGTCGGTTTTGTGCTAGGTTTAACAAGCGCACTATTAAACGTTGGTTTGATTTTGCCTGACATTATTTTGGTAGAAAATTCAATTATACCATGCCGTCGGAACTTCCGACGACTGGAATACACAAAAAGAGCAAAGACAAGGATAGGCATCCGAGGCCAAAAACTGACGACAAAGCCTCTTCTAGGCCAGTCACCGGTTCTCTGGTTTTCAGCAAGGCGCCTTCGCAGCCCCTGATGACCACTTCTGTAGAACCACAAGCCGCCTCTGACTCCCACGTGGAGATGGCTGGGCCTTCGGATGCACAAGCTCTTCAGCCTACCGAGACTAACCTTTCAGAGGGATCCGGAGAAGCTGAGCAACCCACAACTACAGAGGGTGTCTTTAGACCTACTTAGTTAAGCATTAAACCCTCAGCTAAGTCTAAGCCTCTTTTAAAGTCAAAGAAACAAATTCAGCATTCTCCAGGACAGGCCTCCATGCCTAAGAAACAGATGTTCAAAATGGCCGAAGACCTAATTACTCTGATCAGGGGGTCCCATCCCCCTCCTGATAAAAGGCCTAGACAGGATGCAGACTATGACTCATCTGACCAGGTGTCCATCTCTTCTGATTCATCCTCAGACTTAGGATACTCTTTAGCCCCTTATGAGGATTTTGATGCTGAGGAATCAATTCCATCAGCCTCACCGCCTGAGGACTACACCTTTGGGAAACCCTACATATCATGAGGGAGCATTTCCACTGGGAAGGCCAGGATTACTCAGAATCCAAGAAAAGGCTGAGAGAGATTCCTTTTATTACCTCAGAGACCCCTTGCTATTCTGCCAGTGTTAGATATTGTCGATGATGTGTATACTGAAACCAGCTTAAGTCCTAATTCCTAACCTCCAGCCCCTGTTAAACCTGACAGATACTACAGAGTCCCTGACTAACATAAATTTCTGTATAAAAGCCCTGTCGCTGACCCTGAAACTATTTCTCAGGGACCCAAAGGAGTTAAGTCCTCATCAGCCAAGAATCCAGTTCCCTCTGACAGAGATTCCAGAGCATTAGACAGATGGGGGAAAGAAAGTATATACATCTGCAACTTTAGCAACGAGAGCCTTAAATTGCCAGCTTCACATGCTAAAATATCAGCAATTTTTACTGTCTCAGTTGAAACAAAAAATGCTTCCAGAATCAGATCCTTCTAATTTTAAAGAAATGCAGGATTTATTGCATGCAGCTGAACAAGTGGGAAAGCATACTTTGCAATGTGGTTTTGATTCTCTAGAGGCCTCCTGCAGAGCAGCAGTTACAGGCTCTGTTATTAGAAGACATGCTTGGTTAAAAGAACATACGTTACCAGATCATGTTAAAGCAAAATTATTGGATGCACCTTTGCAGCAGGATGTGTTATTTGGAGTTAAGGCAGAAGAGGTATTAAAGAAAATGGAGGACAAGGCAAAATTTATGCAAATGGTGAAGGATTTCTTACAGGTTCAGCCTCCTAGATTTAGCAGAAAATAGCCAACTAAGAATTGGTCCTTTCCAATTACAGACAGACCTCAAAGGGGAAGATACAGATGTCCAAGAGGTAGAGGTCAAACACAAGGTCCTTACAGGCCTCGACAATGGGTTGCATCAGGCCAGAAAGAAGGGGAAGACAGGCCACAACCATATAAAAAGCAGCTCCAATAACTTCCCACTACAGCTGCCAAACAAATCTGTCTTGGCAGCCCCCTTGGGAGGAAAACTGGCACTCTTCTACCACAATTGGCAAATGATCACCAAAGACAAATGAGTTCTCAACATTGTATTTCAAGGTTACAGGTTCCACTTTCACACTCTGCCAAGGTTAAAAGGAATGCCAAATCTGCTACCAAATCAATGGGCAGAGGCTCAAAAGCAAATTACAGCACTCATGGATATGAGAACTATTCAAAAGGTACCATCACAGGAGTAAGGAAGTACAGTTTTGTACCTACCATAAATGTAGATGTCCGAACTGGATAGCATCTGCAGTCATAACAAGTGGGTTGTCCTGTCGTCAGGCAGCCCTGCAGTCGGCCGGATTCCAAAGTCCTGATGTCGCACTCCATCCGACGTCATCTCTGTTGGCCTTCGGGTATAAAAGCATCAGCCGCCATTTTCCTCAGTGTTTCTTGCCCCAGATGCCAGTAGCCCTCTTGCAGGGTAGAATTTGGATAGATGCCAATGTTTCCAAATAGATAGAGGTAAACACAACAATAAGCATATATGTACATATATACAAACAAATACACCATAAAGACTCCCCCCCAACAGCTAGCTATAGGAGGGTAAACACCCTAGGAGTACCACAGAGGGGAAGGAGGGAGGGTAATCCTGACTGCAGATGCTATCCAGTTCGGACATCTACATTTATGGTAGGTACAAAACTGTACTATGTCCTTCATGGATGCATCTGCAGTCATAACAAGTGGGTAGAATACCATAGCCAACTAGGGGAGGAGGTTAAAGGTAGATTATGGTGTGTTTAGGATCCCTTGCAGTACAGCAGTGGCAAACCCTGCTCGGGATCTGGAATAAAGAGGCAAATTATAATGCTTGGCAAATGTATGCACGGAGGTCCAAGTAGCCGCCTCAATAATGTCTTTGGTTGCCAAGAAGGCTGTGGTAGTGGCTGTTGCCCTTGTAGAATGAGGTCTTATGTTCTGTGGAATTGGTTTTCCATGGAAGGAGTAACAGTATCGTATGCAATTTCCTATCCATTTGGAGATTGTCTGTTTGGAAATAGCTTTTCCTTCCCTTCCTGTTGCATAGGCTACAAAAAGTTGGTCAGTCTTTCTGCTATTTTTGTTCTGTCCAAGTAGTAGCGTAGCTGTCTATGTACATCCAAGGTATGCAGTATTCTTTCCCTCTGTTTTGTGGGTTGGGAAAGAAGGTAGGTAGGTGGATTGCCTGGTTTAAAGATACTCTGGATACCACCTTAGGCATAAATGTAGGATTAGTCCTCAAGGACACTCTATCTTGGTGGAAGATTAGGAAGGGTTGCACTGCCATTAAGGCCTGTAGTTCTGAAACCCTCCTTGCTGAAGTAATTGCCAGTAGGAAAGCAGTTTTCCATGACAGGTGTTGTAGGTCTGCTGTTGCTGCTGGTTCAAAGGGTGCTAGTGTCAACTTTTCTAGCACAAAGTTTAAGTCCCAAGCTGGTAATGGTGGTTTCCTTGGAGGTTTTACATTCTTGATTCCTCTGAGGAACTGTCTGAGCAAAGGGTGCGAAAAACAGGTGGATCAAAGCTGCTGAAATAGCTGATGCATGTATCTTGATGGAGGAGTAGGACAGGCCTGAATGAAGAAGTTCGCCAGATACTCCAGAATGTTAGGCATATCTATGTTTGTCACATCTTTTCCTCTCTCGGTACTCCAAATGACAAACCTTTTCCATTTTCCAGCATAGTTCTTTCTTGTTGAAGGTCTGCGTGCTTCAAGAATAATGTCTTTAACTCTTTGTGAAAGTTCTGGATTAGCTGCTGCTATGTGATGTTCCATGCAGTCAGTTGCAGCGTTTTTAGGTTTGGATGTTTCTTGCTCTAGTTGTTCTGAGTTAACATCAAGGGCATCAGGGGTATTGGCCACATGTTGTTCCGAGACATGCTCTTCAGTAGTGGGTACCAGTGTTGTCTTGGCCAGTTTGGGGCTATCAGGATTATCCTTGGACGTTCTTCCCTGATTTTTAGTAGTACCTTGTGTATCAAAGGAAGAGGTGGGAATGCATATGCTGTTAGGCCTTTCCAGTTGAAGGAGAGTGAGTCCACTTTCCATGCTTGTGGGTGGAAAGTCCTTGTGCAGAATTTTTTGAGCTGGTGATTGAGAGGTGATGCGAATAGGTCTATCTGTGGCATTCCCCATTTCTTTGAGATGGTCTTGAAGATGTCGGGTGCAGCTTCCATTCGTGGGCATCCAAGTGGTTCTGCTTAGTATGTCTGCTAGAGTATTGTCTTTCCCCGGTACAAATATTGCCTGTAACTGAATGTTGTAGCTGAGTGCCAGGGTCCACAGGTCCAAGGTCATTCTGCATAGGGGGTATGAATGAGTGCCTCCCTGTTTGTTGATGTACCACATGACTGTGGTGTTGTCTGTCCTTATCATCAACTGGCCCTCTTTGAGGAATGGTTTGAAATTTTGGATTGCCAGTTTTACTGCCAGCATTTCTTTTAGATTGATGTGCAGGTGAAGTTGATCCTGTGTCCACAATCCTTGCGCATTTGTCCAGCATGTGGGCCCCATCCTAGGTCTGAAGCGTCTGTTGTGATGGTCTGGCTTGGTTGACATCTGCGGAAGGGCAGGCCTGGGTTTGACTGGCATGCCTGAGCCCACCATAGGAACTCCTGTTTTAAGCATGGAATTAGTGGGATTTCTGTTTCTAGACTGTGTCTGTGTTGGGACCATAAATTCTTTAGGTACCACTGTAGTTTCCTCATATGTAGTCTGGCAAATGGGACCAAGATTATGCATGATGCCATGAAGCCCAAGGCCTGTAGAAATTTTCTTGCTGTTAACTTGTTCAGTTTTGTTAGTGCCAAGAAGTAAAGAGGAAGTTCTTTTGTTTTTCTGTAGTCAGGAATGCCATTTGTTGTACTGTGTCCAATTAAGAATGTCCTTGTTTGGGATGGTATCAGTCTTGACTTTTGTAAATTGACTGTGTATCCCAGTCCTTGTAGCAAGTAAATGACCCTTTGTAAATCTGTTGTCAGCTTGCTTTTGTTGTCCCCTTGTAACAGGCAGTCGTCCAGGTATGGGTAAATTTGAATTCCCTGTAGTCTGCAATGGGCGATTACTGATGCCAGGCATTTTGTGAATACTCTGGGCAGTAGATAAGCCAAAGGGCAATGCTGAGAATTGATAGTGCTCTGATCCTGCAAGAAATCTGAGGTATCTTCTGCAGATTGGTCAATGGGGACGTGCAGGTATGCCTCCTTGAGATCTAGAGTTACCAGCCAAGACTCCTTGCCCAGCATGGGAAGAAGTTGCTGGAGGGTCAGCATTTTGAATTTTGGGACAATGATGTATGTATTTAAGGTGGACAGGTCGAGAATTGGTCTCCAACTTTTTTCCTTTCTTGGAACTAGGAATAGTCTGGAGTAGAACCCTTTCCTTGTTCTGCTGTTGGCACTCTTTCCACAGCTCTCATGTTTGCTAACTCCATTATCTGGTAGAGCCTCTGTTTTTGATTTGGAGGTAGATTTGGCATTCCTCTTTGACTGGTAAAGTGTGGAAGTGAAACCGGTAAGCTTGATCTATGGTTTGTAAGATCCACTTGTCTTTTGTTATGTAGTGCCAGTTCTTTGAAAATAAGGTTAACTTTCCGCCTAGAGGAGCTGCTATTTGTTCCCTGGTAGGCGGATTTAGGATTAAGTCACTGTGGTTGTGCTGAAGTAGTGGCAGTGGCTGTGTCTCTATTGTTACCTTGCCACTGTCGTCCTCTGTAGGCACCTCCTCTGGATTGGTTTCTGCCTCTGGAACGCCTATTCCTGCCCCTTTGAAATTTTGTGGAGTCAGGAAAGGACCAATTTTGGCAGGCCAGTTCCTGCTAAACCTTGGGGTTGAACCTGCAAGAAATCTTTAACAGTTTGAACAGATTTTGCCTTTTCTTCCATTTTCTTCATAACCTGCTGGGCAGGTGTACCAAACAAACTTGTCTTGTCCATAGGAGCATCTAGCAACTTAGCTTTAACATGATCCGGTAAAGCTTGTTCCTTTAGCCATGCATGCCTTCTTATCACTGTGCCTGTCATGGCTGATCTAAATGAAGCCTCCAGTGCATCATAGCCACATTTTAAGGAATGGTTGCTAACCTGTTGTATGTTATTTACCATCTCTAATACATATTTCTTATCAAGAGATTCATCAGTAGTTAGTTTTTAGTTAACTGATCAAGCATAAACTCTTGGTATTGTATCATGTGAAACTGACAGTTTAAAGCTCTAGCTGAGAGAGTAGCTGAAGTGTAGACCTTTTACCCCATCTGTCTAGTGACCTTGCTTCCCTTTCAGAAGGAATAGGGTTTTTAGCTGTGGTCGCTACTGCCTTGGGACCCTGGGATATAGTTTCTGGGTCTGCAAGTGGGGCCTTGTAAAGGTGGTGATGAGTATCTGGCACCCTGTAAAATCTGTCTGGTTTGGCAGGGGCTGGGGTAAAGAATCTGGAGGAGCAAACATCATTGAAAGCATCATCCACCACAGAGAGAACAGGAGGTATAGCTAAGGGCCTGTGCTGTGGAGGTGCAGAAAGGTCCTAAGTCTTTTCTGGAGTCTGAAAAATCCTGTTGCTGCCATTGGAACTGTTCTCGCATGGCATGCAAGGTTTCAAAGGAGAATTCTTCTGGTGGGGAAGCAGCTGGAATGGATTCTTCAGCATCAGAATCTTCAAAATTGGAGAAGGGAGCCTCAGGCTGGTCAGTTATGTCTGATTCATCAGCAGAATCATCAGAAGACACTGGCTCAGGGGCTCTGCCCTAGGTCTCTTCTCTGGGGCTGAGAGGCCCTGTCTGGGTGAGATTGAGATCCTCTAATTAAAGAAATTAAATCTTCTGCCAAAGAAAGCATTTGAGAACTAGAAGAGGGCCTGGATGAGGGGGTTTAACAGGCACTGATTTAGTAGTCTTGGCTGCTTTAGCCCTGGCGAAGGCCTTAATGGACATGGCTGCTGGAGGCCTAGCAGCACCACGTGCTGGGGTAGAGACATCCAAGGGATGGTGTCTGATAAGTCAACCACCGTAGTGGGTAAAATTTCTGAGGTCGATTCAAGAATTGTAGCAGGGGCCTCAGTTGTAAGAATAGGTTCAGCTGTACTTTGAGCAGTTTTCTCGGTTTCGCCGACCCGAGACACTCATGATTGGCTTTGCCGTGGTTTCGCCGAAACCGCGGACCGAAAGTGTCGGTCTTTATCTTTGCGTTTTTGAAGATTGTGTAGTCGGAGGATCCGGCGGCATAATAAAATCAGTACCGAAAAACTGTTCTGCAAACTCCGACCGACGCCTGGTTAAAAGAGGCACAGGCCGAACAGGCTGCGGCTGGGCCTAAACAAGGCAGACAGTAAGAGTGGAAATCTTTATGAGGTATTTGTTTCCCACAGGTTAAACAATTGTTAACTTTTTCTGACATCGGCTGAGGCAAGAAAGAGTCCCCAACGGGTACTTAGCTTTAGAAGTCTTCAAGTAGTATTCGTAGAAGTAATCCCTGGATCCGACCGACCGGCACTTGCGAACAGCTTCTGCCAAGAAAGACTGAGGAAAATGGCGTTGGCTGATGCTTTGACCAACAGAGATGACGTCGGGTGGAGTGCGACATCAGCGGACCCGGACTTTGGAATCCGGCCGACTGCAGGGCTGCCTGACGACAGGACAACCCACTTGTTATGACTGCAGATGCATCCATGAAGGACATCAAGGATTTTACTCAAGACTCTTTCTGGTACCCAGAAAGGACAAAGCCTGGAGTCCCATTCTGGATCTTTCATCTCTAAACACTTACCTGGATGTTCCGAAATTCAAAATGTTAACATTACAGCAGCTTCTTCCCATGCTGGGCAAGAAAGCTTGGCTCGTGACTTTGGACCTCAAAGAGGCATACCTGCATGTCCCTATCAGACAAAACTGCAGAATATACCTCAGATTCATAGCTGGTTCAATGCACTACTAATTCTCTGCACTGCACTTTGGCTTATCTACTGCGCCCAGGGTCTTCACAAGTGCCTGGCACCAGTAATTGCATTTTGCAGACAGAAAGGAATTCAAATTTATCCATACCTGGACGACTGCCTGATTCAAGCAGAGAGCAAGGACACTCTTCTAAAGCATCTGGCGTTTGTAAAAAAGTTAAGTTCCCTGGGGTACACAGTAAACGAAAAGAAATCAAAACTAGTGCCCTCACAAGAGATTATATTCCTGGGTGCCATCTTGAACACAACGGCCCAGATGGCTTATCTCACGCCAAACAAGGACAACTGACTCAATACTTTCAATTGATGGCAACAAAGACCCAGCTCCCTGCAAGAAAAATTCTGCAGGCCTTGGGTTACATGGCATCCTGCATACTACTAATTCCATATGCCAGGCTGCATATGAGGAAACTACAATGGTACCTAAAGAATGTATGGTCTCAACACTGTCAAAGTTTGGAAACAGTTATACCATTGATCCCTTGCCTTCAACAGGGGTTTCAATGGTGGGCTCAAGCTCGTCACCTCAACAAGGGACAACCTTTTACACAACCCACAGCCAGGCAAGCACTGACAACAGATGCATCGGATTATGCCTGGGGAGCACACATGGCAGGCAAATGTATACAGGACATGTGGAACGCAGAACAAAGGCATCTTCACATCAATAAAAAAGAGATGCTAGCTGTACAAAATGCGATTATAGCTTTCAAGGACCTGCTGCATCCAGGGCAACTACTCCTAAAGACAGACAACACCACAGTTATGTGGTACATAAACAAGCAAGGGGGCACTCACTCCTACCCCCTGTGCAGACAAACTATGACCTTATGGAACACAGCTATAAACCTTCAAGTTCATCTGCAAGCGCAATTCCTGCCAGGAGAGAAAAAAACACTGGCAGACGACTTAAGCAGAAACATCATGGATTCCCACGAATGGGAGTTGAATCCATTAATATTCGGAATGATAACACAAAAATGGTGGAGCCCGGATATAGATCTGTTTGCATCCCCAATAAACTGCCAGCTACAAAAATTCTGCACAAGGAGTTACCATCCACAAGCATGGAAAGTGGATGCCCTCTCATTCAGCTGGAAGAACCTACAAGTATACGCTTTCCCACCACTACCTCTCCTGCCAAAGGTATTCATAAAAGCGCCAAAGAAGAGCCAAAGATGATTCTGATTGCACCAGACTGTTCACGCCAGCACTGGTACCCGATCTTAAGGAGCTTAGCACAAGAACCACCCTGGATTTTGCCTCAAATCCCACATCTGCGGACTCAGCACAAACAACAAATACTACACAGCCAGCTAAAGACCTTAAACCTAGCTGCATGGAAGATTCCTTAGTCAAGCAAGCAATGCCTCTCTCCAAAGCGGTTATGGATGTCATTCTGGAGGCCAGAAGGCCTAGTACCAGGAAAGCCTATTCGGATAAATGGAAGAGATTCTGTGCCTGGAACCAAGTTCACAGCCTTGACCCTCTTGTGCCAAACATTCCTCAGACACTACAATACTTAACTGAGATGCTGGACAAAGGACTCTCCTAATACATCAAGATCCCCGCCTCTGCTATCTCTGCTCATTACAACACGGATCCACCAATTTTCTCTAATCCTCTGCTAAAACAGTACCTCAGAGGGGCTAAAAACATTAGACCACCCCGTAGAGCCCCTACTCCAACTTGGGACCTCAACTTTGTTTTGGAGAAGCTAACTTTACCGCCTTTTGAGCCAGCCAACACAGCAGAATTAAACTACATCTCTTGGAAAACTGCTCTGCTCCTGGCAATAACATCAGCACGAAGAGTTTCAGAATTACAGGCTCTAATGGCAGTGGAACCTTTCCTCATTTTCCAACAAGACAGGGTGTCTTTACGAACTAACCCTACTTTTATGCCAAAGGTGGTATCCAGTGTGGCTCTAAACCAAACTATTCACCTGCCAACTTTTTATCCTAAACCACAGAATAAAGGGTAGAGACTACTGCACTCTTTGGACATTCACAGGCAGTTACGCTTCTACTTGGACAAAACCAAAGCTTTCAGAAAATCTGAGCAATTATTGGTAGCATATGCTGCAGGAGCACAGGGAAAAGCCATTTCAAAACAGACTATTTCAAAATGGATAGGACATTGTATACGTTTCTGCTACACATACCATGGAAAACCTGTACCTAGCAGCATTAGATCTCACTCCACCAGGGCAACAGCCACTTCAACTGCCTACCTCAGGGGAGTACCTACCAAGGATTTTTGGAAGCAGCAACTTGGAGTTCTGTACACACCTTCACCAAGCATTACCATCTGCCTCTATACTCTAAATCCAGAGCTGGCTTCGCCACTGCAGTGCTGCAGGGCCTTATAGCCACCCCTAATGCCTTATAGGACCAGCCACCCTTCCTCAGCTTTGGGATTCTACCCAAGTGTAATGACTGCAGCAGTGTAACACGATGAACATAGTACAGTTTTGTACCTGCCATAAATGTAGATGTTCGAGTGTAGAGACTGCTGCAGTCCAGGTTACCCTCCCTCCTTCCCCTCTTACTGGCTGGTACGTACCTATGTCTTCTACCCTTACTACCTATGGGGAGTATTTGCTGGTAGTTGTAAGTTGTTTTTTGCTTTTCTTATGTATGTTTTATTAGCAATTGGAATTGCCTCCATATTTAGAGGCACCTGACATCTGGGGCAAGAAAAACTGAAGAAAATGGCGTCGGCTGCATCTTATATACCCCTGTCGCACTGACGTCAGGGAGGAGGCGACAGCAACCGACGCCGGACCAAGACTTTGGAACTCTGGCCGACTGCGGGACCGCGTGATGGCAGGATCACTCAAGTGTAATGACTGCAGCAGTGTCTGCACTCGAACATCTACATTTATGGTAGGTACAAAACTGTACTTTTTACCTGCTCCATATTGTTTTCTATTTTAAGAAATCTGCTTGGCCTGGTGCTTTTGTTCTGTGTGGAAGATAGTCACCTAAATTATCCAGGCTGCACATTTCACGTTTGTTTCATTGGTAAAATTGTTTGAGTGATACTTATATACACAGCGAATTTATGGCTATTTGCCTTTTCTCATAAGACTCCAAGCCTACAAAAACTAAAAGCACTGTTGGTAACTCCCTGCTAGTCATTTGCCCACCCACTCTCTCATTCTCTGATTTGCTTTTTAAAGTTGGTGATTTTAAGCTGCCCCACCTTACTGTAAATTCAGCTTTATAAGCTCCTCCCTTTCTACACGCCTGTTTATACACTGAACTATTTGCTTTTCCTTCTGCTTATTTTGAAATAAGTGCATGTTGACTCATTATCTGTTCTACTGATTTACTTGCTCTGAATTCATTATCTATCTAACTGTTGGATAAAGTAGTGCATTTTAACATTTTAGCAAGCCCTTTTCTGTGTTTTTACATCAATAATTCGGTAGATTTTCCATCTAGTGGCATTCAGTGGTAGCCTGGTCAATATAAGCTGGGGAAACACTAGAGATTCCTGCACGTAGTTGTTTTACTGGCTGGAGGGCTTATTAATCAGCGTATCTTGTTTTAGTGCCTTGATAAATTCTGTACAAATGAATGGCTCTTGCCTTCTCTCTACACAATTAAGTACTTTTACTAATAATCATACTTGTATAAAATGTTTAAAGTACACTGCTGTAACTGTATCTAAGTTTGTTTGTGGTAGCATTTCACTTCAGACACTCCTTTACTGTGATTTTACACTGGAAAGACTGGGATTAATCTAGTGGCAGTAGGTGTTTACCTGGTCTATCTGAGATGAGCAGCACACAAAAGGGATCTAAGTGCAGTTGTGGTACTGGCCAGAGGGCTCAGTCAGTTTTCTGTATTTCCAATACTGGTATAAATCTGGCATATTTGCTGGTATAAATCTGGCATATTTGCACTGAGCTGCTCGCTGTGCCAGTACCCTGTACAGACGCAAACATCTGGAAACATTGCTTATTTTCATTATACTGTGAAAGTTTCCCAGCTTGTTACCTTACTATAGCAGCCAGGACAATTGCTGCACAGAGAGCATCCGGTTTTGGTGCTGAGCAGCATCTCTTGTTAGGTTAGCTACAGATCACAGCATGTTCCTTTCAAGTAAACATCAGGACCTGCAGCCATGGATGGGCACTTTCCTGCTACCTCTGCATCCAGCTTGGTGGACATGGGTATCCAGAGGCAATGTAATAATTGCCTTATGTACATACACTGTCAACTACTTAAACAGTACATGTATTTAAATTAGGTGGAGGAATTAGCCAATCGGTAATGTGAGCTGGGTTCAGTAGCTAATTACAATGCATTTGATTAAGGCCAATGAGAAACAAACATTTAAATTAAGGTAACAACTTGTGATGCAATGCTTTAGTGCAAGTTTAGAGTGGAGTTTGCTAGGAGCGGCTGTAGAGGGTTATCTACGCCACTTCAGAGCACATTTTACATTCAAATTCTCATTTAGTCCTGGAGTTATTTCTGCATTCAGTCTGAATTGCCATTTGAGCTCCCTGACTTCAAGTAGGGAGTCCGTGTCTCCGAAAAACGGAGCTATTTGTTCAAGTACAAAAAATATGAACCCTGTGAATCCAGTGCAACTAGTATGGTGTTTTCCTAGTGCATTGCCAGGGTTATGGGATCTTACTGCTCCTAGGTGTTCTTTGATGTGGTCTGATAATTTCCTGGTGGTTTTGCCGACGTAAAATGCTGGGCAAGAGTCGCATACTGCTGCATAGACCATGGAACTGGTGTGGGAAAAATAAAATTTTTGGAAGCATATTTTGAGGGAGCAATGTTGGAAAATGAATTCTTGCCCCACCAAGATGTGTTTGCAAGACACAATTGCTGCAGGTGAACATCGCTTTGGGGGCTGTGTTTTGCTGCTGTTGAAGTCAGTGAGCTCAAATGGCAATTCAGACTGAATGCAGATATAACTTCTAGGTGACTTTCTCAGAGTATCAGACTTTTGTTAGGTTTCTAATAGCAAACAGCTTAATAGTTAACTTACCATCCCAAGGCAGATTTGGGATGGTTATTTTTATTTTTTTTTTAAAGAATGCTTCTGTGGATGATGTGTGCAGCTGCTATCTTGACATCCCTGAATATACATACAAAGCCCTATATATTTAATCTAATTTCTGGGTCTAGATCCTCTGAGTAGGACTGCTGTAATCATCTTATGTTTACTGTAACATTATGTCTACATGAGTCCTCTGTAGCAACCCAGTCATCTTCCCCCATCATGGCCAGACATTCTTGGTGTTCTACAGTGTCTGGACTTTGCCTTAGGTTTGCAACAAGTCTTGAAACTGAGCAGTAACAAAACATACTGCATGCTAAGTGGAAGGTGTGCAGCAAGTTGGGAAAGTATGCAGTGCTGAGTAGTCCTTAACCCTTTGGCCTTAGCCCAAAAGGCTGTAGGGGGTGGACCGCATTCTTATGAGATACTGAGCTCAGCTGCAGAGAGACAAAGAAAACCAGACTAGACAATTACTATCAGAGTGAAAAATGGCCATTTTTAAAAGGATTGACACAGTGAGACTACAGCAAGATTCCAGAGAAAAGAAGCTAGCAGTTCTTGTAGTAAAGTAATATGAGCAACCCAGACCTTTTGTTGTTCATACTGACAAAGGAAAAAGTACAGTTTTGTACCTACCATAAATGTAGATGTTCGAGGATCCACATTGCTGCAGTCCTAACTATTGGGTAGTCCGCTGTCCAGTCGGCCCGAATACCAAAGTATATGGCTGACGTCGGTCAGGGCGCATTAGACTGACGTCAGTACGTCAGGGTACTAATGCGCATGACCGACGTCATATCCTCAGTCTTTTCTTGCCCCAGATGTCAGAAGACCCTGAAAAGATAAGGCCAAAAACCAAAAACTCCCAACTTATCTGCACCAAAATATATATATATATATACAAAATATACAAAATTAGCAGAATATAACCTCACCTACACAACCACCCCTAAACACAGAGGGGAAGGAGGGAGGGTAAATTGGACTGCAGCAATGTGGATCCTCGAACATCTACAGTTATGGTAGGTACAAAACTGTACTATGTTCTTCATTCCACATTGCTGCAGTCCTAACTATTGGGTAGAATCCCAAAGCAGAGGTAAGGGAGGCTGGCAAATCATAAGGAAGCAGGAGCTGATAACATGCCTTGCAAAATAGCAGTGGCAAAACCAACCCTAGACTTAGAGTAGAGAGGAAGGTGGTAATGCTTAGAGAAAGTATGCACTGAACTCCAAGTAGCTGCCTCCAAAATATCCTTAGTTGCCACCCCCCTTAAAAAAGCTGTTGAAGTGGCAGTAGCCCTAGTGGAATGGGGCCTAATCCCAGCTGGAATCTCCTTGCCATGATGGGAATAACAAAATGCAATGCAAAACCCAATCCACCTAGAAATAGTTTGTTTTGACACAGGCTTGCCCTGAGAACTCAAAGCAAAAGAAACAAACAACTGCTGAGACTGCCTAAAATCCTTAGTCCTGCTCAAATAATAACGCAATTGCCTGTGTACATCTAAAGTGTGCAAAATCTTTTCCCCTTTATTTTGGGGATCTGCATAAAACGTAGGTAAATGAATAGTTTGGTTTAAAGCCACACTAGAAACCACTTTAGGCATAAAGGAAGGATTAGTGCGTAATGATACCCTATCCTTATGAAAAATCAAAAAGGCTCAACCGCCATAAGGGCCTGTAACTCAGAAACCCTTCTTGCAGAAGTAATGGCCAACAAAAAAGCAGTCTTCCATGACAAGTATTTCAGTTCAGCAGTAGCTGCAGGCTCAAAAGGTTGTAGAGTAAGTTTCTCCAACACAAAATTGAGATCCCAAGCAGGAGTAGGAGCTCTACGTGGGGTCTTATATTCTTTGCCCCTCTAAGAAATTGCTTGAACAAAGGATGTGAAAACAATGGTGGGTCACAATCATAGTGAGCTGAAATTGCTGCAGCATGAATCTTAATGGAAGAGAAAGACAAACCTTTGTCCAATAACTCAGTAAGATATTGAAGAGCCACACTCAAATTAGGCTCTGAAATCTCCAAATTCTTTGCTGCAGACCAAAATAAAAATCTCTTCCATTTTTCTGCGTACACTTTCCTTGTACTAGGTCTTCTGGCTTCCATAATCACATTTAAAACTTGTTGAGGAAGTTGAGACCTGCTGTCCTTCAAAACAGAATATGCCAGGCTGTTAGATGAAGAGAGTGAAGCTTGACATTGAGCAGACGACCGTCCTTCTGAGACAACAGATGTGGAATCAAGGGTAAAGGCCATGGAGGCTTCTTTACCAGACTCCTCAGTAATGGGTACCAGTGCTGCCGAGGCCAATCTGGAGCTATTAAAATCATCCTTGGCTTGTCTTGTCTGACCTTTAGAAGCACCTTTGGAAGAAGAGGCAGAGGTGGAAACGCATACACATGAAGATTTTTCCAACTGAAAGAAAGAGCATCCACTTTCCAAGCTGTGTGATGAAACCTCTTTGTGCAAAACTTTGGCAGCTGGTGGTTTAGTGGAGAAGCGAACAGATCTATGTCTGGAGTTCCCCAGGACACTGTCAACTTTTGAAATACATGAAGATCCAGTTTCCACTGTGGGGATCCATGATTTGTCTGCTTAACACATCTGCTAAGGAGTTCTGTGCTCCGGCAGAAACCTTGCCTGAAGAGTTAGTTGCAAGCTTAGCGCAGTCTCCCATAAAATCATTGCTTGCCTGCACAATGGGTAAGAATGTGTTCCCCTTGTTTGTTGATGTACCACATGACAGTTGTGTTGTCTGTTAGAATCAATACCTGCCCTGGAAGAAGTAACTCCTTGAAAGCCATTAATGCAAACTGGACTGCTAACATCTCCTTCATGTTGATATGTAGATGCTGTAGTCTGGCAGGCCACTTGTCTTGTATCCACTTTCCATTTAGATGAGCTCCCCAAGCAATGTCTGAGGCATCTGTCGTTAGAATTTGACTCGCCTCTGGCCGGGTCACAGAGAGTCCCTTGTTTAGGTGACATTCCTGAGCCCACCACAAAAATTCCTTTTGAATGCAAGGTATTATTTGAATGACAGTGTCCAAATCCTGGCAGTGCTGTGTCCATACATTTTTGAGATACCATTGTAGCTTCCTCATATGCAGTTTGGCATTGGGAAGCACCAGAATACAAGATGCCATGAACCCTAAGGCTTGAAGGACTGTCCTTGCAGTCAGCCCGGACTGAAGAGATAGTTGATGGAAGTAACTGGAAAGAATCTTTTGTTTGTCCGGGGTTAAAAAGGCCATCTGGGCTGCTGTATTCAGTCTCACACCCAGAAAGCACATGTCTTGAGAGGGTACTAGACTGGACTTTATTTCGTTCACAGAATACCCTAGGCATCTTAGCACTGCTATGACATATTCCAAATGCTGTAGAAGGTCTACCTTTTCTTGAGCCAGAATCAGGCAATCGTCCAAGTAAGGATAGATTTGAATTCCTTTTAGCCTGAAGTAAGCTATCACTGGAGCCAGAACCTTTGTGAATACTCTGGGCAGTAGATAAGCCAAAGGGCAATGCAGAGAACTGATAATGAGAATTTCCAGCTCAAACGCAGATACTTTCTGCAACTTAGTCTTATAGGCACATGAAGGTAAGCTTCCTTGAGATCTAAAGTTACCATCCAGTGATCCTTGCCCAGCAGAGGTAAAAGCTGTTGTAACGTCAACATTTTGAACTTGGGAATGTCCAGATAAGTGTTGAGGATAGATAAATCCAAAATTGGTCTCCACGTGTTCCCCTTCTTTGGTACTAGGAACAGGCGAGAATAAAATCCTAGGCCCCTTTCTGGCACAGGAATCGGCTGAATGGCCCCTATTTGGAGTAACTGAGAAATTTGCTTGTGAGCCTCTTGTCTTTGTAGAGGAGGAATGTCTGGCATGCCTTTGAAAGGAGGCAAGGTATGGAAATAAAACCTGTAACCGTGGTGAATGATATCCAGAACCCATTTGTCTTGGGTAATTAAATCCCAATTTTCTTTGAAGAGAGACAATCTTCCTCCCAGAGGTGCCGCCAGGCGAGAAGGTACTGGCAGCTGAAAAGGCAGGTCATTGGGTCTGCTTACGAAAGGACTGACCCCTGCCCTCCCCAGAATTCTGAGCAGGGGAACTCCCTGTCCTAGGCCTAAAAGAACCCTGAGCTCTGCCCCTACCACGTCTAGACCTACTCCTAGACTGGGAATCATAAGCAGGAAAAGTCCAACCCTTAGCAGGCCAATTTCTACTAAACTTCGGAGGCTGCACCTGTAAAAAATCTTTAACAGTTTGCATAGATTTAGCCTTGTCCTCCATTTTCTTCAAAACTGCTTCCACAGGCGAACCAAACAACACATCAGACTGCAAAGGAGCATCCAAAATCCTTGTCTTAACATGCTCAGCTAAGTTCTGATCTCATCCAGGCGTGCCTACGAAGAACAGAACCAGTGGCAGCCACCCTGGAGGAGGCCTGCACAGCATCAAAACCACATTGCAAGGAATGTTTACCCACCTGTTCAGACACATGAACTAAATCCTGCAACTCTTTACAGTCAATACCTTCCGCCAGAGCATCCACCTTAGATTTCAACTGTGAAAGAAGATAATTCTGATATTTTAACATGTGAAACTGACAATTCAACGCCCTCATGGCTAAAGTGGAAGAAGTATACACTTTCTTTCCCCATCTATCCAAAGCCCTTGCCTCTTTATCAGGAGGGACAGGATTTTTAACAACTGAGGCCTTTACACCTTTAGGCCCCTGAGAGACAGTTTCCGGGTCTGCCCTAGGACTCTTAAAAAGATACTTATGAGCTTCAGGCACCCTATAATACCTATCCGGTTTAACTGGGGCAGGAGGCAAAGAATCAGGATTCAGGGAAGCCTCTGCAAAAACATCTTCCACCACATTCAAAACAGGAGGTATAGCTAAAGGCCTATGCTGGGGTAAAACAAGAACTCCCTAAGCCTTTTCCTGGAATCAGAGAAATCTTGGCCTTCCCATTTAAAATGCTCTCTCATGGAATGCAAAGTCTCTGAAAATGAAAAATCCTCAGGAGGAGAAGCTGAAGGAGTAGAATCATCCACATCAGAATCAGAATAAGTAGGGAACTCCTGCAAGTCTTCAGCCGAAGACTCAGAAGCCTCCGAGCATTGCTCAAAACTCTCAAGCTCAGGTTCCACCCTAGGCCTCTTATCAGGAGGGGGCATAGAACCCCTTATCATAGTAATCAAATCTTCTGCCATTTTAAGCATATGTTTCTTAGGCAACGACCCTGAAGCACTAGGAGAAACCCCCACTGAAGCAAAACTTGGCCTGCCCTTTAAGGAAGCCTTTGGAACAGAAGGGGAGGCCCTAACCACCTTAGGAAGTGAGGGAAGAACAGCCACCTGAGAAGCCCCCTCAGCCTGGCCTACTTCCTGAGAGGAAACATCCTGTAACAGTAAAGTCTCTCCTGAGACTCCAAAGAAACACCTGGCAAAACCTCCGGCTCCACTGAGCCCTCTAAACAACCGACGTCTGGGACTGTCGGTTCCTCCACTCTAGGCTTTGCTGTTTTGTCCTTGCGCTTTTAGTCGAAGCCGGCCGGAGCATCCGACGGCATTTTATAATTACAACGCTTCCCAAACACTAACCTGGCACAGTCTAACCTTCTCTTAATAGTGCGTTTGTTAAATCTAGCACAAGAGCGGCATCCCACAACGTCGTGCTCAGGCCCTAAACAAGGTATACACAAAGTATGGTAATCCCTATGAGGTATCTGTTTCCCACAAGAAATACAGTTATTCACTTTTTCTGACATCCGGTTAAATACTGAGGCAAGAAAAACCAAAATATTCCCCAACGGGGTACTTAGCCAACTTTGATTCGGTCTGAAACTCTGGCTTCAGAAACTTTCAGAACGCCAACCTGCACTCGCAAAATTGCTTCTGCATCGGACCATGCGGCAAAAAAGACTGAGGATATGACGTCGGTCATGCGCATTAGTACCCTGACGTACTGACGTCAGTCTAATGCGCCCTGACCGACGTCAGCCATATACTTTGGTATTCGGGCCGACTGGACAGCGGACTACCCAATAGTTAGGACTGCAGCAATGTGGAATGAAGAACATCTGCCAAGAAGAAATCTGGTTCACTCTGTCAAAAAAAAAAATTCTACAACTGTTTGTCTAAAATTCTTTGAGCAGAAAAGTGGTCATATAAGCATCCAAAGTGATGTATGAAACCAGGTGCCCCAAGATGCTTTTTCAGAATAAGCAATGGGTGAGAACAATATCCATCTGAGCTCACATTATTATGCAGAGTTGACAAGAGTTTCTAGTTCATCTGGCCTTACAACTGCAGACAACAGATTCTCCCAAATGCTAAAATAAAACTCCTGCAAGATGCTCAAAACAACATACTTGGGGCATCATGGGGGACTGATCTTGTTTATCTGAACTGCATTTAATGAAAAAGAATAGTTGTGCAAGACCTTACCATAACCTTAGATGTCCTTCTCTTCCATGTTGCATTATTCATTAGAGTAGGGAAGTTGTTGCCTGCTGCGCCAACATCTGGCCAGTATACCAAAGTTTTGGTTCATGAGGGTACGTGTGACATACTCTGTCAGAGCCATAAACAGAAAGAGTATAAAAGTGATGTCTGCACATACCGTCGTCAGAATGGATTGCCGCATACAGTAGTACTTCTAGGGGTTTAAGGGGGGGTCAGAAATGTGAGACCCCCGAGACTCGCATGTTGACTAGATCATAGGGTACTTGATAGGCTGTGTAAAGTGGAGACATCAAGGGAGCGGGGGACTATGTCCTCATAGGTAAGTAAACTTATATTAGACAGGTCAAGTAAAGGGGATAAGAGGGAGGGACTGAATACTGCAACATGGAAGAGAAGGACATCTGAGGTTATGGTAAGTTCTTACACGACTATTATATGTTCTTCTATTCTCATGTTGCAGTATTCATTACAGTAGGGAGCGTACCAATGCATTTAGTTCAGCGCCTGGGTGGAGGATTGGGGTCCCTGGTCAATGAGGCCCTGAAGAATAGATCTGGCAAACCCAGCTCTAACTCTGGAGGCTAGGTCCAGTTTGTACTGTTGGGATTTTATAGATGAATCAATAACTTCAGACAGGAGGGTAGAAGCCTTGAAAATGGTGTTCAGGACATACCTAGCCATGTGTGTCTGGTAGTTGAGAGCTTACAGCCAGAGTAGAGGAGGTATACACTTTCTTCCCAAGTCTGTCAATGAAAGTACAGTTGTGTACACTTACCATAAATGTAGACGTTAGAGTGTATTCATTGTTGCAGTCATCACATGTGGATTATCCCTGCCAGGGTAGCCCTCAGCTGCCCTGAATACCAGAGGCTTAGTATTTCTGCGTCGGTTGCCGTCACTGCAGGACTGACATCAGGTCGTCAGTGGTATAAAATAAGGCAGCCAATGCCATTACATCAGTTTTTCTTGCCCTGTCAGGAGGCTCCAAGAGGGAGCTAGGTTATGGTGGAAGAACACCACCAGTATAAAGTAAATACCAAAATTTCCTTGTAAGGAGAGGGAGAGAGAGTGAGAAATTGAGAGAGAGAGAGACAAGGGGGGTGGAGGGAGGGAAACCAGGAATGCAACAATGAATACACTCGAACATCTACATTTACGGTAAGTGTACACAACTGTACTTTGTTCTTCATGTTTCACAGCTGCAATCATCACATTTGGGTTGATTCCCAAAGCTGAAGAAAAGGGTGGCGGCAGTCAAGAAGACTGAGGGCTGGCTAGGATGCCCTGCAAGACTGCGGTGGCAAAGCCTGCCCTGGATTTGGAGAAGATAGGCAGGTGGTAATGCTTGGTGAAGGTATGAACAGATGTCCATGTTGCATCCTCCAGAAGTCCCTGGTGGGGACCCCTCTGAGGAAAGCTGCAGAGGTGGAGGTTGCTCTGGTAGAATGCATCCTGACCCCCTTGGGAGGAGATTTCCATTGCTGCTTGTAGCAGAAATGGATGTAGTGTGCTATCCATTTGGAAATGGTTTGTTTGGATACGGTCTTGCCCTCTGCTCCTGCAGCAAAGCTGACTAATTATTGATCAGTCTTTCTAAATTATTTAGTCCTGTCTAGGTAGAATCTGAGCTGTCTGTGCACATGTAGTGAGTTCAGAATCCCTTCCCCCTTGTTTTGTGGGTTAGGGAAAAAATGTGGGTAAATGAAATGAATGAATTTGGTTGAGAGCCACACTGGACACCACTTTTGGCATGAAGGATGGGTGAGTCCTGAGTGACACCTTGTCAGCATGGAAAATGATGGGCTATAAGTGCTTGTAGCTTGGACATTCTTCTAGCAGAAGTGATGGCCTAAAGCAAGCCAAGACGGAAACTAACTCTGCTGAAGCTGCTGGTTCAAAGGGGGGCAGGGTGATCTTTTCCAACACAAAGTTCAAGTCCCAAGCTGGGGTAGGTGCTCTTCTGGGTGGCCTCAAGTTGTTAGCCCATCTTAGGAACTGTTTGATAAGAGGGTGGGAGAAAAGAGATGGCTCTGTGCTGAAATGAGCAGAGACGGCAGAGGCATGAATTTTAATAGACGAGAAGGATAGACCCCTGTGTAGTAGGTCAGCCAGGTAGTCCAGGATGAGAGGTTGGGGAAGGCTGTGCCATTCCAGCTCCCTTAGCCTGGATCCAGGTACAAAACTTTTTCCATTTGTCAGCATAAGACTTTCTAGTGCTAGGGTGCCTGGCCTCATGTATCACATCTAGAACTTGTTTGCTTAGATTGGCAGCTTGTGAAGTGGTCAGGGAATAAGCCAGGCTGCCAGGTTGAGTGTCTGCAATTGGGAATGCATGAATTCTCCATTCCTCTGGGTCAGGGGTGTTGATCTGAGGGAGATGCCATGGTGGCAGGGGGTGGCAGGTTGCGCAGCAATGGGTACCAATGCTGGCGTGGCCAGTCTGGAGCAATAAGAATTGTCCTTGGTTTTTCCTTCCTTATTTTGAGCAGTACCCTTGAAATGAGCAGTAGAGGAGGAAATGCATAGACCAAGAGGTTGACCCACTGGAAGGATAGAGCATCCACTTTCCAGGCCTTGCTGTGACGTTCCTTGGTGCAGAATTTGCTGAGCTGATGGTTGGAGTGGGAGGCAAAGAGTTTGACCTTCGGGTGTGCCCCATTTCTGGGTTACAAAGGTGAAGGTTCTTTGGTCTAGCTGTTACTCGTGTGGGTCCACAAGATTTCTGCTTAAGTTGTCTGCCAGAGAGTTTAGACAGCCTGGCAGGAATTGTGCTAACAGGTGTACTTGCATGGCTGAGGCCATATGCCAAAGGGTCATGGCGAGCCTGCACAGAGGGTACGAGAGAGTCCCTTTCTGCTTGTTGATATACCACTTCACAGTGGTATTGTCTGTTTTGATCAGTAAGGACCCTGGGGAGAGTAGGGGTCTGAAGCTGTTCAGCATGCTCTGACAGCCTAACATCTAACATGTGCAGATGTATTTGATTTGGGCTCCACTGGCCCTGAATGCACCTGCCGTCCAGGTGTGCACCCCAAACATAGTCTGACGAATCTGTGGTGAGGGTCTGGGTGGCTTGGGGTTGTAAAAAAGGGAAGGCCCTTGTGGCAGCTTGCTGCTGCCCACCAAAGAAAATCTTTCCTTAAACAAGGTATCAACGAGTTTCCAGGTCTTGGGAGTGCTGATACCAAAGGCTTTTTAGGTACCACTGTAGTTTCCTCATATGCAGTCTGGCATATGGAATGAGTAGAATGCAGGAAGCCATGAACCACAGAGCTTGCAGGATTTTCCTTATGGATAACTGGGGTCTGCTGGCTAGTTGAGAGAAGTAGGCTGTCAGGTAAGTTTGTTTTTCTGGTGTAAGCAATGCCATCTGGGATGAAGTGTCCAGGCTTGCTCCCAGGAATACAATTATTTGTGTGGACACTAGTTTGGATTTCATTTCGTTGACAGTATACCCAAGGGAGGTCAGTAGGTCCTTTACAAAGGTCAGGTGCATTAGCAGCTTTATATGAATGTCTGCCTGAATCAGGCAGTCTAAGTATGGGTAAATTTGAATATTTCTTTGTCTGCAAAAAGCAATGGAGGGAGCCAGACATTTTGTGAAAACTCTGGGAGCACTGGATAAGCCGAAGGGAAGCGCAGAGAACTGAAAGTGCAGTGATCCTGCCCTGAAACTTAGGTATTTCATGCACGATTCCCTGATGGGGATGTGTAGGTAAGGCTTCTTTTAGGTCTAGGGTGGCTAACCAAGCATCCTTGGACAGCACAGGTAGGAGTTGCTAGAGGGTGAGCATTTTGAATCTTGCTATCACCAGAAAGGTGTTTAGAATGGATAGATAGAGGATGGGGCGCCATGAGCCCTCTTTTCTGGGTACCAGGAAGAGTCTGGAGTAGAAACCTTGGCCTATCTGTTCTGCAGGAACATGCTCTATTGCCCTTATAGACAGCAGTGAAAGGACTTGCTTTTTGGCCTCTGCCCACTGGTACGGGGGAAAATCTGGGAACCCTTTTTGGGTTGGTAGAGTGTGGAAGTAAATTTGTATCCCTGGGACACTATGTTGAGGAACCAACGGTCGTGGGTAATGGTGGCCCAGGTGCTTGTGTGGAAGGAAAGTCTTCCTCCTAGGGCCAAGAGCAGGTGGGCAGAGGGAGGAGGTGGAAGCGTGAAGTCATTGTGAGTTCCTACCATGAGGGGGTGGTTTGGCACTCCCTGGTTTTGAAGAGGAGGAATTCCACTGCTTAGATCTCTGCATTCCCTGGGGCTCCTGTCTGGGGGGGCCTGCTCCCCCAGGGTTTGGGCTGAGCTGACCTACAAGGGGCAGGAAAGGACCAGTGCTTAGAGGGGCAACGCTTACTGAACCTCGTTGGCTGGACCTGCAAGAAGTCTGTCTGCATAGATTTACCCTTTTCTTCCATCTTTTTTAAGACCTCTTCTGCCTTGGTGCCAAATAAGTTGTCTTCATGCAAGAGTGCGTCCAATAATTTGGATTTGAAATAGTCTGGCAAGGGCTGTTCCTTAAGTCAAGCATGTCTTCTAAGGACAGAACCAGTGACTGCTGCCCTGCAAGATGCTTCTAGGGCGGCAAAACCACATTTTAATATGTGCTTAGTTACTTGACTTGCAGAATACATTAACTCTTCTAACTATTTTCTGCACAAGCAGGAAAAGAAAATATTTTTTGTTTGAGGAGTTCCATGGTATGTTGCTGATATATCAGCATATGGAACTGACAATTTAGTGCTCTACTAGCAAGAGTAGCAGAGGTGTATACTTTTTTACCTCATCTGTCTAATGCTCGGGAATCCCTATCTGTGGGGGTGGGATTCTTAGCAGAAGTTGCTTTAATTCCTTTAGGTCCTTGGGAGATAACCTCGGGATCAGCAGTAGGAATTTTGAAAATAAATTTGTGAGTCAGGGACTCTATAGTACCCGTCAGGTTTTCTAGGAGCAGGAGGGAGGGTGTCAGGGGTCAAACTGGATTCCATAAAAACATCATCTACAACATCCAGGACAGGAGGAATACAAAGAGGTCTGTGCTGTGGAAGATCTAAGAATTCCATGAGTCTCTTTTTTTGACTGAGGGTAGTCCTGACATTCCCATTGGAAATGCTCCCTTAAGGTATGTAGGGTTTCCCCAAAGGAAAAGTCCTCAGGTGGAGAGGCTGAAGGGATGGATCCTCTGCATCAGAATCCTCATAAGCAGAGAGGGGTTGCGTATCTTCATATTCAGATGCATCAATCAGACTCCTGTTCAGGTAAAACTACTGGGGACAAATTTATTTTTCTTTTGGAAGGGGTAGCCTAGCTTCCCCTGATAAGCATTATAAGGTCTTCCGCCATTTTAAGCATTTGAGACTGAGGCAAGGAAGCAGGTGCCTGAGATTGGGTCGTCATTTTTTTTGGGTGTGGTTCATACCCTGGGCCTTAGAAACTCTGTAGTTTTCGAATGAACAGTAGACGCAAAAGAACTCGTTGGCTTGTGTTGAGGATCGGTAGCTCGAAGTACTTCCTCAGAAGCCAGTGTCTGCTCAGTGGCTCCAGACCCATCCACAGTAGAGACATCCGCAGGATCCTTAGTGGATCAAGTGTTTCGTGGCATACTGGACTCCGAATGGGTCTCGGTAGCGGCTTGCGAATCCACAGACGCGGGCAGCAGGGGCTGCAGAAGCGCCTCAATGAGGACTGGAGAACTGACAACTAGCTTAAGGGAAGCGTTGTCGGCAGTTTTGGACCTGTGCAGTCTGTTCTCTGTCTTTATCCTTACATTTTTTTGGCAAATCTGCTTTCGGATGGCTTACCGAAGCCATATCGGAATTCGAGGACTGAGAGTGAAAATATCTAGCTACAATAAGGGCCCGACGACGTACAGTTCTGGCATTGAACAAAGCAGAAAAGCGACAGTGGGGGACATCGTGGTCTGGGACTAAGCAAGTGATGTAGTAAGAATGAAAGTCTCGATGTGGCATTTGCTTTCCACAGGCAAGACAATTGTTAACTTTTTCTGACATCGGTTAGAGCAAGAAAAAACGATCCCCAATGGGGTACTTACCTTTAGAAGGCTTCAACTTCAATTCGGAAACTGAAAACTCGGGTAGCGCCAACTGACACTCGTGCAAACTGCTTCTGCTTCGGTCTCCTCGGCAAGAAAGACTGATGTAATGGCGTTCGCTGCCTTATTTTATACCACTGATGACCTGACGTCAGTCCTGGAGTGATGGCAACAGACACAGGAATTCTAAGCCTCTGGTATTTAGGCCGACTGAGGGCTACCCTGGCAGGGATAACCCAAATGTGATGACTAATGGTGAAACACGAAGAACATCTTGGACTTGAAGTCTTCTGGCAGATTCTGGAGTCTCAGCCAGGAATATCTCCTGAGGACAGAAGCAGATGCTGCAGAGCGAGCAGATGCTTCTGCAGCACTGTAGCTGCAACTAATAGAGTGCCTGGCTACTTGCTGGGCCAAGGACAGTTTGCAGAAAATGTCAGTCTTAAGGGGACTGTCAGAAATAGAAGCCAGCATGGAAGAGTCTTGAGACACTAAGTCTAGAGCATATTTAGTCATGTGGGTCTGATGGTTTGTGGCTCTGAAAGCCAAAGTTGAGGATGTATATACCTTCTTTCCCATCCTATCCATATATTTGCTATCTTTATTCACCCCAGGGATCACGTCAGTCGCCCTGCTAGACAGGGGTCCAGGAAAGTAAATAATGTGGGAAGAAATAGCCAGGGAATTGTTATGGCTAGGCTTGTATAGGCCCTAGGGCTGATAGCCTAGTACCAACCTATGAACCTATTTATCAGTGGGTAGGAGGGAGGCAGAGGGCAGCAGTCTAGATTATCAGGGGTGGTGGCAACCACTGCTGGGTCCGCCAAGGGAGGTTGAACTAGGAATTTGTGCTCCTCTGGCACTTTATAGAAGTGGTCAGGGCACTTAGGGGTCAGTAGCTCGGTGTCTGGGGTCTTAGAAGCTGAATTAAAGGCATCCAAATAAGCAGGTAGAACCGGGACGACAGCTGAAGGGGTGGGGGATTCTACTTGAAGCAGCTCAAAGTAACTCTTTTGGGCATCAGTCATATGGGAAGTATCCCATTTGAAGTAATCTTGCATCTTGGTGATGGTCTCACCAAAGGTAATATCCTCAGGGGGAGAATCCCCCTCCACAGATTCCTCATCAGGAGAATAATATTCCCGGGGAGAAGCAATCTGGGATGTATATGAAATAAAGAGTCCTCTGAGGAAGAAAAGGAAGAATCATGCTCTTCCTCCCTAACCTGAGAGGTCATGCGTGGGAGGGAAGATGCAGATGCAGGCCTAGGGCTCAGTAAAGGCAGAGTAGTGGAGGTGGAGGCTGAAGGCCCAAGGGCCCTAAAAGCCTGCATAAGAGAGGAAGTGAAGGCCTGGCAATCTGGTAGGGCTTCTGCAGAAGAGGAGGTATGCTTGGTTTTCTGCTTTTTTTTGGCTGGGATGGAAGTAGGAACCAGCCTGGAGTCAGGTGTTGAGGTCAACATTTTCGAAGTCTGGATCCCGGTTGGAGATGCCACAGAATCTGGTTCCTCCTCAACATTGACGGTAGTCGGTGTCTGGGTAAGCTCCGAAGACATGCTGGTTGTCGGCTGTGCAACGGCTTCCTCAAAGGAAGTCGCTGAAGTCAACAGATCCGCCTGGTACTCAACTCCTAGATCGGCAGTTGGCGGGGCGTCTGGTAGTTAAGCAGCAGGTGAGGAAGGCCTAGGAATCATGGCCTTCTTGCACAGACATTCAGATGCGGCCTCCAATGCGGGATCTATTCTAAGGGCTAACCGTTTAAGGTGCTGATTTTCTAGTCAGAGGTTTAAAGCAGCCAAATGGCTGCGTAGGGTCTTTGGCACAAATGACTGACAAATTGAGCAGGCGGAATGGTTGTGCTCCTGGCCTAAGCAAAAAACACACCTATCGTGGACACCTTTATGGGGAAACTGGCACCCGCACTGGCACTTTCCCTTTTTACTTGACATCAGCTAAAGGCTACAACAAGCAAGCCTAAGCAACAATCGGCAAAACAGGAAAAAACAGAAACCCAATGGGTTACACTTAGCTTTATTGATGAGATGTCTGAGAAGGAGCGATCATGCAATGTGTAGGTCGTCTGCGGCTGAAAAGTTCTGAGGATTGTGCGTGCAGACATAACATTTAAGGCCCCTGGTTTATGGCCTTACGTTTGATGTCCCGCGCATGCTGCAACAGCGAAGCTGACGCTTTTGTATAGGAGCTGACGTACGGGTCACCTGAGGGCAGGAAATCTCACAACTAGAATACTGAAACATAGGAATAGAAGGAGATCATTCAAAATCTCATTTTGCAACTCCTAATAAATATTCTGGTAGTGCAACGAAGGATACCTTCTACTCACTACTGACAATGCTGCAGACCTAGAAAGAGTATTAGCCTCCTCCAAGGCACTTTTGTTTTTTTTAACATAGGTTTAGATACCAGAAAACACTGGAGACAATTTCTTCTAAATTGGTCCCATCATTATGCTGGCAGAATAAAATATTTAACTTAACTTCCTTGTATATACTTGAAGGTCAAGCAAACTATTGGCTAAATCAGGAGTTTTTGTTGGAACATATTTGAAACCTTTAGAAAACAATGAAAAATAATCCTTGGTGATCTTTCTTTCCGTAAAATTATAAATCTTGAAACCTTGGTGGCAATTCAATATCTGTATGTCATTTCTATTTAATACAGAATCATTGTCTATATTTAGTATTTGTTCCTGCCCCTCCCCCGGTTCGGATATCCTTTCTGTGTCTGTGTGATTTTAACATGTGATGTTTTCCAAGGGACTCAATTGGTTCCACGATTATCCAATAATAATGTTTTTTGTATTACTTAAATGTACCAAAAAACAGCTCTGTATTCTGATGAAGTTTCCTGCGTGAGAGACAAAAGCGCTCAATGTTGTGTGTTTAATTAAAAAGGAAGATTTGTTTTTACAGCCTTGTGGGTGCGTTTTTGTTTGACTGGTTAGGTTGTATTACGCACTGCACCCTTGTTTCTGTGAACATCACAAATGTGCTGAATATGACTAACCTCAACAAAGTGCTCTTTCACACATTACTATTGTCACTCTAAATACTCCCCTAATTACTCACTTCTGTTTCTTAAGAGAACCGCACCCACAGACTCAAAAAGCATGTTTAGTTCATCATGGTTAGGTGTTTCTACACTTTAACACCTCTCTGGGACTATTTACAGTTTTTTAGATATTTCTGTACGTAACTTCTGAATCTGATCACATGGGGTCTGGCATCTTGAAGTAATTCTGATTATTTAGTCTGCCTCTAGGTATCCCAGAATTCATTGTTTGTCTCTAAATAATTGCATCATGTCTGCCACCTTTTCCCTAAAGCTCCTGTCACTGCACTGATTTTACAGGCATTCACTACTGTGCTGTAGTCACCTAGTTTTGGTTAACATTTTTCCCTTTTTCAATGACTACTTCATGCACAATCAGTGCAATGTCACAGAACAGAATTGAAAAGTGCATTTTATTGCTGCGCCCTCTTAGAAATGCTAACTTGATTTCTTTTGTGAAGTCTGAATTCTAGTTCTTCATGGTATCTCTCCTCCCCTTCACACTTTCCTTCCCTAGTTGTTAAAGTGCTAAGGGTAATTTCTGCGTGATTGACAGCGCACAGCAGGTGACTTGACTAATGTACTGTTTTGTCGCAGCTTTTCCTTCCTTACAGTGGGGCACTTTTTTTGTTGCATTCCTCCTGCTATCAAATTTAGATCTGAGCTCCATAGCACTGGGAGAAATCACAGCTTTACAAATCAAACTCCCAGTTTCTTTCCTTCCAGTTTGTTTAAATAGCTAAATGATAGACTACAAACATGATATATTTCACGTACTTGCAGTACAATAGCAAGCCGCATGTTTTTTTAAGTGATAATTTAAGATCAAGATATCACACACTTCATGTAATCTTATGTAGTGTTGTCCATTAATTGTGACAGACATCTGCTTCTTAGGTAAAAAGATGGAATTAATGTGTACGCACAGTCATTGCAAATTTATACTCTGTTCATGTAGCTGTTACTGTACTGTTGCCTGTACTTCCTCACTGTACATTGTCACATAGGTAATGCACCTGCTAGCCTTGAAGACTTCTTATCCAGGTGTTCTTCCACATACTCACAAGAAACCCTTAATATTGGGGGATTTCAACCGAGATTGGTTCTCCTGTATATCAAAGCCACCAAGTAATCTAATAAATCTCCATGGCTACCAGCAGCTAGTCCAAATTCCAACTAGATGTGATAAAAAATCTAAAAGGGAATCCATCCTTGACTGGGTCCAAACAACCCCACATTGTACCCCCACAAAGGCAGTCTCCCAGATACCTTAAGTGACCACAACATAATATACCTTATACATAGTAGAAAAAGCCTATGCAAACTAACAAGCCCACATTGTACCTCCACACAGGCAGTCTCCCAGATAACTTAAGGCACCGCAACATAACATAACTTATACATAGTAGAACAAGCCTGCGCAAAACCACTAACTATAAATCCACTAGAAACACAACTTTCTCTCCTGAGGTCCTCAGTACTCTACTCTATAACTGTGACTGGACAAAACCCTCCCACTTGACCAGGCTGTAGCATAGTTCAACAAAACATTTCTACAGCCCCTAGAGACTGTCGCTCCACTGCACAAAATCAAGGTTAGAACCTCTACAAACCCCTGGCTCAGTAAAGAAACCAAACAAATCCTCAAAAGTCCACAGATGCTGTCTGGCTTTACTGTCAAAAAAACAAACAAACAAAGCCCAACTAGGCAACAAGAACTGCGCAACTATGCAAAAAAATGCATTAGACTGGACAAAAAAATCCTACTACACGACATTACCAACAACACCAACACAACCCCCCAAATTTTAGAAAAATGCAAACCAGCTACTAAAACCCACCCAAAAGGCTACCCCCAAACCAACCACCCCTGACACTAAAGTTCCCATCAAAATACAATTCAACTCCCACTTTGCAAACTCAATTCTTTCCTTAGTATCACAGGACAGTTCCAACCTCACTACCCCCCCCCACAACACAAATAATAGTAATACAAGCTTTAACCTCAAAACAGTTTCCACCACTTCAATCAAAAGCATGCTCTCCAAACTAAAAACCTCAACAGCAGCCAACCTATTCCCCAGCTATTTCTTGAAACTCACAGCAAATGCTATTGCTATCCCAATCTCCACTCTCATAAACAGATCAATTGTTGAAAACTATGTATTCATACTCTGGAAAATATCCCATGTTACACCCATACATAAAGGTGGGACCTCCACTGAACTTAACTACAGACCCATTGCTATTACTCTTACCCCTGGCTAAAATCCTAGAAAAATTCATCCATACCCAGGTGCTAAAATATCTCCTTGACAACATTCTGTCACCTACTCATTATGGTTTCAGGCCTGCCCATAGTACCACTAAAGCCCTCCTCTGCTTCACAGACACAATAAACCATCTCAAAAATGAAGGTCCGCAGGTGTCAACTCTTTTTTTGGATATGTCCAAAGCATTTGACACAGTCTCGCACCAAATCCTGCTAAACAAACTCAACCAATATCACCTATCAAATTCCACTCTTACCTGGTTCCAAAGCTATTTAACTGACAGGTACCAGGCCGTGAAATGGGAAAATTTTCTCTCTCCTCAGCTGCCCATAGCTATAGGAGTCCCACAGGGTTCTATCTTAGGAACACTACTGTTCACAATCTTCACAAATGACCTCAATACCTCCACACAGCATGTATCTATCGTTCAGTACGCAGACGATACTACCTTAATCTGTGCTGCACAAAATATTCCCACCCTTCTGGAAACAACTCAACTAGCATTCTCTGACATTGAAAACTACCTTACCAAAGCAATACTTATCCTTAATCCAAAGATAACTCGGTTTATGATTACAACCAGTTCTAACAAAAACACTGGTAACAGTCAATTCACTATCTACTCCACAAATGCTACTCCAATCGCTCCAGTGGCACAGGCTAAGCTACTGGGAATAACCACAGACTCCCACCTAAAATTTGATAGTCATCTCAACTTAACTATTAAAAATGTACATGCCAAACTGGGATCACTCTACTGTATCAAACGGTTTCTTACCAACAACACAAGATCAGCCATTGCTCGCTCCCAGCTACTATCCACCCTACTCTATGCATCTCCCATTCTGACACTATTACCTCCCCAATAAGTGTCCTGCTCTCAAAAACCTAGTACATCACTCAGGAGTTTTTTGGTAGCTATCTTACATTTTGATATAATTTTTCAGAGTCATACTATTAAAAACATCCCCAAAAGGCCTCCTAGATCACCAAGCAAAAGCATAAAGTTATAAAAACAAAAAAAAGTCCTTGTTATAATTGTAATGTATGTAGATTTTTTCAGTGGGGTAGACCGGGGCCCTTGCTAGCCATTATTTGATCAAACTTTTTTTCAGAGTATATTGATTGTAACACTTAACACCAGTGGGGTAATGACTTTTGGAGTTTGTAATACTACATATTACATTGGAATGACGACCAGGTCTTTAAAACTAACAAACATTTGACATTTTTTATACAGCATTAGAGTACAAAGAGACACCAATGCTTTATTTACATTCATTAGTTTTTGTTTAATTTTATTAATTTTTATTATTTTGTTCTCGAAGTGCCATTCAGGATCTGAGGGGAGACTTTAGATTTTTGTTGAACAGAGAGAGAGAGTGTGGCAGAGGCAAGTCGCTTAAAAGTAAAAAAGTCTCTGTTGAAATTTGTATTTGAATGTATTTAATGTATAAAAAAAAATTAAAATTAGATATCAAAAAAAAAAAAATGCTTTGTTGTTTTGTTTGAATAAGTTAAAAAGTGGTTTTAGGTTGAGTTTTAATAGTAATGATTGATTGATTTGATTGATTATTTAAAAAGCTTGTTTTTTTGTGTTTTGATTATTCTGAAAAAAGTCTCTCGCAGCGGTAATAATAAATTACTTCTACGCTATTTTGTGAATTTGTGGATTTTGTGGATCATTTCTGTCTGCTGTTTCCTGGCCTCCATTCCTTTGTACTACTAGAAGTCACCAACAGCTATAATAGCTTTGGAGATGCACTATATAGTAGTTCAGTGGCTAAAAAATGGAACTCTCTCTCTCCACTAACATACAAAACACATCGTCCATAGCCTCCTTTAAAAACCTCATGAGGCAACATCTCAAGCAAAGCTGGCAGTGCAATGACTGCTCCCCAGGCTAGTGACAGAGGATAAGGTACACATACTAAGTCTAGAGTACTTGATAATACATTTCACTCTTACTCACAAACACTGGCTAATGCACAATGTATGTACCGTACCTATGTACTATGTATGTATTCTACCTATGTTCCAAATTTCAGCTGTACACCACAAATTTATTAATTACCTTTATTTTTAAATTAACGTTTTCTTGTTTCTTCTCTCCACTGTAACTGCTGATGTGCTGCATACCACTGTAAAAACATGTCTACTGTAATGTGTGTGTATACTGATCATGTCTAAAAATCTAAATGTATCTAATTATTTTTCTGTGTGGAGCTTTTCTCCCCGGGTCTCTGCTGAAAAAGGGCCTTTTCGGCTCAGACACCCCTGGTTAACAAATGTAAAGTAAAATAAAATAAAAATAAATAATTATCAACAGGGCTGTTCAGATAATTGAGATTATAGTTGGTCACTTGGATTAGAATAGAGTGGGCTGGGCAAGGCAGCTATGTGGGAGGTTCACTGCTTCTACAGAGCATGCAAATAAGGCAGTGGTTACATCATTTTGTGGGAGGAAATGTCCTGGTAACTACAGAAAGAGGTCTGGCAGACATGATATCAGCAATTAAGAGCCAGCTAGAGGTTTTTCAACTGGGTTTTCAAACGGAAACTAAAACAGTACAGAAAGGTAGGAAGCCTACGAGGTAAAACAGTAGGGTGGATTACTTTTTAAAGCTGTGGTGATTATTTTTTGAACCAGGATCAAATAACAGGGACTAAAACAGACAGCAAATTGAGCAATCTGCTTTAATATCCCATTGTTCTCCTATAACAGAAAAATGACAGTGATGATCAAAACCAAGCAGCATTTTTGTGACAAAACAGAAAATGCAGTGTCAAAAAAGTGTCAACCACTTTTTTTAAAGTCATCTTTTTAAATACAATTGGTTTGCTTTCTTTTCTGTGTTCGTGTTCAGTTGTACAGTGAAATTCTTTACGAGTTACAGCAGACAACTAGAGTGACCTCACGGACAGTCACTGCTATCAGGAGATATTTTACAAGGCAAAGGGGGAAATGGAAGTAGGTTGCCAGGTCTTTCTTCTACACCACGTACACACATTCTCACTGATATTTTAGACTCTCAATCTACCTACTGCATATCTTTGGAATGTGGGAGGAAACCAAAGCACTTGGAGAAAACCCATGCAAACACAATGATACTCCCTACCAAATCATGACATCTGCATTTTAATCACATTTTGTGCAATATACACGGTGGTCAAGTCAGATGTAAGTCAGTGTGTATTCTCTAATTATCAGGTGTCATATTCAGGATTAGCTTTTCAGCTTTCTTCCAACCAAGTGCAGGGGTAGGTGCCAGCTCCCCCTCAAACCAGAACTGGGTAAAGCAGGTATAAGAAAATAAATGAATTAAAAGCAACTAGAAAAAAAATGAAAATTTCATAAGCATACACAAACATTCAGAAGGCATCAACATTTTTTTCTCTCATTTCTAAGGCAATACAATGTCTCCAAATTAACTTTGTTCACTGAATGCTCACCTTGAGGTATGCATAAGTGTAAAATGTTTAAAAAAACATATCTCGGGCCTAAGCATAACTTTTTAAAAGTGTAAAATGTAGACTTCATTTTCAATAACTGAAATGTACATCTTGATATCTAAAACTAAAGAAATCAATGCAAACCAAAGATCGCAAAGAACTTACCCCTTCTTCAAATCGCCACCGTTTGCTAACTTCATGTTCATTGTGATTAAATATCTCCTGATGAATCTCAATGATTCTATGACGCATATTTTCGATTTCAGTTACAAGCTAAGGGAAAAGAACATTGCATTAACAAACTGAAGTAGATGCATTCACTTTCTAGCAAACAGCATTCAGACCAGTGGAAAACCTGCAGAGAGTCTGATGCCAACATGAACACATTTTACATGAAATCTCTGCAAGCATGTGCATTACTTGTACACATACATTTTGTTATACAAACGGACATAATGGACAAAACAGTCAATTGCTTAATAATTTACCACAACCAGATTTCTATCACTTCTAGTATCCTCAAATGGTGATGTCAAAAAATGATACTACACAGATGACTTCCAAGATGGACGCACACTGATCAACAGCTTTAACTGCAGCTCTCCCAGTGTGAAACTTGAGAGAGAGAGAGAGATAAAGACCAACAATTCTAATAGATTTAATAAAATTCAGCTACTGACTAGTAAGTACACTACCCGAATTCCAGCAAAGAAGAAAAACAGATAACCTGAAAGAAAATCAGCTAGAAAAGGTGAACAGAAAACATTGACTGGGAGGAATCCTGCAGCTGATCAGGAAAATTAGTTCAACCTCCAGCTTTGGTACAAAAGCTAGCTTCTAGTGATTTGAAGGAAAAAAATGAATCAAATGTGTGTTCGGATCGATTAAACTTAAACAATGAATGAGTATGCCAATTCAAATAACAATGGCTGGGGGAAAAAAAAAAAAAAAATCAAAAAAAATCGAAGAACCTTTAAACTGCTATTCAGATGAAACGATAAAACTGCAAAAATAAGAGGTCGAAAAGAAAAGGCTGGCTGAGTATCAGACTGCTCAAGAAGAGCTGTTTCAAAAAAATGGTAGCATTTGAGGACAGCATGCAGAGAAATCAAAAAGTTATGTACTCACAATAATGTTCAATGTATGTAGTCCATCTCGCCTCACATTCTTACCCGTGGGTTCGGAGCCGAATGTCGGCTCCGACTCGGCCATACTTTAGCTCGAAGTCTTTCTATTGGCTGGGCTAAGATGGTATCCCATGCTGCACTGCTCTCTATCCCCAAGATCTAGTTTGCTGCGAGCACCAGCACTCACTCTCCATGCATAACACCACATAAGGAAGGAAGAGCAAACCAAGAATGAAGAGAACTCTGAAACCAGGCCTAACCTCCAGATCCTCCAGGATAGGGGAAGGTGTGTGTGTGTGGGGGGGCGGGGGTAAGTAAGAATGTGAGGCGAGATGGACTACATACATCGAACGTTATGGTGAGCACATAACTTCTTGAGGTTATGTAGTCCAATCTCGCCTACATTCTTACCCGTGGGACAGCGTCCCCAGCACCTAAATCCTGGGAGGCTCAGTGGAAAATACTCCTGAGCACTGTGGAACCAAAGGAAGACCTGCCTCTAGATACCACATCTAACTTGTAATGAGTAACAAAGGTGTGAGGAGATGCCAAAGTAGCCGCAGCACAAATATCATCCATAGACAATCCGGCCTGAAAGGCTGTAGATGTAGATACAGACTGGTTAGAGTGAGCCTTCACTCGTAACGGCAAATCTCTTCCCCCTGAAGTATAAATGAAAGAAATACAACTGCAAATCCACCTGGACAACGTGACTTTGGAAACAGGAGACCCAATTCTGTTTTCCGAAAATGAAACAAACAACTGATCAGATTTTCTGAGGTCCTTCGTTCTGTGCAAATAAAATCTTAATTGTCTGTGCACATCCAACTGATGAAATTTGAATTCTGCCTTGTTCGAGAACTGAGCAAAAAACACTGGTAATTCAATGGATTGGTTAAGGTTACTAACTGACGCTACTTTGGGAAGAAAGGAAGGATTCGGTCTGAGAGAAACCCTGTCCTTATGAAAAATCAAATAAGGTGGTTTGATTGATAAAGCTTGAAGCTCCGAAACACGTCTGGCTGACATGATGGCTACCAAAATGACAGTCTTCCAAGTTAAGAATTTTAAATCACAAGTGGCTGGAGGCTCAAAGGGGGGTGAAGTAAGACCCTGTAGAACAAAGTTTAAGTCCCAAGGCATAACAGGTTCAGAGACAGAAGGACGAAGCAACAAAGTGCCCTTCAAGAAAGCCTTACACAGTCTATGTGCCATCAGATTAGGTTCATCTGCAACATGAAATGTAGAAATCGCCGCCAACTGGACTTTAATGGTTGCGGCAGCTGCTCCCTGGTCGAAAAGCATAGACAGGAACTCCAATACTGACGAGATTGGAGCTGTGCAAGGGTCAATCTTTTTGGCATGTGCCCAGATGGAAAATCTCTTCCATTTGCTGTAATAAATCTTCCTGGTGGAAGGCTTATGAGGAGAAGACAGAATATGAACCACCTCCGGTGAAAAATGGTGAAGCCTAACTAATGACGGAAGTGGAGTAGCCAAGCTGTCAACTGGAGAGTCTGAAGAGAGGGAATGGAGCTGCCTTGACATGTGAGTCAGTAAGTCTGGTTGTGGGTCCAGAATCCAAGGAGCGTACATGAGATAGGGATGGAGAAAGGTGAACCAAATTTGACGAGGCCAGTGTGGAGCAATCAGAATCATTTTGCTTCCCAAGGACTGCACTTTCTGAATAACCTTTGACAGCAAAGGAACCGGAGGGAAGGCATATAGCAGACCGGAGGGCCAATCGTGGACTAGAGTGTCCCTGGGTGACTCCCCCTGAGGGGGGATAAGGGTGAAGTAGCTGCTGCATTTGGCATAAGGGGGCTGGCAAAAAGGTCGCAGCAAGGCTGACCCCACCTGCGGAAAATCTGCTCCGCAACTTGACAGTTCAGGGGCCACTCGTGAGGCATCAGAATAGCTCTGCTTAGCCTGTCTGCGATCACAGTGGACTTCCCTGGAATGTGCGTTGCTACCAGAAAACGTTGGGAAGACACTGCCCACTGCCACACTCACATGGCATCTCTGCAAAGGGGGGACGACTTGGTTCCTCCCTGTTTGTTCAGATACCATACACCACCGACATACTGTCTGAGTAGATTGCAATAGTCCCGAGAGGAAGAAAGCTCTGAAGTGCTTGCAACGCTAGTAGCACTGCTCTCGTCTCCAGGACACTGATATGCAGATGCATTTTGTGCTCTTGCCACGTGCCTTGGACTGTCCTGCCTAGATAATGCCCCCCCCCCCCAATCTGGGAGGCATCCGTGGTCACTGTGGCAACCGGAGGCGAAGGAATGAAGGGCTTTCCCGCATTGAAGTTGTCGGTGTGAAGCCACCAACTGAGATCCTGCTTGCACCTGTCTGAGTAGAATAGGGTGAGAAAGTAGAAGACGTTGGAGACCACTGGGCGAAGAGTAGCCACTGAAGAAGCCTTATATGTAACCTTGCCAGGGGGACTAACAATCATAGCAGCCATCGTCCCCAACAGTTGGTGGACCAATCTTGCCTTCACTCTTCTCAGAGGGAGCAAGGCGTAAACCTGTTGTTGCAGGACTCTGATTCTTTCCAGTGGTAGAAACGCCCACATGATGACGGTGTCTAATTTGGCGCCTATAAATGTGACATGCTGCGTGGGCAACAAGGCAGATTTATCCCAGTTCAAGGTGATGCCCAACTGCTGACATAGGTTGATAGTAGCATCTCTGGTCTGAAGTAGCAGATGCCTGGTGGTGGCAGTGAGAAGCCAGTCATCCAGGTATGGAAACACTTGGAATCCCTGACATCTCAAGTGAGCAGTCACCACTGCCATGCATTTGGTAAACACCCTGGGGGCTGTGGAGAGACCAAAGGGCAGGGCTCGAAAGTGACTGGCTCCCAGCCGGAAGCGTAGGTGACTTCTGGATGCCCTGTCCATCTTTATGTGGTAGTAAGCATCCTTGAGGTCAATGGAGCACATCCACACCTTTTCCCAACAATGGGAGAATAGATTGCAACGTGACCATTCGGAACTTAGACTTTTGCACATGGGTGTTCAACCGGCTGAGATCCAAAATAGGTCTCAGGTCCCCTGTCCTTTTTGGCACCAAAAAAGGATCTGGAACAAGTCCCTAATCCGATCTGGTCTGAGGGGACATGTTGGATGGCTCCTTTTTCTAGCAGCTTTGAAACTTCTGAAGCTGCGGAATCCCTTTGACTGGGTAGAACATCCCGGATTTTCTTGATTGGAAGGGGGGCTGACGAGAAGGGAATGACATATCCTCCAGAAATTATTCGTAGAACCCATTGGTCCTGGCAGATATCTTGCCAGGCCTCTGGGTATAGTGAGATTCGACCCCCGACTGGCTCCGGAAACGCACAGTCGGGCCTCTCATCAGGAGCGGCGGTAGGGAGAACCACGAAAGGAATCATGGCCTCCCGAGTTGCAAGGGCCTCCTCTGCCCCTAGGGCGGCATCTACTTGAATAACCACCCCCTTCCCTGCCTCTGGAGGGGGGCTCACCTTGTGCATCGGGGAAAAAAACTCTGATTTCTTGAACCACATCTTTCAAGCCCTCTGGACCTTGGGATAAGGCCTAGATGGAAGGGAAAAATGGACTCCTACGGTAGACAGAGTTTTTCCCTCTTGCTCGCACCTAGTGAGAGTGTCTTTCACCTTGGTTCCGAACAAAGAAGAACTATAAAACGGGACGTCGGTAAATGTAGACTTGAAGGCCTCCGCGAAATAACAAAGGCGCATCCAGGCATGTCTCCTAAGAGCGATTCCTGAACTTGCTTCCCTACTCGCTCCCTCGGCTGCGTGAGAAATCAGCCTCATGGAAGAGTTTGCAATAGAACTGAGGGTAGACATCTGAGCGTTGACCTTCTGAGCCACCGCCTCAGAAACGTTACCCGTTAGAGTATCTCCAAGCTCCTTTAGGAGATCTCTCTGGAGCTGTGTAAAGTGTGATAAGTAATTCAGTGACCGCAAAGTAAAGGCCGCTGAAGAAAATGTACGCTTCCCATAGACCTAGACTCTTTGTTAGGGGGATGGACGGTGGAAGACGTCTCAGCTAATTTCTTCTTGGTGGCCGCTGCCACCACCATGGCATCCACAGAGACTCCCTTGGATAGAAATTCCTTATCAGGAGGGTCAGACAAAAATGTATTGGGTCTCCTGGGGACTGGTTCCACAGAGTCAGGGATTTCCCACACCCTTCGACAAACCAGATCCAGAAGCTCGAAGGGTGGAGACAAGCAGGAGGCAGAGGGCTGAGCACCAAAGGCCTTCAGGAACACAGACTCCTCTTCGGAGGGGGCTCTGGATGGCCAGTCACCTCTTTGCTTCAAAATCTCTAGAATGTCAGAGAAAGAAACATCCTCAGAGGATGACATAGGGGACCCCTCTGATTCCTCGAGGTCAGTGTCTGACATGAAAGACTCATCTTGGGAATCTATGTGCTTCCTCTTGCACATTCTCTTTCTGGGTGGCTCCTCAGGCAAAAACTCTGAGGGGCCCTCAGAAATATGGGGACCACTCATGGGGGTACCCTGAAGCCTTGGGGCTCCGCTGTCAAGAGATAGAGGGCGACCAGAGACCTGCACCGGTACTGTAGGGGACAGAGTGACCGAACCGTATGCCGCTGCCGACCTGGCCAGCGCGCTCCGCATGGCCTCTAAAGCTGGTCCTCCCAGGTCCAAAGATTAACCAGCCTCCGAAGCAGAGACAGGAGTCAGGCTTCCCCGCACCGAAGCGCCGAGAGGGAGACTAGGAGCCGAGAGATGTCCCAACACCTCTCCCTCGGGTCCGACCGAGGAATCCTAAGTCCTGAACCCCGTGAACGGCGCTGACGGGGTTGGAGCTGACATCGGAACCGAAAAGCCAGGGGGGCTGTCGGAACTGACCTAGGGACATCACACGGAGCCGAGCACTCTAGCTTGAAAAGCTGAGATGCGCTTGGAGGAAGAATCGATGTAGGTAGAGGGACTGGCACTGGAGCCGACTGGGTCAGAGCAGAAAACAATTTTGCCAGTACCGGTGACTGAAGAAGTTGCTGCACCACTATCGATGTCCACATCCAATAAGGTCCTGGAGGGTTTGGAGGATAGGGAAGGAGATAGAGACCTCCTCTGTGAAGGAGACCTGCGAGGAGGAGATACTGGCCTAATGCTAGGCGACCGGCTCCGAACACGCACCAAGAAAATTGGAGCCGAAGCAGGTTCCGTAACCACTGACACTTCCTGCAGCCCAGAGGACAATGGAGCAGAGGATGTTGTTGACGATTTTGCTGTCTTCTCTAGCAGCTCCGATGATACCAATGGAGCCGGGGATCGCTTTTTAGCCTTGGAAGATTTAGCTTTTGATGGAGAAGACTTAAAGCTGGAAGCACTCTCCAAACCCTCCTCAAAGGAAGGTTTCAGAAGCCCCTTCAAAATCAATTTGTTCTTCCTTTCCTGAAGAATACGCGGGCTAAAAGCATGACAAAAACTACACGATTCCTGGAGGTGAATCACTCCCAGACAGTACACACAAACAGTGTGTCCATCAGTGATGGACATCTTGTAACTACACTTGGTGCACTTCTTAAAGCCCGAGGGCTTATGCTCCTTATTATCTTTAGACATAGTTACCACAAACACCGAGTAACTCAAAACCTAGACCAACGGTCAAACAGCCACAAGCGTGGGAACAGGACAAACAGTACACCACAAAGACCTCGAACTAAAATGGTCCTAGACACAAGTACAAGGGGGAGGACTAATTCCTCTAATTTAAGCGGCTTTAGCCCAAGGAAAAAAGTTAGCACACAAGGAAAGCAAGGGGACAGACTAGGTCCTCTAACTGAAACGGGCCTAGCCCATTGGAAACAGCTAGTGGGATATCACAAGAACACGCTACAAGAAAAAACAACTTTTTCACAACACAGCTCAAGAAACACACACAAATAGCTATGAAAATAGCTATTTTTTTTTTTTTGCAAAAAACTTCTCTGCTATAAAGAAGAAAAGGTACTTAACCACAGCCAAGAGCGAGACCACGTCCGAGCGGCAAACGAGATATGGGGACAGAGAGCAGTGCAGCATGGGATACTATCTTAGCCCAGCCAATAGAGAGACTTTGAGCTAAAGTATGGCCGAGTCCGAGCCAACATTCGGCTCCGAACCCACAGGTAAGAATGTAGGCGAGATTGGACTACATAACATCCCAAGATTCTCTGCTGTACTACAGGAACTGCAATGAACAGACTGTATTAATTTTATGAAAGCACAAACAAGTTAACTAGACTGGTACTCCACAGCATAATTTAACTGAAAGGGCACAATGTACATGCTCCAAACCTGGCCATGACAAAGCAGAGCAGCCAAGACCTTCATTAGCAAAGATGCAGTCATACCAGCAGAAAAGAGTTGATCCTGACAAAACTGTGGCTGGAAGGCAAAGTACTGCCTCCAGTTTTTAATAGCGTGTCTGTGGAAAATGAATACACCACACAGAAGAGAATCAAATTTATTCCAGCAATCAGGTAATGTAGAGAGGCAGGCGTAAGATTCAAGCTTCTGTATCCAGATGTCAAACTTTTTTTTCTGCAGGACTGCAGCATTTTTTATGCTGACCAGATGGAGGAGGAATTACAAAAGTTTATCCAATAAAAAGTGAGCCATCAAGCAGAAGGGGACTCTGCTTCTCATTTTCCTGATAATAAAGCCCATGCAGAGTTTTTGCCAGTACAACCTCTTCCAATGGATAATGCAGGAGAAAGCATGGAGTTAACTAGAAGAATCAGGAGTACCTTAGTCTTGAACTGGAGTATGGGGTTGGGAGATGGAGATGAATAGTAGCAACATTGAAATTAGTGAATAATTGTGAGATTATAAAGCAATTACATTTCTGAAATGTGGCTTTACATGAAAAAGTGGATGAGAAAGACTGGACTTATGTTGACTTTGTTACACTTGTGGTTGAATGAAAGGGAAAAAAAGTAACCAAGTGAATGTCATGACTAATGCCCTTGGCTTAATCAAACTACTTTCCATATGTGCTATAAAAAATAAGAGAACACTGGGAATCTAAGGAAAACTTTTCTTTTTAAGGAATAAACCAGAACTGTGTGTGGATATCTCAGGATTTACCCACAGTTGTTGTGGTTTGATCACGAGGAAGACGCTCAAGTGATTAAACAAAGTCAGCCATGGGCAAATCTTGAAATATCCACATGCAGTCAGGGATTATTGCTATTATACAATGACATTATTAAACAAAGAAATTGCTTACTTTTTTACAATGTTTTTGTATAACACTGCTGTAGTGCTCCTCTGCATTCTTCCTTGTTTACTGATGTACTGTGCATACGTATGGAACTTCCGTTTCCACTCTTACAAAGTACATCAGTACTTGCACAGTATATCAGTACAGTGCAGAAGAAACAATGGAGAAGACAGAATCTCAGCTGCTGTTTATTTTTTTTTTCTGTCGAGATTTTGCGAGGGACAGCACAGAAATACAAGGAAAATCGAGTATGTTTCTGATTCTCAAGTTCTGCAGAACGTATCTGGTCTTTCTTATATTTTGCTTCTTCCGTCAACATATACCAATAGAAAGTCTGGCTGTTCAATGGTATTCCAGTGGCTTGACTTTTTTTCTATTGACATATGCTCGATTTACAACAGGCTCCCTGGTTGGGCTGTCCAATCAGCATGCTTGTTTTTGAATAGTAATAAGCAGTCATTGTACAAGAGAAAATAAATGTTCAGTGTGAGATGAAAAGTCTGCAGCTAGGGGCAGCTGTACATTCGGTTCTTATGCTTCCATGGAGACAAGCTAACTATAGCTCCAGGCAAGACATCTTGGAAGCTCTGGACAATGCATGCTGACAGAAACACAAAATTAGAGAGAGACAAGGTCAAATAGCTTAGTAAAAATAAAGTTTAAAATTACCTGAATTGAGTAAGAGAACATTTTTACTGGTACTTAAATATTCCTAATGCATTTACTGTAACATTAATGTATGACTTAGTTTCTTTTACAGACAGCCAGAGCGCTTTTTCTTAAGGCTAAAAGTTAATGCCTTCTGAAAATATACAAGCTGTTTTTCATATCTGGGAGGGAAATAAAGATAAGACGAGAACATAAAGTAATTAGTGAGGAGCACTAATTTTAGGTTTGGTAATGTCTGAGAGAGCAGCTGTCGATTTGAGACAACTGTTCCTGTCAGAAATTTTAAACTTCATTATTTGAAGATGTACAAAGTTTTGTGTGTTAAAATTAATAGGTTTATAGGGATGTCCTGTGTGTTTAGCTTTTTTTTTTTTGTTTCAGGGTATTCATTAAAACAAAAAGTCTTGTTAAAATGTGGCACAGGTTCAAATGGAGACAAGAAAACTGTATAAAGAATCAAACTGCCAAACATTAACGGATGCATGTAACAAATAAACTGGAAACAGGAATTTAAAAAAGCTGACATAATAGGTGGGTATAATAATTTCTTATCAGAGCCGCTACATTATCCATATTATTTTGGAATGGCCTCACAAGTATATACAAAAAGGCAAGAGTATTGAATTATATTAAGAAATGTTACAGGAGACATTTGGAAGGAAGAATGAATGAATCTGATAAAGAAGAAAGGATTTCAGGATGGACATTCAGCAGAATAACAGGGACAAAGGAAAAGTGGAGAACTTATACTAATTGTCAGAGGAGTTCCAGTAGTGGCAGAAGAGGATAAACAAGATAATAATGGTAGATTTGCAGTATTAAGGGGCTAAACACAAGGTTGAGTGATTACATTGGCATGTATTAATATTCCACCTAAAGCTGCTATTATGGAGTTTAAGAAAATTTAGGGAGAAATAATCAGCTTTCTGCAGGAAATATTACTTATAGGTGGGGACTGGAATTTGAATTGCAATGGTGAGGATGTACTGTGGGACGTAGAAGAGAAAATATAAGAGGGTAAACTTCTGAAAAAAATTATGAAAATATTTGGTATGATACGCATGAATTCAGTACTATTAACTCAGAGAATTTACAGTTATTCCCCAAGATATAGTAACTGGGCTAAGACCAGAAAGACAGTACAGTTGTGTAAGTTGAACTAACAGCAACATCAGGTATTCGAATGATTACTGCTGCATTAGTTGTCCGCAAACAACTCAGGCACTATCTTGACAGAACTAAATATTTCAGATCAGATCAATTGTTAATTACTTGTGAAGGTAAGAAGGGACAACAGGTGTCAAAACAGACTATTTCCAAATGGCTGTCTAACGCCATTACCTTTTGTTATAATCGCATTAGCAAATCTATCCCAGCCAGGGTCAAGGCCCATTCTACAAGAAATTCTATGGCTTTTTGTAAAGAGTTGGATTCTAGAAGTATTATAAAAGCTGCTACTTGGTCCTCTGTACATACTTTTACAAAGCACTATAAGCCGGATTCCTTCTCTAGGGCCAGAGCATGCTTTGCTAGGAAAGTTCTCCAGGGGCTCCTGGACACTTCTCCCACCTCCCAAATATAGTTAGCTAGGTAATCTACCCATACAGCTAAGGCTACTGCAGCAGCAATCAATATGAAGAACATAGTACAAATGTGCAAGTTGAACTTATGATGTTCACATTATCACCGCAGTAGGTGCTCCCTCCCCTCCCTCCACCACCCTTGTTTTTTGGCATGCTTTTTATGTCAGGGTGTGGACATTTATTATTTTGTTACTCCTAGGCATGTCCTTTCAGGCCTCAGCCTCTCTCTCTCTGCTGGCAAGAAAGCTCTGAAGGGGTTCATGCCCAAACTTCATTCAGCTCAGCTACAGCAGCTCGAAAGTTTGGGCAAATGGAAAGAGCCCTAAGGCTTGCTGGCTGTTAGATCCTTGGCAGGACAAAACCCATATAGCTAAGGCTACTGCAGCAGTGATCAATATGAACATATACTTCACACACAAGTGCATTTAACTGAAAGCTTCAACACATATCCAATAAATATTTGAGATCATGCTCCAATAACAATGAAGATAATGCAGGGTAAAGAAGCAAAAATAACAATGGTGCTTCCTGAATTATTAAAAAGTGAGGAATTTAAGGAATAGGTAGTGAAAATTATTTGTGAGTTATTAGGGAATACAGAAATTTCTTCAGAAGTCATAGCTAGTGAGTGGGATAAAACAAAAGTACAGTTTAAAAGTACTGTAGAAATAAAAGACCGATGTGGTTAAGTAATAAGAGTTGTACACAGGGGGGGGGGGGGGACCAAGCTTCAAGTACTGCAGAATAAGATGAATTTCAAAGAACAAGAAAGTACAGTTTTGTACCTACCATAAATGTAGATGTTCAAAGATCCACATTGCTGCAGTCCTTACACTTGGGTAGTCCGCTGTCCTCGGTCGGCCCGAATATCAAAGTATAAGGCTGACGTCGGTCAAGGCGCATTAGACTGACATCAGGACGTCAGGGTACAAATGCGCATGACCGACGTCATATCCTCAGTCTTTTCTTGCCCCAGATGTCAGAAGACCCCAAAAAGAAAGGTCAAAACCAAAAGACAGCAAACAACCAACCAACCACCCTTGCACTAATAATATGTACAATATATACAATATACACAATATTTACAACCCAACCCACACAACCGCCTCTAACTACAGAGGGGAAGGAGGGAGGGTAAATTGGACTGCAGCAATGTGGATCTTCGAACATCTACATTTATGGCAGGTACAAAACTGTACTATGTTCTTCATCTCACATTGCTGCAGTCCTTACACTTGGGTAGAATCCCAAAGCAGAGGTAAGGGAGGATGGCAAAACTATAAAGAAGCTGGAGCTGCCAAAATGCCCTGTAAAATAGCAGTGGCAAAACCAGCCCTAGATTTAGAGTAAAGTGGAAGGTGATAATGCTTAGAGAAAGTATGCACTGAACTCCAAGTAGCTGCCTCCAAAATATCTTTAGTTGCCACCCCCCTAAAAAAGGCTGTCGAAGTGGCAGTAGCCCTAGTGGAATGAGGCCTAATCCCAGCTGGAATCTCCTTGCCATGATGGGAATAACAGAAAGCAATGCAAAACCCAATCCACTTAGAAATAGTTTGTTTTGACACAGGCTTGCCCTGAGAACTCAAAGCAAAAGAAACAAACAACTGCTGAGACTGCCTGAACCCTTTAGTTCTGCTCAAATAATATTGCAACTGCCTGTGTACATCTAAAGTGTGCAAAATCTTTTCCCCTTTATTTTGGGGATTTGCACACTAGAAACCACTTTAGGCATAAAGGAAGGATTAGTACGCAAAGATACCCTATCCTTATGGAAAATTAAGAAAGGCTCAACCGCCATAAGGGCCTGCAACTCAGAAACCCTTCTTGCAGAGGTAATGGCCAACAAAAAAGCAGTCTTCCATGATAAATATTTCAACTCAGTAGTAGCTGCAGGCTCAAAAGGTTGTAGAGTGAGTTTCTCCAACACAAAATTGAGATCCCAAGCAGGAGAAGGAGCTCTACGTGGGGGTCTTGTATTCTTTGCCCCTCTAAGAAATTGCTTGAACAAAGGATGAGAAAACAATGGTGGGTCACAGTCATAGTGAGCCGAAATTGCTGCAGCATGAACCTTAATAGAAGAGAAGGACAAACCTTTGTCCAGTAACTCAGTAAGATATTGAAGAGCCACACTTAAATTAGGTCTCAGAAACATCAAAATCCTTTGCTGCACTCCAAAATAAAAATCTCTTCCATTTATCTGCGTACACTTTCCTTGTACTAGGCCTTCTAGCTTCCAAAATAACATTCAAAACTTGCTGTGGAAGTTGAGACCCTCTATGGTTCAAAACAGAATATGCCAGGCTGTTAGGTGAAGAGAGTGAAGCTTGACATTGAGTAAATGACTGTCCTCCTGAGACAACAGGTGTGGAATCGAAGGCAAAGGCCATGGAGGCTCCCGTACCAGACTCCTCAGTAATGGGTACCAGTGCTGTTGAGGCCAATCTGGAGCTATTAAAATCATCCTTGGCTTGTCCTGTCTGACCTTTAGAAGTACCTTTGGGAGGAGAGGCAGAGGTGGAAAGGCATACACATGATGATTGCTCCAATTGAAAGAAAGAGCATCCACTTTCCAAGCTGTGGGATGAAACCTTTTCGTGCAAAACTTTGGCAGCTGGTGGTTTAGTGGAGAAGCGAACAGATCTATGTCTGGAGTTCCCCATGACACTGTCAATTTCTGAAATACATGAGGATCCAATTTCCACTCGTGGGGATCCATAATTGTCTGCTCAACACATCTGCTAAGGAGTTCTGTGCTCCGGCAGAAACCTTGCCTGAAGATTTAGCTGTAAACTGAGAGCAGTCTCCCACAAAATCATTGCTTGCCTGCATAGAGGATAAGAATGTGTTCCCCCTTGCTTGTTGATGTACCACATGACAGTTGTGTTGTCTGTTAGAATCAACACCTGCCCTGGAAGAAGTAAATCCTTGAAAGCTATTAATGCAAACTGGACTGCTAACATCTCCTTCAAGTTGATATGTAGATGTTGTAGTCTGGCAGGCCACTTGTCTTGTATCCACTTTCCATTTAGATGAGCTCCCCAAGCTTTGTCTGAGGCATCTGTCGTTAGAATCTGACTCGCCTCTGGCCGGGTCACAGAGTCCCTTGTTTAGGTGACATTCCTGAGCCCACCACAAAAATTCCTTTTGAATGCAAGGTATTATTTGAATGACAGTGTCCAGATCCTGGCAGTGCTGTGTCCATACATTTTTGAGATACCATTGTAGCTTCCTCATATGCAGTTTGGCATTGGGAAGCACCAGAATACAAGATGCCATGAACCCCAAGGCTTGAAGGACTGTCCTTGCAGTCAGCCTGGACTGATGAGACAATTGATGAAAGTAAAGGAAAAGATTCTTTTGTTTGTCCGGGGTCAAAAAGGCCATCTGGGATGCTGTATTCAGTCTTACACCCAGAAAGCACATGTCCTGAGAGGGTACTAGATTGGACTTTATTTCGTTCACAGAATACCCCAGGCATCTTAGCACTGCTATCACATATTCCAAATGATGAAGAAGCTCGTCCCTTCCTTGAGCCAGAATCAGGCAATCGTCCAAATAAGGATAGATCTGTATTCCTTTTAGCCTGAAGAAAGCTATCACTGGAGCCAGAACTTTCGTGAACACTCTGGGCGCAGTAGATAAGCCAAAGGGCAATGCAGAGAACTGATAATGAGAAGTCCCAGCCCGATAACGCAGATACTTCCTGCAACTCAGTCTGATAGGAACATGAAGGTAAGCCTCCTTGAGATCCAAAGTTACCATCCAATGATCTTTGCCCAGCAGAGGTAAAAGCTGTTGTAACGTCAACATTTTGAACTTGGGAATGTCCAGATAAGTGTTGAGGATAGATAAATCCAAAATTGGTCTCCACGTGTTCCCCTTCTTTGGTACTAGGAACAGGCGAGAATAAAATCCTAGGCCCACTTCTGGCATAGGGACTGGCTGTAGGGCCCCTATTTGAAGTAACAGAGAAATTTGTTTGTGAGCCTCTATTCTTTGCTGAGGAGGAACGTCTGGCATGCCTTTGAAAGGAGGCAAGGTATGGAAATAAAACCTGTAACCTTGGTGTATGATATCCAATACCCATCTGTCTTGGGTAATTAAACTCCAATTTTCCTTGAAAAGTGCCAACCTTCCTCCCAAAGGTGCTGCCAGACGAGAAGGCTCTGGCAGCTGAAAAGGTAGGTCATTGGGTCTGTTTACGAAAGGACTGACCCCTGCCCTCACCCAAAGACTGTGCAGGTGAACTCCCTGTTCTAGGCCTGAAAGAGCCCTGAGCTCTGCCCCTACCACGTCTAGATCTACCCCTAGACTGGGAATCATAAGAAGGATACGTCCACCCCTTGGTAGGCCAATTTCTACTAAACTTGGAGGCTGAACCTGCAAAAAATCTTTAACAGTCTGCATAGACTTAGCCTTGTCTTCCATTTTCTTTAAGACTGCCTCAACAGGTGAACCAAACAACACATCAGATTGTAAAGGAGCATCTAAAATCCTTGTCTTAACATGGTCAGATAAATTCTGATCCCTCAGCCAGGCGTGCCTGCGAAGAACTGACCCAGTGGCAGCCACCCTAGACGAGGCCTGTACAGCATCAAAACCACATTGCAAAGAATGCTTACCCACCTGTTCAGAAACATGTACTAAATCTTGTAACTCTTTACACTCAATACCTTCCGCCAGAGCATCTACCTTAGACTTCAATTGAGAAAGTAGATAGTTTTGGTATTTCAACATGTGAAACTGGCAATTCAAAGCCCTCATAGCAAGGGTGGAAGTAGTATAGACTTTCTTTCCCCATCTATCCAAAGCCCTGGCCTCTATCTGGAGGAACCGGATTTTTAACAGAAGCCTTAACACCCTTAGGCCCCTGACTAACAGTTTCTGGGTCCGCCCTAGGACTCTTAAAAAGATACTTATGAGCTTCAGGCACCCTGTAATACCTATCCGGTTTAACAGGAGCAGGAGGCAAAGAATCAGGATTAAGAGAAGCCTCTGCAAACACATCTTCCACAACATCCAGAACAGGAGGTATAGCCAAAGGCCTATGCTGGGGTAAAACAAAATTCCTAAGTCTTTTCCTGGAATCAGAGAAGTCCTGACCTTCCCACTTAAAATGCTCCCTCATGGAATGAAGAGTCTCTGAAAAGAAAAATCCTCAGGAGGAGAAGCAGAAGGAGTAGAATCATCCACATCAGAATCAGAATAAGGAGAATACTCCTGCAAGTCTTCAGCCGAAGACTCTGAAACATCCGAAGCCTGCTCAAAACTCCCCAACTCAGGTTCCACCCTAGGTCTCTTATCAGGAGGGGGCAAAGAACCTCTAATCAAAGTAATCAAATCTTCTGCCATTTTAAGCATATGCTTCTTGGGCACAGATCCTGAAGAACTAGGAGTGACACCAACTGAAGCTAAACCTGGCCTGCCTCTGGGAGAAGCCTTGGAAACAGAAGGAGAAGGCCTAACCACCCTAGGAAGAGAGGGGAGTACAGTAACCTAAGAGGCCCCTTCAGCCTGACCTGCCTCCTGAGAGGCCACATCCTGCAATAACAAAGTCTCCCCCTGGGACTCCAGAGAAACTTCCGGCGGAACCCCCGGCTCCACCGACACCTCTAAAGAACCGGCGTCCGCACGGACGGCTCTTCTTGCCTGGGCTTAGCTGCTTTGTCCTTGCGCTTCTTCGAAGCGGACGTCGGAGCATCCGACGGCATATTATAATTGCACCGCTTCCCGAAGACTAACCTGGCACAATCTAACCTTCTCTTAATAGTGCGCTTATTGAATCTAGCACAAAAGCGACACCCAACAACGTCGTGCTCAGGCCCTAAACAAGGAATACACAAAGTATGATAATCTCTATGCGGTATCTGTTTCCCACAAGAAATACAGTTATTCACTTTTCTGACATCCGGTAAACCACTGAGGCAAGAAAAAACTAAAATATTCCCCAACGGGGTACTTAGCCAACTTTGACTCTGTCTGAAACTCCGAATTCGAAAAATTTCAGAACGCCGAACGGCACTTGCAACTCTGCTTCTGCATCGGACCATGCGGCAAAAAAGACTGAGGATATGACGTCGGTCATGCGCATTTGTACCCTGACGTCCTGATGTCAGTCTAATGCGCCTTGACCGACGTCAGCCTTATATACTTTGATATTCGGGCCGACCGAGGACAGCGGACTACCCAAGTGTAAGGACTGCAGCAATGTGAGATGAAGAACATCGGGTGCAACTACAGAGTGCTAAAGAGAAAATAAGGCAGAAGATGAACAACATGCATGAGTTCAGAAAGACTGCTGTTAAACTGTTCTTTGATGACTCCAGACTGTACAAAAACATTTAGAACGACTTAAGCAACAGAAAGTAGAAAGGGTTGTTGCCAAACGTATGGAGCCTATCTATAATAATAACAATAGCTGAGATCCTGTTGAAGTATTACTGATATTTCTGAAATTTTATGAAAATTTGTACAACAGAAATGCTGAAGTCAAGAAAGAGCAGACATGGAAATGTTTATGGAAATTTAAGCATGCCAAGCCAAGATTACAGGTAAGAGAGACTCGGCAATTAGTTGAGAGGGGAGATAAAAAAGTGATGTAGAATCAATCTGCAGAAAAGTCTCCAGAAACAGATGGTACTCCTGTAGAAGTTTGAAAGCCAGGAGGGAAGAGAATGAGAAAGTTCAGGAAGGTTTTCTTTAACAGCATTTTAAAAGGAGGGGAGGCACAGACCTTCTAAAAGAAAGCCGTGGTGGCTGTAATACCTAAAGATGGTAATGACCCATCAGATCCAGATTAATATAGACCCATTTCAATTTTAAACCATGATTATAATGGCTAAAATAATGGAAAATGTGTTGCCAAAATTGATGGATAAGGATTCATGTGATTTTGTGGAAGGAGGTAAGCATCAGAGAAAATTAACAGAACAATGATGATCCAGAGAGAAGCAGAACATAACTCAATATTGCTGTTTTTGGTGGGTCTCGACACAGAGAAAGTATTTGACAGAATAAGCTTGGAATTTCTGAGTAAGGCAATGGAAGCATTTGCATTCCCTGATAAAATACTGTTAACTGAGAGAGTGCATCAGGGATTGGAGTCAAAAATTAAAGTGGGAGAGTTCCTCATTGATCAGCTGTGTCTGAACAGAGAAACCAGGCAGGGGTGTCCTCTTTCCTCTTTGTTATCTGCGTTACATTTAGAGTCATTGGCAAACAAAATAATGGCCTCTGAAATTCAAGGACACACATATGACAAACATGCAAAAACAATACGAAATCAGGAACGGAGCAAATACTTTTTCACTGCACTGTACTCTCGTCTAGAAATGACATCTCGCGCACCTAGGAGGGACTGAAAGCTTTTGGATACTGGCCACACGTACGCGACACTAGAAGGGTAAACCCATATGCAGAATACTGCAACACAAGAATAGGAGGACATCAGCAAAGTACCTGCTGCACTTGTTGTGAGGAGTCACAAATAAGTCGCAGCAAGGTTGGACTCAATAACAGAAGATCATTTCTGCCAGACTGACAGAGACCACTCGTGAGGCATCAGAATGCACCTACTTAGTCTGTCCACTAGTACATTGGTTTTATCTGGAGTGTGCATCTCAATTAGAAAGCGGTAAAATGGAAATCAAAATCTAAACCAACTATACTGGAAGTAGTGAACATAGTAACAGACATAAAACTGGAACTGAGATCATTAGCAAAGGCTAGGAGCAAACTACATACGAAAAAATGAGAATTGTGGGAACAATCCATACAAGGGAGGAATGAGGTTTAAAAGGTAGCATGACTTAAATCAGCTATGTAATGTTAGAGTGAGAAAGATGGGGTAGATTATAAGTGATGTAGGTTTGCAACTTTGAGTGTGTCAGTACGGTTTGTGATGTAAAATGCTTGCAACTAGGATTCTGTCGGTGTGGTATGTTTTCATTTATATAAATGTATGACTGCCTATGCAGTAAGTGATGGTTAACTAAAAATGCACAAGTGATAATTCAATAAAGGTGTTTGTGGGGGGTGGGGTCTGATGAGATCGCCCATTCCCACGCTCTCATGGCCTTTCTGCGAAAGGGATAAGATAGGAGTTCCGCCTTGTTTGTTGATTTACCAGATTACAGACATGTTGTTGGTCTAAACTGCAATAGTCCCTAGAGGGAGAGCATCTTGAAATACCTACAACACAAGAACACAAGTAGGACTGCTCATCTCTAATACACTCATATGCAGATTGGTCCTCTTGGGGGGGACCACATGCCTTGGACCATTCTTCCCAAGAAACCCTCCCAACCCCAAATGAGAAGCATCTGTGGTCACTGTGGCCATTGGCAGTTGTACAACAAAGGGTCGGTCTAGATGAATATCGTCTAACTGGATCCACCAGTGGATGTGCTGTTTGCAAATCAGAGTAAGCATGTCTAGAAAGGATAGGGGGTGATGAAGAATAAACCACTGAACAGTTAGAGCCCATTGAAGAACACGTATAAAGAAATGTGCCAAAGGAAATGACACAATGGCTACTGCCATGGAACCTAGTGCTCGAAGCACAGCTCTTGCTGACTGAGATGAAAGGGAAAGACTATTATGAACCTGACATCTGACAGTGGAAACGCAATGAGGTGGTAGTGATGCTATCTGTGTTGCCATATCCAGCAGTATACCAATGACCTCTAGGCTATGGACTGGCATTAAGTTTCATTTGGCATAGTCTACTGTTATTACCAATGAATTGCAAATCTGGAGCAAATAGTCCTTGGCATGTAAGAAGGGGATGCATGCAAAGGGCAGTGAGGAGTCAGTCATCTAAGTATGGAACACTCTGAATCCTTAGCTTCAAATGAGCTGCCACCACTGTCATACATTTGACGAACACCCTGGGGGCTATGGTGAGTCCAAGGGCAGGGCTCTGAACTGGCAATGACTGGCTCCCAGCCAAAATTTTAAGAGCCTTCGGGATCATCTGTCTATTTTGATATGATAGTACACATCCTGAAGATCTACTGAGCAGATAAAATAGTCTTTCTGAAGAATGGGTAGAATGGACTATAAAGTGACTATTCCGAACTTTGACTTCTTCACATACTGATTCTGACTGCTTAGATACAAAATTGGTCCGAGGTCCCTTTTTGGGGGGAATAAAAAAAAGCATGAAAAAGTTCCAAATCCTATTTGGTCTGGTGGGACCTTTTGGAGGACTTTTCTAGCAGCTTTTGGATTTCTTGTGCTGCTGCCTTCCTTTGACTGTGTGGAACATCCAGAAGCTTCTTAATTTTGGAGGTATGGGGTAGGAAAAATAGTATGTAATAATCTCTATTATTCTTACCACCCATGAATCTTGTGTTACATCTGCCCAGGCATCTGGGTGCAAGGAAAACAGTCACCTGACTGCCTCCAGAGCTGGACAGTCAGGCAATACTTCCGGAGTGAAAGGTCTGTCTGTAAAGGAATCCTGGAATCCCTGAATCTGCAGGCCTCCTCTGCCTCTACAGCAACATTTTCCATTAGTATTTCCTCCTCTGCCTCTGGAGGAATTCTCTGCGCAGGTCTTGGAAAGGACCCTGAGATTTTTTGGATCCACTTCTTACCGCCTCGGATTCCTCAAGATGGTTCAATGAGGGAAAACTTGATTCCCATGGCAGACAAAGTCTTTACATCCTGTTCACTCCAGCTGTCTGTTTTACTGCTGACCCAAACAAGGAAGTGCCATTGAATGAGGTGTTGATAAATGACATCTTAAAAGGGTCTGTAAAGTCTCATAGCTGCATCCAGGCATGTCTTCTTAAGGCAATGCCAGAACCATCTGCTCATGAGATGTCTTTGGCTGTGTGAGAGATCAACCTCATCGAAGCACTTAATATGGAGAAGAGAGTGGCCAGCTGCGAGAATGTTCTTTTGAAATCCTCTGCAGACATGGACTCAGACTATACAATAACTCTTTGGTCAAATCTGAAATATAGTAAAGTGTGCCAGGAAGTTTAGTGACCACAGGGTGAAGACTGCTGGGCAAAGACTCGCTTTCCAAATCTGTCCAATGCTCTAAACTCCCCATTTTGTGGATGGACAGCAGAGCTCTGTTCTGATGGCTCTTTCTTGGTGGCTGCCACCAACACTACAGCATTAACCGGGACTCCTCTGATCCAGTGGTGTCTGTCTTTCAGAAAAGCTAAGAATTTATTGGGTCTACTTGGAACGTGTTTGATGGTATCAGTTTCCTTCCAAGCCCATCAGGAAACAGAATCGATCCGTTTATCCACCATGGGTAGGTGTAACCCAAGACGTAGATGGGCCAGAACCAAAAGCTTCCAAAAATACTGATCTTTTAGGACAGGGATTTTTGTAAAACCAGACTCCTTTTTGTTTAAGGATCTCTAAAATGTCTCCAAAGGAGATGTTATCCGCTGGGGATCTGAGGGGACCCTTTTCCTTCAACAAAAATCTGTATCCTCCATGACAGAATCCATCGGGGAGTCTATGCCCCTCCTCTTGCACATTCTCTTCTGATGTACTTCCTCTGGGGGATGTTCAGAAGAGGTGTGTTGGAAGAGAAGGAAAGTTCCTTTACTGGAACTGACTGGACACTTCTTGGAACTGGCTATCCCTGTGGAGTAGGTCTGATTGACTGCCAGCTCTAAACAGATGAGAGAAAATGGCTGGGATCCGAAAAAAAGAGAAGGCAGTTCTCTGGACAGAGAAAAAGCCCTTTCCACATCCTCAAAAGCAGATGGACCCAGAGAAGCTTTGACCCCCCCCCCCCAAGCCAAAACTCCCAATGAAAGTAGGTCTCAACCAACCTTGGATCCAAACCTATAAGATGGAATTAGAGTCAAACTGTGCAGGGGGGAGGATCTGACTGGGATGGACAGATCCAATAAAATCATAGTCAAACCCAGAGTTGTGGATCTGATGCTGACACTTCTGCTCCAGGATCCATTCTGATTCAAGGGTATGTGAGCAAAACTGGTCATGGATACAGTCTGAGATGAAAATAATATCCTCAGATCCGACATTGCACCTCCTGGGGATTTCAAATCCTGGGACCATTAAACCACTGGAGAGATCAGAGGAGGAGATAAAATGGTCTTAGATGTCATAAGAATACTTACGGATTCAATAGGGGATGGAGCTGATAAGAACCCCATCTAGATCTGAGCTTTGAGAAACTTTCACATCATTCTAACCACATCTGCTTCTGACAAATTTCTGGAGGACCTAGAAAAAGGTGTGGATGGTAGCCTGGAACGTTTCTTTGGGGTATGAAACAATGCGGAAGGCAGGGTGGACGATATGGGTTTTATGAGCAATTCTTGAGTAAGACTCATGTAAGAAGTACCAGGGTTCAGATCCAAGGACCTAGTATACGAGGGTGCAGTGGAAGGAGATATCGAGATAATGACAGGAGCCGAAGCCTTCTGATCTCATTGATAGAATCCACCTAGTCAAAATAGGGGAAGCCACCTCAAGCAGTAGACCCGTAACGACCGGTGTACCTCAGGGATTGTTCTTGGGGCCTCTGCTGTTTGTTATAGACCTTTCTAAGGTGCAGGCCAAAACCAGTGGGCTATGGCTCACCAAGTTTGCAGATGACACTACAAGCTGAGTGCTGTCATCAATTCCCCTAGTGATGTGGACATCCTCCAAGAGGGACTCACCCAAACAAATGACTGCAGCCAAAAGCATGGCGTCAAACTGAATACCAAAAAACACATCACCCCTTTGGGGAGATTGACGTCCCCACAAATGATCACACTGATAATGTCCTACGCACGCAATCATTCGTGAGTGACTTGGGCAGCCAGGTTGAGAGTAAACTGACGTTTGACCACCATATTGCCTCCATTGTATGGAACGCTTTCTACATGCCCCACCTCATTAGTAAAGGTATCTCATCCAGGGACAAGGTGGTCATAACATCCCTTAGACCCATTATTGAGTACAATGCCCCTTTTGGCATGCACCTCACGAAGCACATGGAGTAGCTGGAGAGACCACAGAGGTTCCTCACCAGGAGAATCCAGGGCCTCAAACATCTACCCAACACAGATAGGCTAAAGGCCCTGTCCCGTCCCCTCTACTCAGTCTCATACAGACTCCTCAGCTGTGACCTCTGTTTGGCATACAAAGCAATCTCAGACCCTGCCTTGAAGAGAATGCTGCACATCTGCAATTCAAGCTCCACTCGAGTAACCCACACGAGCAACCTCAACCTAGTCTGTGACATCCATAGGACTTGTTGGCGGAACAGATTTGTGCCCCAGCGACTCCCCTTTTAGTAGAACAGACTCCCTCTCCATGTCAAGCAAAGTACCTCATTAATCATTTTTAAGCGTAACCTGGATAACTAGAAGGAGAACAGAAAATACACCCCTGGGATTCACCTCTGTCCCTGCTGGACAGTGGCATGGGGTGCTGAATTGTTATACTAAGAATGAAGAGGGGAAAAATTAGTGAAATCCAAAAGGAGTTTTTTTTTTTTTTTTTTTTTGAAAATAACTACCAGCAATGGTAAGCAAAGGGAAAAAAATACCAGAGTTGGTACAAAAGATTTACTATTCAGCAGAATAGTAGAAAAGAGGGATTATCAGAAAATTATTTAAAAGCTCCTAAAATCCTGCAAAAATAATTAAGAGGGAGGATAGCAAAAGTCTAAAATTATTTTAAAAGAGAAGGTCAACAGACTTCCAAGATGGCTGCAAACTGAGTAACAGCTTAATTCTAGCTTTTGGAGTGAAAAAACAAAACTCAGAAGAGAAAGTTAGTGAACGTGTATGTCGGGGTAAATTTCAGCAAATGAGTAATTTCAGTAAGTGCACTACCTGGGTGCCAGGAAAAAAGAAATACTGAGGACCTGAAAGAAAATCAGCAAAGAAAGGTGAGGGAAAAAAACACTGATGGGAAATAGTACTGCAGCTGCTGAGCAAAAAACATTGCAAGCTCCAGATATGATTTCCAGTAACCTAGAGAAAACATAAGACAATTGCAGATAGGCCTTATTAAAATACATGAAACACTGATGGAGTATATACACTCAAATAACAAGACTGGAAAAAGTTTTAAACAAATATTCAGATGAGGTGATAAAACTGTAAAAATCAGAGGCTGAAATTAATAAAAGGCCGTCTGAATATGAGACTGCTCAAGAGGAGACATTTCAAAAAATAATACAATTAGAGGACACAGTACGTTGGGAAAACCTTAGAATTTCTGCTGTACCAGAGAAGCTGGAAGAAACCGACTGTCTTAATTTTATGAAAGCACAAATAAGCAAATGAACTGGTATTCTACAGCAGTTAACTGAAAAAACATACTGCGTGTATGTTCCAAACCTGGCTATGAGAAAGCAACCTAGACCTTTAATAGTACAGATGCAATCCTACCAAAAGGAGTTAATTCCGACAAAACTGTGCCAGGACAAAGTACGAAAAGTGGGAGATGGCAGAGTGTTCTGTAAAATGATTACTCACTGTACAACAGGTAGAAGAGGAGTACAATTATTCCATTATTCAGGTAATATTTGAGAGAAGGAAAAAAGAAAAGCAGCTAACTAAAAGAACTGAGAGTACACTGAAATTAAGCAGAGACAGGATTTGACAGATGGATATAAATAGGAAAAATACAGTAACTTGGAAAATGACAAATGTGGGATAACAAAGCAATAATTATATTTTGTGAAATGTGAAATAACAATAAAATTTGGAAATATTGGACTTTTTTGACTTTGTTAAACCTATAGGGGACTCTAAATCATATGCTCTACTTCATGTCATTAATGTTCAGAAAAATATTTAGGAGAGAAAAACAGAAGAGGGAAGTTAACCAAGTAAAACATTTTTTTTCTTAATAGTAATATTTTAACAGTGCATGTTTTTTTGCATGCTATAAAGTTCTCAGTTATTTTTTAAATGTAATGGGGATACTAATGTAAACAGATGCTCCACTTTTTTTCTCCCCCGTCACCTTCTCCTTGCTCAGTTTTAAGAAATATAGGCACTGCAATGTAAAAAAGAAGAAAAGTCTGGTCAAGAGAGCATGACAACATAAAACTGATGTACCTGTTCTTATTCTTGCATAAGGGAATGACTGAAGTAAGGCCCTTAGCTTAATCTAGTAACAAGTTTTAAAAGAAAGCAAGTAAACGAAAAAGAACAATGAATAACATAAAGCTTTTTTCTAGCAAATAAATGCATGCTTTTAGTAAAACTTGTATCTGGTCCTCTTGTCTCCATGGAGGCAATCTGATAAAGAGAAATGCTAGGAGATGATGTTTTCTGAAAACGTTCAAGTGTTTCCCAGCTGGGAGAGCTATAAATATCAAAAATCAGACAGCATTTAGCAGAAGCACAGGTTGCACCATGTGTCTTAGCATGGATAACCCTTCTTTTAGGTTAACCCAATTCTGAAAGTGTGGCTGTCAGTTTGGGATATTTGTTTCTATCAAGGGGGTACAACTTCAATATCTAAAGACATTAGTATTAAGTTAATATATTTTTCAGGGGATATTGGGTGTGTGTGTGTCTGTTTTTTGTTTTAGAGCTTCAATAAAACAAAAGTTCTGTAAGATGTGACAGGCTCAAATTGTGTTATGACAGGAGAAAACTGTATAAAAGATCAACTTGCCAAACAGTGCATGCATGCAAAACAAAAGTTGGAAGTACACACACACACACACACACACACACACACACACACACACACCCATAAAAAAACTTGCACATAAAAAATGGGAATAATAGCTAACAAAATGAAGCTTTCTTCAATTTATTTGAATGTCAATGGTCTCACAGATAAATACAAGAAAGAAAGAATACTGAACTATATTAAAAATGTAGAGTGAAAATAACTATGCTACAAGAGACACTTGGAAAGAAGTGAACGTGTGAATTTGATAAAGAAATGGTTATTCAGCAGAATACCTGGGACAAAAGAAAAGAGGAGTACTTGTATTAAATGCAAGAGAAGCTCCAACAGTGATAGAAGAGGATAAAAAAGATAATTGTAGATCTGTAATACTAAGGCGCTACTGGAAAGAAAAATATTACACTATTTACATTCTCCTAAAACTGATATAATGGAGCTTAAGAAAATTCTGGGAGATATAACGGAACTTAAGAAAATTCTGGGAGATATAAAGTACAGTGTTGTACCTACCGTAAATGTAGATGTTAGAGTGTTGACACTGCTGCAGTCATTACACTTGGGTTATCCTGCCGTCAGGCAGTCCCACAGTCGGCCAGAGTTCCAAAGTCTTGGTCAGGCGTCGGTTGCTGTCACCTCCTCCCTGACGTCAGTGCGACAGGGGTATACAAGATGCAGCCAACGCCATTTTCTTCAGTTTCTCTTGCCCCAGATGTCTGGTGCCCCCAAATAGGCAGGCAATTCAAATTGCTAGTAAATAATACAAAAGAAAAGCAAACAACCATTTTTTGTTACCAGCAAATACTCCCCATAGGTAATAAAGGGTAGATGCCCAAGGTAAGTACCAGAAAGTAAGAGGGGAAGGAGGGAGGGTAACCTGGACTGCAGCAGTGTCAACACTCGAACATCTACATTTATGGTAGGTACAAAACTGTACTATGTTCATCGTGTTACACTGCTGCAGTCATTACACTTGGGTGGAATCCCAAAGCTGAGGTAGGGAGGCTGGATCTATAAGGCATTAGGGGTGGCTATAAGGCCCTGCAGTACAGCAGTGGCGAAGCCAGCTCTGGATTTGGAGTATAAAGGCAAATGGTAATGTTTGGTGAAGGTATGCAGAGAACTCCATGTTGCTGCTTCCAAAATATCCTTGGTAGGTACTCCTCTGAGGTAGGCAGTTGAAGTGGCTGTTGCCCTGGTGGAGGGAGATCTAATGCTGCTAGGTACAGGTTTCCCATGGTGGGTATTGCAGAAACGTATACGGTGTCCTATCCATTTAGAAATAGTCTGCTTTGAAATGGCTTTTCCCTGTGTTCCTGCAGCGTATGCTACCAATAATTGCTCAGATTTTCTGAAAGCTTTGGCTTTGTCCAAGTAGAAGCGTAACGGTCTGTGAATGTCCAAAGAATGTAGAAGTCTCTCCCCTTTGTTCTGTGGTTTTGGATAAAAAGTTGGCAAGTGAATAGCTTGGTTTAAAGCCACACTTGATACGACCTTTGGCATAAGCGTAGGGTTAGTTCTTAAAGACACCCTGTCCTGATGGAAGATGAGGAAAGGTTCCACTGCCATTAGTGCCTGTAATTCTGAAATTCTTCGTGCTGATGTTATTGCCAGTAGCAGAGCAGTTTTCCAAGAGATGTATTTTAATTCTGCTGTGTTAGCTGGCTCAAAAGGAGGTAGAGTTATTTTTTCCAAAACAAAGTTGAGGTCCCAAGTTGGTGTAGGTGCTCTACGGGGCGGTCTTATGTTGTTAGCCCCTCTGAGGTATTGTTTGAGCAAAGGATTAGAAAAAATTGGTGGATCCGTGTTGTAATGAGCAGAGATAGCTGAGGCGTGGATCTTTATGGATGAAAAAGAGAGGCCCTTGTCCAGCATCTCAGTTAAGTATTGCAGTATCTGAGGAATGTTTGGTACAAGAGGGTCCAGGTTGTGCGCTTGGTTCCAGGCACAGAATCTCTTCCATTTATCCGAGTATGCTTTCCTGGTGCTAGGCCTTCTGGCCTCCTGAATGACATCCATAACAGCTTTGGAGAGAGGCATTGCTTGCTTGACTAGGGAATTTTCCATGCAGCTAGGTTTAAGGTCTTCATCTGGCTGTGAAGTATCTGATTGTTGTGCTGTGCCAGCAAATCTGGGATGTGAGGCAAAATCCAGGGTGGTTCTTGTGCTAAGTTCTTTAAGATTGGGTACCATTGCTGGTGTGGCCAGTCTGGTGCAATCAGTATCATTTTTGTCTCTTCCAGCCTGGCTTTTATGAGTACCTTTGGAAGGAAAGGTAAAGGAGGGAAAGCTTATACTTGCAGTTTTTTCCAGCTGAATGAGAGGGCATCCACTTTCCATGCTTGTGGATGGTAGCTCCTTGTGCAAAATTTCTGTAATTGGCAGTTCTTTGGGGAAGCAAACAGATCTATGTCCGGGCTCCACCATTTTTGTGTCATCATTCTGAATATTTGTGGATTCAGTTCCCATTCGTGTGGGTCCATAATGTTTCTGCTTAGGTCGTCTGCCAGTGTGCTTTTCTCTCCTGGCAGGAATTGTGCTTGCAGATCAACTTGGTAGCTTAGAGCTGTGCTCCACAAGGTCATGGCTTGTCTGCAGAGGGGGTAGGAGTGTGTGCCCCCTTGCTTGTTTATGTACCACATAACTGTGGTGTTGTCTTTTTAGCAGTAATTGTCCTGGATGCAGTTGGTCCTTGAAAGCTATAATAGCATTTTGTACAGCTAATACCTCTTTTTGATTGATGTGGAGATGTCTTTGCTCTGTGGGCCACTCACCCTGGATACATTTTCCTGCCATGTGTGCTCCCCAGGCGTAATCCGATGCATCTGCTGTCAGTGCCTGCCTGGCTGTGGGTTGAGTGAAAGGCTGTCCCTTGTTGAGGTGACAAGCTTGTGCCCACCATCGAAACTCCTGTTGTAGGCAAGGAATAAGTGGTATAACTGTTCCCAACCTTTGACAGTGTTGAGACCATACACTCTTTAGATACCATTGTAGTTTCCTCATATGCAGTCTGGCATATGGAATTAGTAGTATGCAAGATGCCATGTAGCCCAAGGCCTGCAGAATTAGTCTTGCAGGGAGTTGGGTCTTTGTTGCCATTAATTGAAAATATTGAGTCAGTTGTCCTTGCTTGTCTGGCATGAGATAAGCCATCTGGGCCATTGTGTTCGAGCTGGCACCCAGGAATATTATCTGTCGTGAGGGCACTAGTTTTGATTTCTTTTCATTTACTGTGTACCCCAGGCAACTTAACTTTTTTACGTACGCCAAATGCTTTAGTAGAATGTCCTTGCTCTCTGCTTGAATCAGGCAGTCGTCCAGGTATGGATAAATTTAAATTCCTTTTTGCCTGCAAAATGCAATTACTGGTGCCAGGCACTTTGTGAAGACCCTGGGCGCAGCAGATAAGACAAAGGGCAGTGCAGAGAAATGATAGTGCATTGAACCAGCTAGAAATCTGAGGTATCTTCTGCAGTTTTGTCTGATGGGGACATGCAGATATGCCTCTTTGAGGTCCAAAGTCACGAGCCAAGCTTTCTTACCCAGCATGGGAAGAAGCTGCTGTAGTGTCAACATCTTGAATTTCGGAACATCCAGGTAAGTGTTTAGTGTAGAAAGGTCCAAAATGGGTCACCAGGCTTTGTCCTTTTTGGGAACCAGAAAGAGTCTTGAGTAAAGTCCTTGTCCTTGTTCCAGTGGTGGTACCTTTTGAATAGCTCTCATGTTCATGAGTGCCATAATTTGTTTTTGAGCCTCTGCCCATTGATTTGGTGGCAGATTTGGCATTCCTTTTAGCCTTGGCAGGGTGTGAAAATGGAACCTGTAACCTTGAGATACAATGTTGAGAACCCATTTGACTTTGGTGATGCAATGCCAGTTGTGATAGAAAAGTGACAGTTTTCCTCCTAGGGGGGCTGCCAAGAGAGAAAGTACAGTTTTGTACCTACCATAAATGTAGATGTCTGATAGGTATGCATCTGCAGTCTTAACATATGGGTTGTCCTGCCTCAGGCAGCCCTTCGGTCGGCCGGATTTCAAAGTGTGGGTCTGGCCTCGGTTGATGTCGCACTTTCCCCGACGTCAGAGCGTCTGGGGTATAAAAGCATCAGCCGACGCCATTTTCCTCAGTTTTTCTTGCCCCAGATATATATATATATATATATATATATATATATATATATATATATATATATATATATATATATATATATATATATATATATATATACACACACACACATGTATATACAAACAAATACACCATAATAGATTCCCCCAGCTAGCTAAAAGAGGGGTAAGTACCCTAGGAATACCACAGAGGGGTAGGAGGGAGGGTAAACCTGACTGCAGATGCATACCTATCGGACATCTACATTTATGATAGGTACAAAACTGTACTATGTCTTTCAAGGATGCATCTGCAGTCATAACATATGGGTAGAATACCATAGCCAATCTGGGGGAGGAGGTACTAAGAAAAGGATGGTGTAGTTAAGATCTCCTGCAGGACTGCAGTAGCAAAACCTGCTCTGGATCTGGAGTATAAAGGTAGATTGTAATGTTTGGCAAATGTATGCACGGAGCTCCAAGTAGCAGCTTTTAAAATGTCCTTGGTAGCCACCTCTCGCAGGAAGGCTGTAGTGGTGGCCGTGGCCCTTGTGGAATGAGGCCTGATGTTTTCAGTAACTGTCTTTCCATGAAAGGAGTAACAAAATCGAATGCAATTTCCTATCCATTTTGAAATAGTCTGTTTGGAAATTGCTTTTCCTTGCACCCCAGTAGCATATGCTACAAATAGTTGGTCAGTTTTTCTGCTAGTTTTAGTTCTGTCCAAGTAGTAGTGTAGTTGTCTGTGTATATCCAGGGTGTGCAGAAGTTTTTCCCCTCTATTCTGCGGATTTGGGAAGAACGTAGGCAAGTGAATAGCTTGGTTCAAGGATACCCTAGATACCACCTTTGGCATAAAAGTAGGATTGGTTCTTAGTGAAACTCTGTCCTGATGGAAGATAAGAAATGGCTGTACTGCCACTAATGCTTGTAACTCAGATACTCTTCTTGCTGAAGTTATTGCCAGAAGGAATGCAGTTTTCCAAGACAGAAACTGTAGATCCGCTGATGCTGCTGGTTCAAAAGGAGGACGTGTTAGTTTCCCCAACACAAAGTTGAGATCCCAAGCAGGTAGAGGGGGTTTTCTTGGAGGTTTAATATTTTTGATCCCTCTCAGAAATTGCCTGAGGAGAGGGTGTGAGAAGATAGGTGGATCCACATTGTATTCTGCTGAAATTACTGAGGCATGAATCTTAATGGAAGAATAGGACAGGCCATTGTGGAACAATTCTGCTAAGTATTCCAGAATATGTGTCATGCTTGCCACTGTCACATCTGTGCCTTTTGATGTGCTCCAAATGAGAAATTTTTTCCATTTAGCTGAGTATGTCTTCCTTGTGGAAGGCCGGCGAGCTTCCATGATAATGTCCTTCACTTTCTGTGATAAAACATTTTGTTTGGGATTTAAGGAATTTTCCAGGCAGTTAGCTGCAATGTTTTCAAGTTGGGATGCATGATCTTGAAATTGTTCTGCGTCAGAAGAAGAGGCCATAGGGGGAGAGGCCATGGTTTTGCCTGTGACATGCTTCTCAATAATGGATACCAGTGTTGTCTTGGCCAGTCTAGAGCTATCAGAATCACTCTTGGCTGTTCCTCCCTGATCTTCAGTAGAACCTTGTACATTAATGGGAGAGGTGGGAAGGCATATACTTTTAGAGCTTTCCAGCTGAAAGAGAGTCCACCCTCCAAGCTTGTGGGTGTTATGTCCTTGAACAGAATGTCTTCAGTTGATGGTTGATGGGGGAGGCGAACAGATCTGTCTCCAGCATTCCCCATGCCTTTGCTATGAGTTGGAAGATGTCTGGGTGCAGCATCCATTTGTGTGCATCCATGGTAGTTCTGCTTAAGCTGTCTGCCAGTGTATTCTCTTTCCTTGGCACGAACTGTGACTGTAGTTGGATATTGAGTTTCAGGCATAGTTCCCATAGATTCATAGCCAGCCGGCATAGAGGGTAGGAGTGTGTGCCTCCCTGCTTGTTTATGTACCACATGACCGTGGTGTTGTCTATCCTTATCAACAGGTGGCCTTGATGGAGGAAGGGTTTGAAAGCCTCGATTGCATGCATCACTGCCAGCATTTCCTTTTGGTTTATGTGCATGCGTAGCTGCCCTTGAGACCATAGGCCTTGGATACATTTGCCCTCCATGTGTGCTCCCCATCCTCGGTCTGAAGCGTCCGTGGTGATGGTTTGTTTTGTTTTTGGTTTGTTGAAAGGCAACCCTCTGTTGGACTGGCAGGCCTGAGCCCACCACAGAAATTCCTTTTGAAGGCAAGGAATGATTGGTATCAAAGTTTCTAAACTGTGACTGTGTTGAGACCATACACTCCTTAGGTACCATTGTAATTTTCTCATATGCAGCCTGGCCTGTGGTATCAGAATTATGCAGGATGCCATGTAACCCAGGGCCTGCAGCATTTTCTTTGCAGTAGGCTGAGTGTGTCTTGTCAGAATCGTGAAGTAATCCGGAAGTTGTTTTTATTTTTCTTCTGTGAGAAAGGCCATTTGGGTGGTTGTGTCCAGATCTGCACCCAAAAAGGTTATCCTTTGGGATGGAACAAGTCTTGACTTTTGGATGTTGACTGTGTATCCCAAGGCCTGTAGCAGGTGGATGGCATAGGCCAAATCCTTTATCAAATTTTCCTTGTTGTCCGCTTGTATTAGGCAGTCGTCCAGATATGGGTAGATTTGAATCCCCTGAAGTCTGCAGTGTGCAATTACTGATGCCAGGCATTTCGTCAATACTCTGGGCGCAGTAGATAAGCCAAAGGGCAGTGCTGAGAATTGATAATGCTCTGATCCTGCAAGAAATCTGAGGTGTCTTCTGCAACTTGGTTGAATAGGGACGTGCAGGTATGCCTCCTTGAGATCTAGAGTCACCAGCCAAGACTCCTTGCCCAACATGGGAAGATGTTGCTGTAGGGTCAGCATCTTGAATTTTGGCACAATGAGGTAAGTATTCAGTGCGGACAGGTCGAGTATAGGCCTCCATTGATTTTCTTTTCTTGTTGCAAGGAATAGTCTGGAGTAAAATCCTTGGCCTTGTTCTGAAAGTGGTACCTTTTCTATAGTTTTCATCTGAAGCAAGTTGTTGATCTGCTTTAAAGCCTCTGCCCTCTGATTTGGTGGTAGGTTTGGCATTCCGTTTCTTTTTGGCAAAGTGTGGAAGTTGAACCTGTATCCTTTGTCTATTATTTGCAGTGTCCATGTGTCCCTTGTAATATAATGCCAGTTTTTTGAAAATAAAGCAAGCTTTCCGTCCAAGGGTGCTTCCAGTTGAGCCCTGGTAGGCGGAATCAGAGTAAGGTCATTGAGCCTGTCCTGGTGTAGTAGTTGTTTTTGCTGCTGTTGCACTACTCCTCTGGCTGGCAGGCTGCCACTGACGGCCTCTGTAGGAGCCCTTTGATTGGCCTCTGCCTCTGGGGCATCTGTTCCTGCCTCTCTGGGCTCTGTCCGAGTCTGGAAAGGACCAATTCTTAGTAGGCCAGTTTCTGCTGAATCTCGGTGGTTGTACTTGCAGGAAATCCTTAACTGTTTGCACAGATTTTGCCTTTTCTTCAAGCTTTAAGACCTCCTGAGCAGAGGAGCCAAATAAATTTTGTTTCTCCATTGGAGCATCCAGGAGTTTAGCTTTAACATGGTCTGGCAAAGATTGTTCCTTCAGCCAGGCATGCCTACGAATAACTGCCCCAGTCATAGCGGAGCTAAATGAAGACTTCAATGCATCATAGCCACATTTTAAAAAAATGATTACTAACCTGCTGTGAGTTGTGTACCAAATCCTGAAGGGATTTACGGTCAAGGGGTTCAGGAGAAGAAAGTTTCTTATTCATTTCATCTAACAAATACTCTTGGTACTGTATCATATGAAATTGACAATTTAATGCCCTGACAGAAAGAGTTGCAGAAGTATATACCTTCTTTCCCCATCTCTCTAAAGCTCTAGACTCTCTTTCAGAGGGTAGAGGATTTTTGGCAGTGGCGGCCGCAACCCCTTTAGGGCCCTGAGAAATAGTTTCTGGGTCTGCAGAATGGGCTTTATACAGATGGAAATGAGAATCCGGTACCCTGTAGTATCTATCAGGTTTGGCAGGGGCCAGAGGGAGAGTATCAGGGGCTGTACTGACATCATTGTACACACCATCAATTACATTCAAAACAGGAGGTATAGCTAAGGGCCTATGTTGAGGCAAATGTAAAAAGGTCCTTAATCTTTTTCTAGAATCAGAGAATTCCTGACCTTGCCATTGAAAATGCTCTCTCATGGAGTGTAGAGTCTCACCAAAGGAAAACTCTTCAGGAGGTGAGGCCGAAGGGATAGATTCTTCAGCATCAGAATCCTCATAGGGCGAATAAGCCTCCTCCTGGTGGTCTGACAACTCAGATTCATCCGTGGACTCATCTGAAGAGTGTGGGTCAGAGGGGTCAGTCCTGGGCCTTTTGTCTGGTGGAGGGTGAGAGGCCTTGTCCGGGTGAGGTTGTGAACCTCTAATCAAAGAAATAAGGTCCTCTGCAAGGCTGAGGATCTGGGAACTAGAGGAAGGCCTCTGAGAGGTAGTCTTGGGAGGCAAAGCTTTAGAAAGCTTAGCAGCTTTAACCCTAGAAAAGGCCTTAATGGACATGGAAGCAGGGGGGCCTAGCTGCCCCACGTGCTGGAGTAGAAATGTCCAAAGGTATGGTGTCGGACATTTCCTGGACACTGGTTTCGGTAGGTAACTCGGTAGCCAACTCAGCCGGGGCCTCCCGGGCCGCGGTGGTCGGTCGAATGGATTCAGAAGAAGGAATCTCCGAGGACTCTGTTTCGGCCGAAACAGAGACACTCGCGGTAGGCCTTACCGTGGTTTCAGCTGAAACTGCGGGCCACGAGTGTCGGTCCTTGTCCTTCCGTTTTTTCACCAAATGTGAAGTCGGAGTCTCTGACGGCATTTTATATGCAAAACTGGCCCCAAAAAATTCCTCTGCAAACTCCGACCGACGTCTAAGAGTTAGTCGGTTGAAGGAAGCACAGGCTGAACAGGCCGATACGTCGTGGTCTGGGCCTAAGCAAGGAAGGCAGTAGGAATGGAAATCCTTATGAGGTATTTGTTTCCCACAAGTTAAACAATTATTTACTTTGTCTGACATCGGCTGAGGCAAGAAAGAGTCCCCAACAGGGTACTTAGCTTTTTCGAAGTCTTCGGTAGCTGAATTCACTGGATCTGACCGACTGGCACTTGCGAACAGCTTCTGCTTCGGGCACCGCGCGGCAAGAAAGACTGAGGAAAATGGCGTCGGCTGATGCTTTTATGCCCCAGACGCTCTGACGTCGGGGAAAGTGCGACATCAGCCGAGGCCAGACCCAGACTTTGGAATCCGGCCGACCGAAGGGCTGCCTGAGGCAGGACAACCCATATGTTATGACTGCAGATGCATCCTTGAAGGACATCTGTTTGGCAGCTGTAGTGGAAAGTGATTGAGTCTGTTTTTTATAAGGTTGAGGCCCGTCTTCCCCTTCTTTCTGGACTGGTGTGCCCCCTTGTCAAGGCCTGTAAGGGCCTTGTGTCTGACCTCTACCTCTTGGATGTCTGTATCTGCCCCTTTGAGGTCTATCTGTGACTGGAAAGGACCAGTTCTTTGTTGGCCAATTTCTGCTAAAACGAGGAGGCTGAACCTGTAAGAAATCTTTCACCATTTGCATAGATTTTGCCTTATCCTCCATCTTCTTTAATACCTCCTCTGCCTTAACTCCAAACAGCACATCCCGCTGCAAAGGTGCATCCAATAATTTGACCTTAACATGATCTGGTAATGTATGTTCTTTTAACCAAGCATGCCTTCTAATGACAGAGCCTGTAACTGCTGCTCTACAGGAGGCCTCAAAGGAATCAAACCCACATTGCAAAGTATGTTTTCCCACTTGTTCAGCTGCATGCAATAAATCCTGCACTTCTTTTAAGTTAGGAGGATCTGAATCTGAAAGCATCTTTTGTTTCAACTGAGACATCAAAAATTGCTGATATTTTAGCATGTGAAACTGGCAATTCAAGGCTCTCATTGCTAAAGTTGCAGATGTATATACCTTCTTTCCCCATCTGTCTAATGCACTGGAATCTCTGTCAGAGGGAACTGGGGTTTTGCTGATGAGGCCTTAATCCCATTGGGTCCCTGAGAAATAGTTTCACGGTCAGCAGCAGGGCTTTTGTACAGGAATTTGTGAGAGTCAGGGACTCTGTAATATCTATCAGGTTTAACTGGGGCTGGGGGTAAGGAGTCAGAGTTCAAACTAGATTCAGTGTACACATCATCCACAATGTCTAAAACTGGTGGGATAGCAAGGGGTCTGGTGTTGAGGCAATAAAAGGAAGTCTCTGAGCCTTTTCTTGGATTCTGAGTAATCCTGACCTTCGCAATGGAAATGCTCCCTCATGGTATTTAAGGTCTCCCCAAAGGAGTAATCCTCAAGCGGAGAGGCTGATGGAACTGATTCCTCAGCATCAGAATCATCAGAATCCTCATAAGGGGGTAAATAATATCCTAGGTCCGAGGAGGAGTCTGAGAAAATGGACACCTGGTCAGAAGATTCATAGTCTGCATCCTGTCTGGGCCTTTTATCAGGAGGGGATGGGACCCCCTGATCAGGGTGATTAGTTCCTCGGCCATTTTTAGCATTTGTTTCTTATGCATGGAAGCCTGTCCTGCAGAGAGTTGTGTCTTTCTTTGCTTTTAAGGGGGGCTTAGACTTAACAGAGGGTTTAATGGTTAACTGGGTAGGTCTGAAAACACCCTCTGAAACTGTGGATTGCTCAACTACTTCGGTTCCCTCAGTAGGTTTAGGATCTGAAAGCTGAAGACCTACTGCGTCCGAAGGCTCAACCAGCTCCACGTGGGAGTCGGAGGCGGTCTGTGGTTCCTTGGAAGAGGTAGTCAGGGGCTACGTAGGGGCCTCGCTGAAAACTGGAGAACTGGCGACCGGCCTTGAAGAGGTCTCATCGTCAGTTTTGGGCCTCAGATGCCTGTCCTTGTCCTTTTCATGCATTGCATCGTCGGAATTTCCGATGGCATAGTGTAATTGAATTTTCTACCAAAATAATGTCGGGCAAAATCACACAGACGTTTAATAGTGCGCTTGTTAAACCTAGCACAAAACCGACAACCAGTGACGTTGTGGTCAGGGCCTAGGCATGGAATACAACAGGAGTGGAATTCCTTATGAGGTATTTGCTTCCCACAAGAAATACAGTTATTAACATTTACTGACATCGGTCTGAGGCAAGAAAAAGTTTCCCCAACGGGGTACTTAGCTCTTTTAGAAGACTTCGGTTCTGGATTCGGAATGAAAATCTCAGGAGTCGGCCGACCGGCACTTGCGAACTGCTTCTACTTCGGGCACCGTGCTGCAAGAAAGACTGAAGAAAATGGCGTCGGCTGCATCTTACATACCCCTGTCGCACTGACGTCAGGGAGGAGTCGACAGCAACCAACACCAGACCAATACTTTGGAACTCTGGCCGACTGCAAGACCGCCAGACGGCAGGATAACCCAAGTGTAATCCAACAAGAACGTAGTACAGCCACCAAGTTTACGTTTCCTGGATGATATTTTTATAGTATGGACGGGTGATAAATTATTGTTGGATGTCTTTTTAAAGTATATTAATAATACAGTATGGTTCTTACAGTTCACCCATGAATTTAATGACAAGAAAATTAATTATTTGGACATCACATTAGAATATGATATTGTAGAAGGTGTTATTCATTCCAATATATATAGGAAACCTACGTTTTCCAATTCGTATTTGCATAATAATAGCAATCACCCTAGCCATCAAAAGAAGGCTATTATTAAAGGGCAGATGGTTAGGGCAGTGCGCATGACAAGTAAGTTAACAGATTTGGTTAGAGAATTGGATTTCATTGTATCCTTATTTTTAAATAGAGGATATTCCGAAAAATTATGTATGGAAGTTAGGGAAGAGATTTTAGTTAAAAGGAATAGTGGTGTCATGCAAGCAATTTTATTGTCAGAAATAGATAAGTTTGGTTATAACTGTAATGAGGAGCCTACAGTAAAGTTGATTGACGAGTCTATTCTATTTATTGTCACCTATAATAGGGATATTGAAGTTATTCAGAGATTTATTTTGAATAACTGGGAGGTGTTCCAAAATAGTGAGTGCAGTGGGATTTTTAGTAATAAATTGAAATTTGTCTACAAAAAAGATAGATCATTTAAGGATATTTTGAAAAAGTACTTTCACTCAAAAACATCTTACAAATAGGATAAAAGGTAATTGTAAGTGTGGCAGATGTTCTACTTGTTGTTATATTTATACTACTGATGATAAGATTTCAGTAAATTTATGTAATATTAACATTTTAGGACACTTTGATTGTCACACTAAGAATGTGGTCTATCTCGCAAAATGTCAAGAGTGTGAAGTATTTTATGTGGGAAAAACCTGCAGAAAATTCAGAGAGAGAATTAAGGAACATCTCTTGGATATAAAACATAAAAAATCTGTTAATGCCCTAGCAAGACACGTGATTGAGTGTGAAAATCATCGGTTTAAGTTTTGCATTATTCAGCAACTTAATATTGACCCACAGGGTAGAATCACACAATACCATCTGGATTTGTGTGAACTTAGATGGCAGTTACGTCTAAATGCACATAATTATCCAGGAATTAATGAATTTACATCAATTAAACCTTGCCTTAGGATTAGACAGATTGAGGGATGAAATATGGAATTAAATATATTTTGTATAAATTTCATAAATTCAACATATGACAAACAGAATATTGATTTAATACATATTAGTATTTGTTAAATAATATTATTATTGGAATTAAACCACTATTTAACATTTTATATTTTACTGTTAATTGAACAAATGCATATTACTGATTGTGTATTTTACATTAATAATATTACATATATACACTACCAAATGAATCAAGCAAACAGGTTTTAATTATATATATGGGTTTAGTTTTTAAATGGAATTTTTAATAATAATAAATTTGTTTTTAATGTTATTTAATTCAAGAAGGTTTAGTGACTGTAATTAAATTAATTGATTGTAATATAAATGTATTGTATTAAATTTTGTATTAGATTGATTCATATATTAGAAGTATAACATTAAGTGTAATTATTGTATTAATTGTGTTTAATTTAGTTGCTATAGAATTTTATTAAGTTAGTAATTGGTTAATTGAATGCACTATATATAAGGCTATGCCAATCTGAGGAAGTCATTGTTAGACGAAACCTAGGTTATTGGTGAGCCTATCGTGCAGTTTGTTCAATAAACTTGGTGGCTGTACTACGTTCTTGTTGGATTTCATCGTTTTACTTCCATTTTGTGATTCTAACCCAAGTGTAATGACTGCAGCAGTGTAACAAGATGAACATCGGAGCTTTTGAAAATTCTTGGAGAGAATCAGCTTTCAGAAAGGAATATTACTTATAAGTGGGGACTGGAATTTGATTTGAAGCAGTGGGGGGCCAAAAGGGAAAATATAACAAAGGAGGGTAGATTTTTTTAAGAAATTTATGAAAATATTTGGCATGCAAGATGTGAATTCAGTACTTGAGTCTGAAGTGAATTTACGTATTCTCCAAGATACAAAAACTGGGGTAGGGCTAGACAGAATATTTATTTCTTAGAAATATGTGCATTTAACTGAAAGTCTTAAAACGCGGCCAATACCCATTTCACATCATGTGCTAATAATAAAAACAAAGGGCAATGAAAAATGAGATACTGGCATTTTCCCACCTATCTGATGAAGAGAGGAATTTAAGAAATGAGTAGTGGAAATGATTCAGGAGCTATTAGAGAAGATATAAATATCTTCTGAAAATATAGCTAGAAGTGGGATAAAATTAAAGTGGAGTTTAAAAATGGGTTGGATATAAAAAAGATATGGTTAAGAAGCAATAATTATTTAGAGGGACCAACAAATGTTACAGTATTGCAACATGGGGGAAACTCACAGAACAAGAGCAGGAGCAATTGCAGAATGCTAAACAGAAAATACGGGATTAGCTCGATAATATGCATGAGTTTAGAAAGACAGCTGTTAAGCAACCGTTTTTGATCACAACTCTAGACCACAAACCATTTAACATAACTCAGGCAACAGAAAGTAGAAAAGGCTGTTGTCAAGCGTAGGGAACCTATAACAAGGAAGAGAACAGCAGATCCTGTAGAGGTATTAGAAATATTTCAGAAATTCTATAAAAGTCTGTGTAAAGCAAAGAAAAATGGAAATCAAGAAAAGGTACAAATGGAATGTTTAAGGAAGAATTAAATATGCCAAGATTAGAGGTATTGGTGGCTCAATTACTAAGAATTAGTATAGGAGGCGATGAGATAAAAATGGTGATGTACAACCAATACACAGGAAAGTGCCCAGGAACAGATGGTATTCCTGTAGAAATTTGGAAGCTAGGAAGGAAGGAAGAAAAACTGATAAAGACCCGGAAGGAACTGTTAACCAGTATTTTAAGAAAAGGAGTACCAACATCCTCGAAGAAAGCAATGGTGGCTGTAACACCTAAGGACGGTAAAGATCCATTGATCCAGCTTCATACAGACCCATTTCAATACTAAACCATGATTATAAAGTAAACGAAACTGGCACACACCCAGCAAAAGTCCTGAAATAGAACAAAATCAGCACCAAAAATGGTTCAAATAATCCTGTAGAAAACAATGTAAAAAGGTAGTTTTGTTTGGATTACTTGAATCCTTTTTGGTCTTGATTATAAAGTGCTTATATCTATAATGGCTAAAAGAATCATACACGTGATGCCAAAATTGATAGATGTGGCTCTATGTGGGTTTGTGGAGGACAGGTAAACATTTGACAACATTAACTGAACATTGGATGATCCAGAGGGAAGCAGAATGTAAGAAAATATCACTGTTGTTGGTGGGTCCTGATGCACAGAAAGCATCTGACAGAGTAAGCTGGGACTAAGAGCAGGGCAATGGAAGCATTTGCAATCTCTGATAAAATTATAAGGTTGATCAGGAGGATATATGAGGGATTGGAGGCGAACATTAAAGTGGATGAGTTCCTCTCTGATAATTTCTGCTTGAGCTCAGGAACAAGGCAGGGGTGTCCTCTTTCCCCTTGGTTATTTGCACTGTATTTGGAACCACTGGAAAAGCAGGTGAGGTAATGAGAAATTCAACGACATAACTGCTGTGGCAGTCAGGAAAGGCTGGCTCTGTTTGCAGCTCATATTATTTTATACCTTTTAAAAAAAAAAAAAAAAAACAGAGGGGGACATTTCAGTGAAGTGGAACATTTTGAGGGAGTTTGAAATCTTTTGGGATACAAAATTAATGAAGCTAAAAAAAGGCAATAGCTATAAATTATGTACCAATACACAAACTGGTTCAGCAACATCTATGTTTAAGGGGGCATGAGGTAGTACTTACCAGTATGGATTAAAAATGTTTCCAGTATGGCAGCTAATGATACAGGAAGAGACTAAACAAAAAAAAAATATGAGAACTGAGAAACTAAAGGCTCTTTTATGTGGATGGGGATGTAGGATAAGGGTAGTTGAGATGTTTTAGTCCCTTTAATCTTATATATAGGTCAGGCATATTTTTATCGACCAGAGAAGTTGTGGACAGCAATTAATGGAGAGCTGAAAAATTTTATCTGGGAGGGGAAGACAGCAAGACTCAAGGGGGGATAAGCAGATTCTTCTAACTGAATAAGGAGGATTGGGATTACCTGATTTGAAGGGGTATTTCAGAGCTACACAGTTAAGGCTCCTATACTAAGCACAAGCATAAACTTACAATTCTAAGTGGAAAGAGATGATGATGATGAAAAAGGGTGGAAGCTTAAGCAACAAGGAGAGACTAGGATTTTGGATGAAGATCTTTAAGAACAACAACAATAACTATACAGATTCATTACATTCATAAACATCAGAAAATATTCTAAGAACTAAGTCAGCACGGGAATGGAGAAAGGAAACTGCAGATATGGATGACTGCAATTAGGGATACAGAAAACAGGCAAGAAGGGGCTGGAGTTTATTGCTGAAAACTGGCAAAGAAACCAAGGTATTGTGAGCAAAGAGGGAAAGGTAACAGAATGGGAAGGACACCAAGAAATTATATGGACTTCAGGTTACAGATTGCCTTTCCTATCAAGGGTTGATATTAGAGTACAGGCAAAGAGAAAGAAATAGTGGGGGTCCTAAAAGAAAGACCAGCACTTGCAGAGTTTGTAGTAGAATCTAGAACAGAAGCTGCTTGTGTATGACAACTATAAGAACCAATCACAGGAGGCTAGAAAGGCTTGAGAAGAGAGATTGGATAAGCAATTCACAAAGTAACAATATGCAAAAAAATCTAGAAAATTTAAGGTTTTTGTGTGGAAATGTTTAAGTAGGTATTTTTATACCCCAAGTAGAGTAGACTCCAGAAAAATTTTTCTCAGGTAGACAGCAAATGCTGGAGGTGTGATGGGGAAGAAAGAGGTAATTGGGAACATATTTTCTGGGAGTATAATGAGCCAGCAGACTTTAAAGATTCCCTGCAGATTACTGTATTAGTGATATCGGTTGGGCAAATTGGTGCATCTAGGGAAATGATTTTTTCTGAGCTATGCTACAGAATCAGAATTGCCTAGACATAGTAAGGCCTTGCTGAGTCTAATTATGGTGGCTGCCAAAAAAGCAATTACTAGAAAATGGAAATCAAAGTCTAAAACAACTGTACTAGAGGTAATGAATGTACACAAAGGTAAAACTGGAACTGGGATCTTTAGAAAAGGGTAGGATCAAATTACATAAGAAAAAAATGGAAATTGTGGGAACAATGCATACAGGGGAAAAAGGAGGTTTAAATAAGGCAGGATTTGAATGAGCTACATAATGTCTGACTGACAAGGATTGTGTAGATTATAAGTGATGTATAATGCTTGCAATTAAAATTCCGTCGATATACTTTGTGATGTACAATCCAGCTAAGATTACACCAGTGTGTTTTTTCATTTATATAAATGTATGAATACCTATATCAAAAGTGATGATTTAATAAAGACGTTGCTTGTTAAAAAAAAAAAAGCTGATAAGGTCAATACAAAGATTTTAAAAGAAAGTTAAGCTAATTCACAAAAACACCACCATTACAGCTCCAGAGAGGAACCTGCATCTCGAGGCAGCAAACGAGATCTGAGTTAATGGGGATGCAATGGTGCGTTATGGGTAGAGGGAGGAACTCGAGAGCTGGATCCAAGTCTGGAATATACACTGAAATCAGTTCTGAGGACTGGATCTGAAACAGTGGGTTGAGGAAGAATGAAAGGGACATCAGATGCTTCTGTTAAAAGGGGTAACTACCAGGGCATACAAAATATTCCACAGCAACTACAGGGATCTAAGACGGTTAGAAAAGATTGGGAAGAGAAACTGGATAAACAATTCACAAGGAAACAATGGAAGGAAATATGTATGGCTCCCAAATATGAAAAAGTCTAGAACATTTAGGATTTTTGTATGGAAGTAGTTGCATGGATATTTTATACCTTAAACTTCCCAGTACTGTTCCACAGGTAGACGGGAAATGTAGAGGTGCGATGAGGAAGAAAGAGGTAATTGGTAACGTATGCTTTGGGAATTTCATCAGTTAGCAGACTTTAAAAATGCTTAACAGATTACTCTGTCAGAAATATTGGGACAGCAAATAACTAAGGAAATGATTTTCTGAGCCGAGATACAGGATCTGATTATTAAGTTTAATTCTGGTGGCTGCCAAAAATGCATTTAATAGAAAATGGAAATCAAAGTCTAAACAGACTGACACACTGAATACTGTAACTGAGATAAAAAAACTGGGAATGAGATCTTTAGGAAACCGTAGGAGAAAACTGTACTGAAAAAATGGAAATTATGGGAACAGTATATGCAGGATAACATTTAGAAGGAGGTGTGAGCTTTAAGAAAAGTCAGGAACTGAAATGTATACAATGATGGATTGATGATACTTATACAAAAGTGTGTGTGATGTATAATGTTTGAAACTGTGAACATGTTAATATGATCTGTTCTATTTTATATAAAAAAAGAAGTTATGTACTTACCATAACGTTCCAAGTTGTTCATCTCGCCTTCATTCTTTACTGATGGGTTCAAAGCCAATCCCTCGGTTCCAAGTCAGCCAATTGCAAAGCTCAAGGTCTTCAAATAGCTCGAGGCCAAGTCCTTATCCCATGATGCACCTAGAGTTATCTCAGATCTTGTTTGCTGCGTATAATACCATATGTCATTCTTTCACTCCCAAGAAAGGGTATAGAAGGATTGAGCAACCAGGATGGAACCAGCATCTCAGTCATCTAACAGCCCAGGAGGGGCTAAGAGGCAGGGACTAAGAATGAAGGCAAGATAAACAACTCACATGGAACGTTATGGTAAGTACATAACTTCTTTATGTGAAGTTGTTCTACCTCGCCGTTCATTCTTTACTGATGGGTAGAGTCCCAAGCACCATCAATCCCAGGTGGCTCACGGGAGTATATTTCCCAGGACCGTGGATCCAAAGGAGGCCCTGCCAACTTTGTAATGAGTGATAAAAGCATGAGATTTTGACCAAGTGGCTGCTGTGTAAATGTTATCAATCGGAAATCTGGCAGAAAAGGCAGATAATGTAGAAACTACTCTGGCTGAGTGTGCTTTAATTTTATGGTGCAAAGGCATATTTGGCAGCTGAATAAGCAAAGGTGATACAAACAGATAACCATTTATATAGTTGTTTTAGCCACTAGTCTACCCTTCCTGGAGTCTGAACATGAAACAAAAAGCTGGTCTGACTTTCTGAAATCTTTTGTTCTATCCAAATAAAATCTGAGCTGTCTGTGAACATCAAGTTTGTGCAGCATGAACTCTAAACTGTTTGAATGTTTGGGGAAGAAGACTGGCAAATCAATAACTTGGTTGAGATTATTTTCAGTGCAAACCTTGGGCAAGAATGAGGGGTTTGTTCTAAGTGAGACGCTGTCAGCATGAAATATCAAATAAGGAGCCTTGAAACTCAAATTCGAAAACAAAAATTTCAGGAGTCGGCCGACCGGCACTTGCGAACTGCTTCTGCTTCGTGCAATGCGTGGCAAGAAAGACTGATGTAATGGAGTTGGCCGCATGTTTTATACCCCTGACGACCTGACGTCATGGAAGAAGGGATAGCAACCGACGCAGGACCCAAGACTTTGTTAATCAGGCCGACTGAGGGCTACCTGCAAGCAGATAACCCAAATGTAATGACTGCAACAGTGAAACACAAAGACCACCACCTGGAATCCTAGACACCTCAGGTGAGCCGTGACCACTGCCATGCATTTGGTGAACACTCTGGGGAATGTAGTGAGACCAAAGGGCAGGGCTCAAAACTGGTAATGATTAGCTCCCAGCCAGAAGCGTAGATGATCCCGGGATGGCCTGGCCATTTTTATGCGGTAGTACGCATCCTTGATATCTATCGAGCACATCCAATTGTCCTTCCCTAAGAAAGGAAGTATACACTGAAGCGTGACTATCTGGAACTCCTCTTTCTTTACATATTTGTTCAGTCTGCTGAGGTCCAGTATGGGTCTCCAGTCCCCCGTCTTTTGTGGAATCAAAGAGATTCTTGAATAAGTTCCGGATCCTGTCTGGTCTACTAGGACTGGTTGGATGACTCTTTTAGCAACGTTTGGACCTCTATTGTTGCCTGTTCCCTGTAACTGGGTGGAACGTCTGGGATTTTCCTTACGAGTGGAGGGGGTGTGGCAAATGGGATGAAGTTTCCTCTGGAAATGATACTTTGTACCCAGCTGTCTTTTGTTATTTTGAGCCAGGCGTCTGGATACAAAGATAAGCGACCCCCGGCTGCCTCCAGAACAGGACAGTTGGGCCTCCTTTCAGGAGCGCTGGTAGGGCTTCCCAGAGAAGTGATCTCTGTCGCCCTGGTGTTGCGGACCCCCTCTGCAGCAAGGGCGGCGGCGTCTATTATTGCCCCCTCCCCTGCCTCTGGAGGAGGGTTCACAATGTGTGTCCTGAAAGGCTCCTTGGGCTTTTTGGAACCACATTTTTCCTCCCCTTTGACCCTTAGGGTAGGGTAGGGGGTGGAAAAATGGACCCCGATGGCAGACAGTGTCTTTTCGTCCTGTTCACACCTGGTTAAGGTTTCCTTCATTTTAGGCCCGAAAAGGAACAAGCAATCAAAGAGAGTATTCACAAAGGATGACTTGAAGGGCTCCACAAAGGAACACAAGTACATCCAGGAGCGTCTCCTAAGAGTAACTCCTATACCCGCTGCCCTACTCGTTCCATCAGCTGCATATGAGATGAGGCGCATGGATGTGTTTAATATAGAATTGAGGGTAGCACGCTGGGCGGCAACTTTGTCAGTAGCTCCTGCAGCTACTGCATCCTGAAGAGCATATCCTAGCTCTTTAAGGAGATCTCATTGTAACCTGGTAAAATGGGTTAAATAGTTGAGCGAACAAAGAGCAAAAGTCGCTGAACTAAACATGCACTTCCCGTACCTATCCATGATCCTGGAGTCTCTGTTAGGAGGCTGGATAGACGAAGTCTCAGACATTTCCTTTTTGATGGCTGCCGCCACCACCTTGGCATCAACTGGAACACCTTTTAAGAACGATTTGTCAAGGGGGCAGAAATGAACTTATTAGGCCTCCTAGGGACAGGCTCCATAGTATCCGGAGACTCCCACGCCCTTCATGAGACCAGCTGCATCAGCTCATCGAGGGGTGGAGACGACCAAGAGGTGGAGGGCTGAGATCCGAAAACCTTCAGGAGAACTGACTCATCCTTAGTAGGGCTCTTGGACTGCCAGTCACCCCACTGCCTAAGGCTTTCAAGTATCTCAGCAAATGAAATTTCTTCAGAGAGGGACCTTTCTGACTCATTTAGGTCATTATCCGATGTTAGAGACTCCCGAGGGAAGTCTAGATGTTTCCTGTTACACAATCTCTTCCTGGGAACCTCATCAGTGGGAGCTTCTGGTGAGGTCTCGGAAGAGCAAGGGCCACTCAATGGGGCTTCCTGAGGCTCTGGGTCTCTACGCTTGGTCAGGATGTGTGAGGCAGAAGCAAACACAGATGCTTTAGGGGAGGAGGAAGCCAGACCTGAGGTAGAGGATGTCTTAAGAGACAGGACTCCTCATGGCATCAAAAGCACCTCTGCTCTGATGCGAGGGAACCGACGGATCCGAAGAAACCATCGATACCCCTGGCACCGGGACAGTGGGCTCCGAACCAAAGGTAGGAGCCAAGCTCATCCATGCCGAAACCCTGAGAGACAGAGTCGGAACCGACAATTCAGTCAGACTTTCCTCCTCGGACCCGACCAGAGTGTGTCGGCTCCTAGAGTCCTCGATCGACACTGAGGACAGCAGCGTGCAGAGGGCTGAAGACACTGGAGCAGGAGTCGGCTTCGAGGGTTCCACTATCAACAGGTCCGACTCCTCCACTCTGAAGGACCAGCATGGCTCTGAGGAGGAACAGTTTGAGCTGGTGCAAGGGTCATCAGCTCCGAAGCCATTTGGGTCGAAACAGATAAAATTTTTGCCCAGGTCGGTGCCGATAACTGCTTCTGCACCACACGATCCACATCCAGATCAGAAAGGCTGATAGAGGACCGAGAAGAGCACACTGAAGGTGGTACCAGCTGTAGTAACAGACTCTTAGGACCTTAGGACACCGGTTCCAAGAATGGGGACCAGTTCCGAAAAGAAAAGACTGTCTGTTCTGATGGTAGTGGAGTCGAAGTCAAAGATTTCTTTGATTTTTTAGAGCCTGAAGTCTTAGAAGACTTTGAGGACTTGCTGGATCCATCTTGGTCACTCAAAGCTTCTTGAAACAACGGTTTCAACAACCCTCTGTCAGTAAGTTTTCTTTTCCTTTCCTGTAAGACCCATGAGGAGAAGGGATGGCATATAGCACAGCTATCATGTAAATGCAGGGCTCCTAGACAGTGCACACAATTTACATGGCTGTCTGTTACAGACATCTTTTGGCAACACTTCGGGCACTTTTTGAAACCAGACTTGGGCTGCTTGTCTTGGTCAGCCATTGTAAAAATCTGAGTGAAAAATTACTGTCACCACAAAAGATCCTAACAGTAATTATCCACAAAAAGCCTTAATAAAATCAGGCTGTCACACACACACAAACACACAACCATGCAAATGTAAATGTTAAAGTGACACAAAAAGCCTTTACTGTCACCACAAACTGTCTAAAGCACACAATATGAGCAGACTATCCAAAAAAAGGGATAGTTGCTGTAAGATACTACACACTATCTAAATATTCTAAGAAATATCCAAGTCAGAGAAAATTACTGTTATTACAAAAACTGTAACAGTAATAATAAATTCAAGCCTTTTCTGAGAAAACTCGAGGCTAAACACACCACACAGCAAAAAACTATACACTAACTATTTAGCAAAAAATGTGATAAAAGGTCACTGACTAAACACACTATTAATTAGAAAAAGGTTTTAAACTAGGCCTAAAACAAGAGGCCAACTAGTACATTTTTAAATCACACTAAGGGAAGGGACTAAATGCAGTAACACACACTAGAAAGCTGTAAGAGCGTTATAAAAGTATCTAAACTATTTAAACTATCTAACTATCTAAACATAAGTAAACAAGTAAGTAGAAAACTGTTTTACTGGTAACCTAATGCAGAACCTCCGAGCTATTGCAGCGGCAAACTAGATCTGAGGTAACTCTAGGTGCATCATGGGATAGGGACTTGGCCTCGAGCTATTTGAAGACCTCGAGCTTTGCAACTGGCTGACTCGGAGCCAAGAGATCGGCTCCAAACCCATCAGTAAAGAATGAAGGGCGAGATAGAACAACTTCACATTGTATGTTTGTCTATGTCTTAAGTGATAATTCAAAAAAGGTGTTAAAAAGGTGACACTATATAAAAGATCACAGGCAAAAGTACCACATTACGAAGCTGTCAAATCAACCTCTGTAAGCTAATTCATGCCAGAAGAACAAAAACAAAAAATATAACACAATGGTTATAAAACTCAAAAATCCTAAAAAAAAAAAAAAAAAAACACAGCACTTAAACAATTAAACTCGGCTACTACCAAAAATTGCACATGCTTTCCACAAACTAAGCAGAAGAAAAAAAAATCTGAAGTAAGGGAGAAATCTACATTAATACCCCTGCAAGCACCAATTTAATTTATTTTATATGTGTTTATCTGGGCAGTATACTGATCAACTTCAGGTTCAGTCCAGATAAAGTACAAAACATTTTCACAAAAAAAAATACAGAAAAGTAAGTAAGAGTAGCTCAGACTAATTACACCGAAAAAACTGTGTATACACATTCTAGTGAACAAGCACACTGCAATGTACAATCAAGCAAAGTGATTTACAAAACACTGAAGGCAATGTGGAGAAACCGCAGAAACAGAAATGCATCATGTCAGAAGAAAGAGAAAATGCACATACTTCACTGGAAACAGTAACAGACCAGATGCATGCAGAGATCTTTAAAGGACAACAATGGGATATTCAAGCAGATTGCTCAACCTCTGTCGCTTTTATTCCCTGTTAGTTGATACAGCCTCAAAAAATCAGAACCGCAGCTTTAAAAAGTAATCCACTCAACTGTTTTGCCTCTTAGGTTTGCTAACTTTCCGTACTATTTTACTTTCACTTTGGAAACCAAGTTGAAAATCTTCTAGCTGGCTCTTAAATGATGATGTCACATCTGCCAGAGATCTTGCTGTAGTTACAGGGACGTTTCCTCCCCCCAAAGTGATGTAAGCACTGCCTGATTTGCATGCTCTGTAGAAGAGCCAGTGGACCTCCCACACTGTGATGTCAGAGCTGCCTTGCCCAGCCCACTCAACCTATTAAAACTAGCTGGTGCTATGTGGAACTACTTTTTATTGCAAGTGTATCCTGTCGCGTGCATTCGTTAGAGGGACTTCTGAAAAGTTGGGATTGCCTACATCTTCTCCTGCATTTTTGTACTTCACTGGTAGGTCTTAAGAGCCCCTGTTTGCACGCATTCCTAGCCATAAAATTTGGGGATTCTGAGTTTCTCAGTGCATAGTGATACAGTTTATGCCTTCTGTTTGTGAGGGTACCAACCACGTGCTTCAATATTATATGCTGCTGCTGACTTTTTATAGCTTAGCCTAGTTCTTTTGGGTTTGTTTGCTGCTGCTGGGTTATACTGATGATTATTTGTTACTGCTGCTTGGTTCTGTTTTGTATCTAATGCTGTAGTCCTCATTCTCAAATCGACGTGTGTGTGTGCGTGTGTGTGTGTGTGTGTGTGTGTGTGTGTGTGTGTGTGTGTGTGTGTGTGTGTGTGTGTGTGTGTGTGTGTGTGTTGCCTTCTGCTTTCCCAGGAACCATGCAAGCAAGTGTGTGTGTGTGTGTGTGTGTGTGTGTGTGTGTGTGTGTGTGTGTGTGAATGCAAGCAAGGGGCAAGTGTGTGTGTGTGTGTGTGTGTGTGTGTGTGTGTGTGTGTGTGTGTGTGTGTGTGTGTGTCAGTGAATGCAAGCAAGGGGCAAGTGTGAATGCAACCAAAGGACACGTGTGTGTGTGTGTGTGTGTGTGTGTGTGTGTGTGTGTGTGTGTGTGCGCATGCACGTGTGCGTGAGTCTGTGTGTGCGCGTCTGTGTGTGTGCGGCTGTGTGTGTGTGTGTGAATGCAAGCAAGGGGCAAGTGTGTGTGTGAGAATGCAAGCAAGGGACAAGTGTGTGTGTCTGAGAATGCAACCAAGGGACAAGTGTGTGTGTGTGTGTGTGTGTGTGTGTGTGTGTGTGTGTGTGAATGCAAGCAAGGAGCAAGTGTGTGCATGTGAATGCAAGTAAGGGGCAAGTGTGTGTGCGTGAATGCAAGCAAGGGGCAAGTGTGTGTGTGAATGCAAGCAAGGGGCAAGTGTGTGTGTGTGTGAATGCAAGCAAGGGGCAAGTGTGTGTGTGAATGCAAGCAAGGGGCAAGTGTGTGTGTGAATGCAAGCAAGGGGCAAGTGTGTGTGAATGCAAGCAAGGGCAAGTGTGTGTGTGAATGCAAGCAAGGGGCAAGTGTGTGTGTGTGAATGCAAGCAAGGGGCAAGTGTGTGTGTGAATGCAAGTAAGGGGCAAGTGTGTGTGTGAATGCAAGCAAGGGGCAAGTGTGTGTGTGAATGCAAGCAAGGGGCAAGTGTGTGTGTGTGTGTGTGTGTGAATGCAAGCAAGGGGCAAGTGTGTGTGTGTGTGTGTGTGTGTGTGTGTGAATGCAAGCAAGGGGCAAGTGTGTGTGTGTGTGTGAATGCAAGCTAGGGGCAAGTGTGTGTGTGTGAATGCAAGCAAGGGGCAAGTGTGTGTGTGTGAATGCAAGCTAGGGGCAAGTGTGTGTGTGTGAATGCAAGCTAGGGGCAAGTGTGTGTGTGTGTGTGTGTGTGTGTGTGTGTGTGTGTGAATGCAAGCTAGGGGCAAGTGTGTGTGTTTATAGTGTATCATTTGTTAGCTATTTAACCAAATAGGAAGGAAAAATAAGTGGGAGTTTGATCCTTTGTAAAGCAGTGATTATTCCCAGTGCTATGGAGCTTGGTTCTAAATTTGACAAGAAGAGTGCAACAAAAGTCTCCCACTGTAAGGAAGGAAAGGCTGACAAGAAAACAGTACATTAGTCTTGTCAACTGCTGTGAGCTGTCAATCACATGCAGATAATGGGTCAAATTACCTTAAGCTCTTTGACGGCTAGGGAAGGTAGGTGTGAAGAGGGAGGGGAGATAGCTTGCAAAACTAGATTTCAGCCTTCACAAAAAAAAAAACAAGTTAGCATTTCTAAGAAGAAAGAGCAATAAAATGCACTTTTCAATTCTGTTCTGTAGCATTTGTACTGCTTGTGTTTGAAGTAGTCATTGAAAAAGGATTAAGTTTTAACTAAAAGTAGGTAACTATAACAGCAGTGAATGCCTGTAAAATCAGTGCACTGACAGGAGCTTTAGGGGAAAAGTGGCAGACATTATGCAATTTTTTGGATACAAACAATACATTCTGGGATACTTAGAGGCAGACTAAACAATCAGAATTATTTCAAGATGCCAGACCCCATGTGGTCAGAGTCAGAAATTGCGTATAAAAATGTCTAAAAAGCTCTAAATAGTCCCAGAGTGGTGTTAAAATGTCGGAAACACCAAAGCATGATGAAATAAACATTTTTTTTTTAGTCTGTGGGTGCGGTTCTCCTTTAAGAGGAGAAGTGGGACTCAATTATATCACAGTGAATAAAAAAATGCAAGAGAATGAAGAGGCTTTAACCAAGCACACAAAAGGCCTGACTATACAAAACAGTTAACAAAAAAGAAAAAAAAAAAGATAGACAAAAATGGAAGAAATGAATTAAGAGGAAATGAATCAATAGATTTTTCTGCCTAGATCTATTTTTCAGTTCAGCTAAGACATACTGCTGTACCATGAACTACCGAAGGCAGAGACTGTAATGACTTTTATGAAAATCTATGTAAATCAATGGAAGGGTCTCTCGCTGCAAAAGCTAAAAATTGAGAAATCATACAAGGCATAAGTTCCAATACAGCAGTCAAGAAAACAACAAATATGTATTCTTAAAGTGCAGACATATTGATCAAAGGAGGAGATTCTGCCCAGATTTTCTTGCAGACAATTTTTTTGGGTAAAAAGCACACAAGAATTGCAATCATCTCCAAATAAGGAAATGTAAATAAATGAAGAGCCAAGGCAACCTCTTATTTGTTCAGAATTTTTTAACCCTACAAGTTAAACCAGATATTAATCACAACAAGCCTGCAAGAATTTAAAAAGTGAGGAATTTGCTTAGCAATGAAAGAGGTGAAGCTACTAGCAGAAAGGAATGTCTACAAACGTCAACAACATGGTTTCCTGCAAAACCCTTCCCTGATTTCCAAAGAAAACAGCAAGTGAAAAGAAAAACAAGAACACTAAGAAAATTAAAGACATTGCTAAGACACACAGTTTCATGATTCTAAGCAAAGAATGAAAGATAGATAAACACAAGAACTGACACTTTGCGAAAAGTAAACAGTAAAATACAGTAAAATGAAGCTTTCATTGATTAAATAGGAATGAAAATCTAAGTACGACCATTTGCAAGTAGTGCAAATAATTTCAGTTTATATTTACAGATCACCGATTGTTGGTTTTGATACCTAGTTGTTATAGTATTAGGATCTCAAGCAATGTTTAGACACCAGCTTACGGAAATCTTTCCTGAGCAGCATGTGTGAACAATCTTTTATGTGAATGCCATTGACTGAAAGTATGAATACAGATCTGCATGAAAATACAATGCCTGGCTAAAAGGGCATCAGCCAAGATAAGATAGTGCTTATGAATAATTCCTCTCTTTATCAAGGCATAATTAATATTTATATTGAAAATAATTCCTCTAATAATCAAATGACAGACAACAGATGCAAACTAGCTATAAGACTTCTCAGGAGTTTTTAGAATTGTTAGCTCAGCTACTTGTTAGGAAAAATAGAATGGAAAGGTCACAGCAGCCTGAAACAAGGGTCACACAATGACACTGATGTATTGTAACAGGAATGGCTCTTCTATTAGAAGTTGTATAAAACATGTATTAATCAGTACTTTTCTATTTCTATCAAACATTTCTAAACTAGATGTGTAAAGAATGCAAATAATGTAAAATACATGATTTGTAAAATGTACATATATGCCATAAACATCAAAGAATCAAGAAATGTATATTATTCTATTTCATCCATTATCTATAGATGGACAGGAGCAGATGTTGTGTGCCTTGCATATACATGCAGCAAAGCTGCAGATTTTATATGAAGTTTTTATTAAGCTTTTGTATTGTACTACTTTGTAAATTGCAAATTTTCATTAATTCTGAATTATTCAACAGTAGCAATAATGTAAATTGCAGCTGCAACAATAACAAATACTCTTTCTCATTAGAAATGTTATAAAACAATTAAGCAGTAACAACATATGATGACAAAGCAAGCTGAAGCAATTATTACTCTGTACTTGTACACCAAAACAGGAAAACTTGTTGTATAGCAATACTACAAAAATGGTCTGCTGTAGCACTTTTAAAATAACTTGTAATAGCTGCATGACCAACTTAGGACACAATGTATATCTAAAGAGGCAGGACTGCATTTGTCAAAAACTGTATAACAGTTCTGTACTCAGTGATGCATGTCAGTCAGTAAACCAAGTCAGATACATGATTTGTCATTCAATCAGCCAAATTAGCTAGTTAAGCAATAATAAAAATTGTACTGACCCTGGGATGTCTTGCTTTGCTGATTATTTTTCTTGTTCTTCTAACTGCCTGTATTTTTTCCTCATAGGTACAGTGCTTGTAGATATGTTTACAGTGTTGGTGCCGAAACCCGGGAAGAAGCAAAGCAGAAAGTGCAGAGGTTGGAAAGTTGAACTAAAGTTGAAATACTGCAGAAAGGTCTTGGCTTTTAAAAGTCAGTGGGTGAAGGACGAACGAAGAACCCTCAAGGTTGGATCAATTCCCCTCCGTGGAGTCTCATCCGCAGGAAAAGGAAGGTGGAAAAAAAGGCTGCAGCAAACTCCCAAGAATGGATTTCCACACTGCCGAAATAGGGTGAGACTAGTCTTTCTGTTGTTTATAGAATACACTAAAGCTTTGTTCTCCTATAGTTACATTTGTAATCTGTAATTTATGAGGCATGCAGATAAAGGAATTTGTATGGTAATAAATTTTTTAAATGTGGTAGGGCTAAGGCATCACAGATGTTACTGCAACCAGAAACTATTAGATCTGAGAAACTGAATTTTAAAAGTAACAATATTAGAGACTTAAAACCAGGATTTTATACAAGAAAAAGTACCTATAACCAGATCTAGAAACAGATATTTATTAAGATTTACTAAACCATATCAAGAAAAAAAGTCTCAAGAGAAATCTGAAAGTGTTACTGAGAAAAGGTCTCAAGAAAAATCTGACAGTTTTGTTTCATTCACTGAAGGAAGAGAGATGTCAGATTCTAAAAATACCTCAAGAGAAAGCTAAGGCATCAAAGTTAATTTTATCTCCTAATTTTTCCAGACTTGAGTAAGTTATAAACCAAGCATATAGTGAAGGTAGTGAGAATTTACAGAGAGGAGATTCAAAATTGGGTCAGTCAAAAGCAACAAATGTTAAGGGAAAAAAAAAGAAGTCCTATTTATAAACTGCATTCATTGATTTATTAGTTTACAGAGTAGGAAAAAACAAATCAAAATAGAGATTTTACGAAAACATTTATTCCAGCTCTCTTACAACAGTTTTTGTGTACATTAGAACATCATAGGACTATAGAAGCTTTGTTAAAAAAAAAAAAATGCTCCCACTTACAGGAAAGTGTAAAAGGATCAAACAGACAAGTAAAAGAGACAGCAGATGAACTAAAAGCTTTTAAAGAAAAAAACACGGACGCCACATGCTCAAATTTGGGTAAGAAACCACTTAGATACATATTTAATAGATACAAGAACTGCAGTTAGCATTACTACAAGAACATTCCCAGGAACAAGAAAGTAAAGTTGTGCACACTAACCATAAATGTAGATGTTCGAGTGCATTCACTGTTGCAGTCATTACCATTTGGGTTATCTGCATGCAGGTAGCCCTCAGTCGGCCTGATTAACAAAGTCTTGGGTCCTGTGTCGGTTGCTGTCCCTTCTTCCATGATGTCAGGTCGTCAGGGGTATAAAACATGCAGTCAACGCCATTACATCAGTTTTTCTTGCCCCAGATATCAGGTGCCCCCATAATGGGAAGCAATTAAATATAAAAGAGTACAATGATATACCTCCAACAAAAAAGCAAATACACCAAAAAGCTTTAAAGCATAGTAAAGGAAAGGAGAGGTATAACCAAAAGAAGATAGGGGGCTGGGGGGAGGGTAACCAGAACTGCAACAGTGAATGCACTTGAACATCTACATTTATGGTAAGTGTACACAACTGTACTATGTTCTTCATGTTTCACTGTTGCAGTCATTACATTTGGGTAGATTCCCAAAGCTATGGTTGGGAGGAGGAATTTAAATAGAATTTGGACCAGCTATAAGGCTCTGCAAGAATGCAGTGGCAAAGCCAGCTCTGGATTTAGAGAAAATTGGCAAATGATAATGCTTAGTGAAAGTATGTACAGAACTCCAGGTAGCAGCTTCTAGGATGTCCCTGGTAGGGACGACTCTGAGAAAGACTGTAGAGGTAGATGCAGCCCTGGTGAAGTGAGGTCTGATCCCCTGGGGGATAGGTTTTCCATGGTGCTTACATAGCAGAAATTAATGCAATGGCCTATCCATTTAGAAATGGTTTGCTTTGAAATAGCCTTCCCCTCTGACTCTGCAGCAACTGCCACCAGCAGTTGTTCAGATTTCCTTTGAGGTTTTGTCCTGTCCAAGTAGAGTCTATGTTGTCTGTGCACATCTAAGGAATGCCGTATCCGTTCCCCTTTGTTCTGTGGATTGGGAAAGAAGGTTGGCAAACAAATGGACTGATTAAGAGCCACACTGGATGCCACCTTGGGCATAAAGGATGGATTGGTTCTGAGGGACACCCTGTCAGCATGAAAGATGATGAAAGGCTCCACTGCCATAAGGGCCTGTAATTGACACCCTTCTAGCTGAAGTGATTGCTAAAAGGAAAGCTGTTTTCCAAGAAAGAAATGTTAAGTCCACAGTAGCAGCTGCCGCGAAAGGAGGTAGAGTGAGTTTCTCCAAAACAAAGTTAGGGTCCCAGGCTGCGGCTGGAGCTCTCCTGGGTGTTCTCAAATTTTTAGCCCCTCTGAGGAACTGCTTGAGCAGTGGATGAGAGAAGAGGGAAGTTTCTGTATTATAATGAGCTGAAATGGCTGAGGAGTACATTTTAATG